>NC_083643.1:18906724-19242974 GCF_963576545.1 Limanda limanda
CAGAGTGAAAGATAAGAGGAACGAGCCTGTTGGAGAGGAAGAAAGTCTCATGAGAAACAGCATCCCTGTTATGAAGGTCAAAACACAGGCTTTTCCGTAATACAAAATTATTCTGTGAACACTTAGATTTAAGTGGTTTACAGAGCTAATTTTACAGAGGGTTAAGGCTTTAGGAAATAATCTGATAACGATAAGTCATTGAAAGTTCATATTTAGGACGGTACGACACAGGAAAAGGAAGCCACATTCTGGAAATACTGGCTGCTGGTCAAAGGGCCGCTGACCTGCGGTTCACTGTGAGCCGCTCCACACCATAAACATCCTCCTCCAGTGTCCCACACTGAGTTGCTCATGTCTGCATAAACAACATACAAAAAAAACACACACTTCAGCTCGTTGAGACACAAAACAAAACATTCCACACGTTCTTCTTCCGAACACACACACAGATGAGCACTGATCCTTTATGAGGCATAGAATACGAAGATGTGCTGTTCGGTGGTATGAAGTTACCAGCTCGACTCGACTGCAGCTCAGCACGATCATGCAAAGTGAGAGAGAACTCAATTGTGAGCTGAAAATAATCTGGGCATGAAAGATTCAATAGCTGAGCCGAAATAACACAGAAGGCTGCACGGCTCCACGTTGCATCAATCCTCTAATGAGCCTCAGAATATCACACAAACACAAACAACAATAGTCTGGACCACATTATCTCCTCATGCTGCCAGACATCCATTACCTGCCAGGCTGCAGCTCCCGTCAAATGTCCACAGATGCTTTTATCCTCTCATGCAGCCAGTCAGTCTGTCAGCTCCTAAATGAGACAGCTTCCACAATGATCTCCCACCACCTGACCAGCACACCCCTCTCCCCCTCACTTCATCCCCCACCTGAGGAGGAAACACTCCTCTTCCTCATCGCACACATACATCCCCTCTTTTTCTACCTTTTGGAGGCTGATCGTATCTCATCTGTATAGTGCAGGGCTAAAAATAGCAGCATCCAAGTGCACAGCATTGCAGATACAACACACACACATACACACACACACTGACACACCACCAGCGTGAACAGACCTGTAGAGTCCACAGCCTCCTCGATGAGTGGAGGTAAACGCAGTCCATCCATGATCCCCTTGTAGCTGCGTTGAGGAGAGGGAGAGAGAGACCGAGAAAGAGAGTGGGCGAGTGAGAGAGGGTCAGAGGCTCTGCACGCCCACCTCAGCTGCAGGCAGAGCGAGAGAGGAAGAGAGGAAGGGAGAGAGAGAGTACTGAGCACAGTGCATGTGCAGAGACTCCAGTGCACACACACACACACACGCACACACACAAACACACACACACACAGGCGGCCGTACCTCGGGAGAATTATGAGGGAAGGTCCGGGGAGCTGAAGGTTGAGCTCTGGAGCGTGGGAGAGAGAGATGCCGAGATGGAAGAAGAGGGGAGGAGCAGAGTGGAGGGAGAGATGCTGTTTTCCAGGCGTAGAGCTCCGTTTCCACCTCTCTCTCTCCCACCCTCTCTCTCTCAAACACACACGCACACACTATCTCTCCCTGCTTGGCTGAGACTCTGTTTACTATTTTTGAAGCCTTCCTTTCAACTTCCTCACCCCCTCCCCCTTCCCTGAACAAGTCAATTTGTGTCTGTATGATGCAGAATTAATACTTTAACCAAAATAGATAGATAATAATAGATAATATCAACTCTATTATAATAAGATTCAGAACTTGGCTGTTTGAGGTTGTTCTCAAAAACCTACTCATATGTGGAAATATGACATTTTATAACACAGCTGTCTTGTGCAGGTGGAGCATGTGAACATATCAGGGTGAGTGCACCGAGGTATAACAACAAACCGATTTTCAAAAGAAGCTGAGAAGATCACGCAGGATCAAAACATTTGCAAATATTTGCTGTGTGCAAGATTCATCTGAGCTTTCCTCAACAAACAAACCCACAAACACACCGAACACACACAAAAAAACACACACACACATACATTTGTGCACATGCAGCCTCAGCCCTCAGGCCAAAAGAGCTTCACCTATAATAAGAACCAGGCAGTGTTGCAGTGGAGGCTGACAGATAATAACGTAGATTACTGATCATTTCCCCTCCATTGTTCATTTCCTCCCCCTCGCCTCTCCAACTCTCATTCTGTCTCTGTTTACTACGAACGAACAGAGGCTCTTGTGCTATCACACACTCTTCACCCACACACACACACACACACACATACACACACTTGATATCCTTATCTCTCTCACTCGGTCTGTTCCTCACCTCATTCTCTCTCTCTCTCTCCAGCCGCTGTCACGTCAGGCAACTTTGTGTGTAAGTGCACAAGAGGTCAAAAATGTGAGGTGGGTCTAAAACACAGAGAGAGGAAAGGAGTGCCAGGCTTAACCTTACAGGAGGATATTCCTATCACAGCAGTGTCAGAGAGCAGGAAGTGCTTTGCAGACACACACACACACACACACACGCACACACATAAACGAAGAGACACAAACAATTTAGTCAAGCATGTCCTCATGGGGAACCTGCCGGCATTTAAAAGAGGAAATGGTTAAGAAAAGAAAAGCAGAAGTCAGAGTAACGGAAATAGAAGGAAGTCTGAGGCTCAGCATGTGCTTGTTTCTACCTGGGATTAACAGCATGAGATTTCTCAAGCACAGACAACACATTACAACGGATGAAAGTCAGCACGTTGAAAAGATTGATGCCTGTGTTTATGAGCTTGTTTCCTCCTCCTCCTCCTCCTGTGGGGTTCTCAGCAGCTGTAATCCCCAGATGAGCAGAGTGAGCATGGAGGCATCTTTCTCGACTTGAAGACACCCCACAGTCTACACACACACACACACACACAGAGAGACACACACATAGAAGAGGGAGAGCTGTGCAGACAGTTGGCTGACAAGGTGTTCATAATGAGCTGACAATATCTGGCTTCAGTCCACCACTGTCACTACGGCTTGGCAGCGTTTTGGCAGCATTGCTAAAGATATAATCAAGTTTTCGGTGTGGTAATCCTCGTCCATATACTGTGACTAAATCCTAAAAATTAACCCCATGAAGAGGAGGAAGGCACGACAAGTCTGTGTGTTTATGCAGCAGGAGAGGGCTGGAGACAGATGAGCTGTTTGTTCTGTAACAGAGAGCAGTAACGCAGAGTGTGAGGTCAGCAGAAGGGAATCGCTCGGCTCTGCTCTCATACTGCAGCCTTTGTTTTGTCCTTATCCCACAAGTCATACTTACGGAGCCCACAGCTTTAGTATGAGCCTCAAGAATGTTGGCATCCATTTAACATGGAACGTCAGTGGACATACTCAGACGCACACAAACACACAATGGACAAACAGTTTCTGTCAGAGTTTGCAGTGTGTCTCTGTGGTTGTACATTTACAGCATTCCTGAAATCTTGAGTGAAACGATGGTTTGACTGAAAAATGTATTTTAACATTTGATTTCTTCTCACCAGACTGCCATGGCTTGCACATAGGAAAAGCCTAATAGGGAAGTAGAAAGAAGCTGTAATCACAATATATATATACATAGTATTATCAATCAATCAGTTTTATTTGTATAGCACATATTGTCAAATCATAATTTGCCTCATAGGGCATAGGGTTCTATATCCTCTGCCATTAACTCTCATTACATTGAATATTTTAGGAAAACTGTGGCTTTCTGATCAAGCGGTTCCAGAACATATTTTGTCTATGCTTTTTGTCTATTATCCTCCATTTGTTTGACATGGTGGAAACTGGGGGTGGGGGCACATCTCAATGAGCTTCTGGTTTTATTATCTCCCCTGTGTTCATGAACATGGGAAGAACGTGATGTCTCCATGGCAGGGACCTACATGGCCAAGGTTTGGACCAACCATCCAGGAGTGGGTCTTCCATACCACCTGCTGAGAGGGGAGAGAAAAGCAGAGAGGGGGCTTGGGAAGGGGGGGTGCTCATTAGAACCGAGACAAACAGGGGTGAAAGGTTAGTTACGCCTATGTAGGCGTACACGGGTCATTGAGTTAACAAGACAGAGGAGAGTGGATCAGTGAGGAAATGAGGTGAGGTGTGGTCTTGTTCCTGAACCTCAGCTGTAATAACTCCATTACATAAAAAGTGTATATAGGAAAGTCATAACTTAACAACAACAGATGAGATGAATCATCACAAAATGTATACAAACACACAACACAGATTATACATACACAATAATAAAAATATATATATCAGCACGGATGTTTCTAGAACAACCAAATTCAACATCCGAGCAAAATAAATCAAGTCAGTTTATTACAACGATGAAAAGCTCATCCATTCACACTGGTCAGATCCACAAGCCCCCATTAGAACTCACATTAATTGCTTGGGGATAAACCAGGGGGAGCAACATGCTGTGTAATTACTCTGCAGTGACAGTGTATCATTGTCACTGTCAGCTGGACATGTAATGGTGCCTCAGAGATATAAAAGTCAGTGATTCACCCCACAGTCCACTTTACACCACTGGGCTGCAAGCCTTTACCTCCGAGCATCGCTGTGGCGCTCGACGGTTGCCTAGCAACCCAAGGAAATTGGAGGTGCCTTTGAATTAGGGCATTTTAAGAGGTGATTTATTGGAACGGCCTTAATGATAAATGCCTCGATGAATCTGGAATTTTCTAAAGGCTATTTCTATGTATTCATCATTCGAAGATGGTCTAATTCTGGTCACAGACTCTGCAGCATCACAGAGCTGCAGACCTGGCGCCTGATGGAGGATGAGGCGGTGGCTTGCAGCTACATGCAGGCTGCATTTTTATGTTATAGTGCAAAAGCACAGGGAGGGAACATGGCCTGTTTCCATGACATCATAAACAGGAAATGGGAAGGGACCCGTGCTGCCAGAGGAGTCCAAGTTGCCAGAGAGGTCAGAACGTTCCCATAATGCGAGTCCATGCACTCAGAGGGACAGACCCACACAAACCCACACTCACTCGCAAAAATATTTATAAACACTCGCACAATTAATCACAAATATAAATTCAGCAATGCTTACAGCTAATTTTATCTACACCCTTCCCACTCTCTCTTTTGTCTTCCTGGGAGTGAGAAAAAAAAAAACGTGTCCTTCTCACGTCCCTCAGTAAAAATTGGAGCAGGGAGATAAACCGGCGCAGTTCTTTTTGGTTGCCTCCTCCATGCAGGTCCCATCCCCTGCGGTCACCATGCCAACCTGTGTGAGGAGGAGGCTTAGCTGCGTGGCCCCAAAGAGACTTGATGAGGTCCTGGGATAATTAGCAGCTCATTATGGAGCCCAGTGAATAGACCAACGAGCTGGAGGAGCCACAAGGGAGAGAGAGAGGAAGGCACACAGGATCTGAGCTTCACATCAAAGCCAAGCGCTCACTTCTTTACATCACACAATACAGAGGAGGGAGAGATGGGAGAGAAAATATTGCTCTCCATTCACACCTACAAATATAGCTCATAATCCGCGGTTTTTAAGCTTTTGCATGTGTGGTTGTGTGTGTGCGTGTGTGCGTGTGTGCGTGTGTGTGTGTGTGTGTCTGTGTGTGTGTGCGTGCGTGCGTGCGTGCGTGTGTGTGTGTGTGCGTGCGTGTGCGTGCGTGCGTGTGTGTGTGTGTGTGTGTGTGTGCATGATCTCTGCGTCACAGCAATCGGATTTTTCTTCTTCCCCCAGAGGCCTCAGTTGCTCTACAAATGCATTAAAACACAGTGCCAGTCCGCCTACACACACGCACACACACACACACACACACACACACACACACACACACACACTCACAATGATTCCACTCTTGAACTTAAGCTCTCATAAAGTACGGGAACACAGTGTGAGTGCCAGAGATCCCCAGCTAAGCTATCCGTCTATCACCCCTCCCTGATGCTGCATCTCACCGTGGTGGCTGTGCCTCTGGTTAGCATGCAGACAGACTTACTCTAAAAACCATGCACATCAGGATGCCAGGTGACCCATATTGCAGTGCGGTGAAGTTTAACCTTGCCGTGTAGGTGCATCCCTGTATCTGCTGCTCCCTGGCACTGAGATGATGCACGACATATTATACATTGCGTCATTTGAACTTGATGTTTTACACGCACGGTAGCTATCTTTCATTATTTAACGTTGTGGCTCTTTGATATTATTGGACCTGCGCTGATCCATTGAAGTAGAAAAATAATCCATGTCTCGGTTCACCAGTTTTTCCTGAGGATCAAAATCCACCTGCATGAGAAGCACATTAGTCTTGGATACAGAAAAGAATCCGTCTGCAGAGAGAATCCCTTCCCACAGGATTGAATACAGTGTGACCCAGATTTGATGTCTATGAAAATATACAGAAAAATACTGCAGTGAGGGCCAGGCGCTCGAGAAATGCAAAGCAATATAGAGCAAAAGCTGTAGTGTTAGTGACCATCTGTTGAAACAGCAGGGGGCGCTCCGCTTCTACTTTGGGGACATTTGCACCACAGATCAGTTGTCTGTGATGTTGTGGTTTGATTAACAGACAAGTGAGAGATAAAAAGGTTTGTGTGAAGTGGTTGCATTGATTTCAGGTCATGTTTTAGGTATCGATCAGTTTGTCATCATGCAGCCTTTTAACGTTATTATTCATGCCATGTCAAAAGTGGAGAACCTGCTCCCCCTAGTGGTGGTGAGAGAAATAAATCACCAGTGTGAAAAGGCAAATATTTGTGCTATTTATTCTAATCAAGTGAAACTTATTATAAACTACTTGCGGAATAAGTCTGTCTCGGTTGTGTTCTTCTGGTGCAAATATCCCAAGATAATGTAAAATAAACAAGATAATGACAAAGAAATCTGCAGTTTTATTCATGAAGTGTGTCTGAATATCTTCTGCTGCCATAAATAAGCTACTTTCAGGACATTTAAGTGATTTAACAAACTTCAGTCTATATCCTTTCCATTTTTGGCATCAGGGCACATGACAATTTCTCAATCTTCGATGTCCTAACACCCCCCCATCACATGCAACCTCAATGACAAAATCAATTCAACAGCATAAGAAACACATTGTTTAAAAAGGGTTGTTTAATTTAACAGAAATTGTCAGACGAAGGCACATGATGCATGAAGATACGACTGATTGATCACATGGTGCACCAGAGATGAGAAGAGAATGTAAACCTGATCTGTAGTTCTGCAGGTCAAACTTCCTCAACTGCGTTAAAACAGAAACAACATAATATGATGCAGTCGCTGACAAGAACAAATATCGACACAAACAATGTTAAAGTGGCAGACAAACATTAAAAAAAAGTGGTCTGTGACTTCATGTTAGATCCTTACAGGCATTGTTCATAAGACAAACAAACAATATTAGTCAGTCCATTAAATAGGCTCATAATTCAACACTTAGGAACTGTAATGTGCTCCCCAGTCATCACCAGAGCACTGAAGGCTGTTTGTTGCGTCTTTAAAAAAAAGAGAATTGCATTTTTCCTCGGAGAAAATGTCTTGTATCACAGTATAATCCATTGCCTCTTAATCACATTATTAGTAAAAGACATGGAGAGTGGGTAAAACACCCATAAGACATGTAAATACAGAGAGCCGAGTGTTGTTTGGGTGCACATGCATGCGTCACTGCACTGGTGATTCTGCCGTGTGTTGATATCACCATGCTACCAGCGCAGTGAGAGTCATGTTTGACCCCAGAGAGAGGAGACAGCTGGTCTTATCACACACCAGCAGTGGCTTCTTCAGTGGTTATGATCTCTCATGCAAACATTAATGACAGCCCCCTCTCCCCATTCCAGACAACACTAACAGCCTGTCACTGTAAAACATTTCGATAAACACACACACTCCTAAAAAGAATCATTCTTTAAATCAAATATATTGCACTTTGAACACGATGACCAGTACACTGAGAAACTTTAAGAGACGACTGACCTGCAAAAGTCAAACAAGGCAATCATAAGACAGGGGCGGGGAATCGTTGGCCTGTGGGACAATTCATACATATAAAGAATTTATCATGACAGCAACTGATTTATTTGATTTCGATTTTTCTGCAATAAAAGCTAACGTTTCCTTCAGTGGCGACCCCTACAGCTGCCTGTCGGGTCAGTCAGGGAGAAAGAAACGCACACATATAGCCTTCTTGCCGCTAAAATTGTAAAAGTAAAACTGTGCATTGTGTGTGAATGTGCATTTTCCTACCCCACAAAATCAAAAGCCTGATATGACCTCCACTGAACATGCTGATGTTTTTGCATGTGAAAACTGAGCCGAGCATATTTGCTACACCGTTTAATGTGGAACCATCTGGTGCGCCTGACAACTACATGAAATCGTTGAAGCAACAAGGAGCTTCAGGTAAAGTACAACACACTCTCACCGCCCAACTGTTTTTAAACTCACTCTCGCAAGGACTTGGTCCTGCTTAAGACCCTGGACGGAGGAGCATCATCACCACTACCATCTGACACAGTCGTCTTGCAGCACTGACCACATTTAATAGCCCTTGATAGGAAAAATGTTCCTCACCCCTGCAAGGGATGAAGAAAATAAACACGTAGAAAACCAGATGCTAATTTCCTCTGTGCCATGCGGGAATGTATCAGCGCGAACCTTCATGTCCCGTTCACTTCCGATTTGTTTGAGCGAAGGGGGGGAGGGGGGGGGGGGTAAAAACATTCCTTCCGCAACGTGGCTTCATGTGGAGTTCAACTTCAGTGAACTTTGACTTGCTTTTGCTTTACATGCACTTATTTGTGACATAGCCCTCAGTAGGTTCCTCATTGAAAGTTTAAATATATATACTCGTTCACCTCTTCGGGTGAAAGTCTGATTAGAAAATCTAGTTAAGTATGGAGGTAATACCAGAAGCCTGTTAGCTTTACTTGGCAAAAAGACGAGAAACAGGCCCAGAGAGCCTGGCTCTGTCTAAAAGTAACAAGTTCTCCCAGCGTCCCGATCTCATGTACCAATATGTTTCGGGTTTATGTTAAGCCAAGCTAAACAGCAGCTGATTGTAGCCATACAGATGCTAGCGTAGTTGAGGGCAAATTAGCACATTTCGACGTAGCCTTCTTCTTCACCATGTGCATGACTCCAAGAGTTTCAGTGATATTGAGTTAAGCTGAGGCAAAATGAAAAGAATAACCATTTTCTTCAATTTGGCCTGATCTATGGATTCTATTCTTTTAAAATGTGGTAAAGAGCGAGTCCCATGTTGCTGCATTATGGCGAAAACCATTTCTCTTCACCCTTGCCTTTTGGCCTTTTGTGTCCAGTGATTATTAGTTTTTCATCAATCAGTGAGGAGCTAACAAAATATACTGTTATAAATATTATTGTCACAATTAGATGGAAATATTAGCTACAAACATTCAAGTTAAGACAAGAAAATCACCAAAATTTCACTTAAAAAAAAAAACAGTGACTTCTGTGGATGAATGGCGGTCGTGTCCTCTGACGATTGTACAACCAATCCTCTTAGACTATCCTAACAACTGACAGTGTGGTGTTATTGTTGATTTCAGTATGGTCAGCCGAGCACCAGCAACCTGTCCATAGCGTACTGTAAACGGTCCAAATTCTTCCAGAACATGGTCAAGAAGCAAATCCCCAGGAAGGTGGCGACCACGTGGTATCGGCTCCTCATCAGTGGGGCGGCAAACTTAGCGACGGTGGAGACGCACACCAGGATGACGGTGATGATGGCCAGCATGATGTTGATGCTCTTCCCCAGCAGGACCCGGGCGTCGTGGCTCTCCAGCTGGACCGTCTGCTGCTGATGCTGCTGCTGGAGCTCCAGCTTGGACACTCGCGTCTGACACGACTCCAGGGCTTCCTGAAATAAACACGAGAGAGAGAAAGAGACTTCACGGTCCTGAACATTTCCAAAGTGGCTGACGGGTATTTTACTGACCTTTTAATCCTCAATTACCCAAATTCCCCCAAACGCTTAATTATGTATCAGAAGAAAAAACACGAGGATGGAGAGGGAAGCTTGTGGTCATGAATGCCAAGCGACAAATGAGACGATTTGCTTCGTAGAGTGTTCTCTGATGAAGGGGAAAACTTTCCCCTCACTGTGGTAATGATCTCATTAATTCCTGAACAAGCTTCACCGATGTGCTGAACATGACCTAATGATCCCCCAACGTGTCACATTTTTATATAACAACCAAAAAAACAACACGTGGCAATTTTCTGTCCAAGCATGTCCGTGACTGAGAGAAAACTTATCGAGCCTGAATCTGTTCTTTGTGTCCAAACCTGAGCCCGATGTTTTCTCTGATTACTTGAGGGGCATAAAAAATCGATTAGATTGCAAAGTCTTCAGAGCTGCCTGTGATCCACACCCACACTATGCAATAAAGCTTTAACCACAAGGCTACCTAAAAGGTAGCTGGTTGCTAAAGCTTAAAGTCGTCTTAATTGTTTCCAGCTCCTACGTTTTTATCGTATCAATATTTCTGGGGTTGGATTCCCAGAAGGGTTTGCACATTTTTACATAGAACCAGTGCTTAGCTTATGAGACCGGATGTGCTTGGGTTGAGAAATTAGCCTGAGAGAAAACGGATCAAGCCCATCCTGAATCTGATGTTTTGCCCAATTACAGGCACATACAGTGTTAAAAATCAAGTAGAAAGCCCTGCCTACATGTTCCAACCCAACCATCCTTCCAAATTTTTGTTCGAATCCATCTCTGGTTGGCAATCCACACACTAACCTGTATGTCCCTGGCCCTCTCGTGTGCCTGGTAGGCCACCCGCTCCTCAATGCTGGCCAGTTCCTGCTTCAAATTCGCCATTTCATTTTGGTGAAGCTCCGTCAGGTCGTTCAGTTGGTCTTCCAAATGTTCATACCTGGAGATCAATGCAGAAGTATTATTATTCAAATCAGACCTTTAAGTGTATTTTCACATGTTTACATCAAACTTATCAAAAAACGCATGATAAATTTATTATACATACCTGTATCTCTCTTCCTGCAGCGTTTGGCTGAGGATGCCATACTCTCTCTTGAACTGACCCTTCAGCTCCTCCATGTCATCCTCGAACTGGCTCTGAGCTTCTTTAACCTCCCTCACCTCCTCCAGGCTCAGGGCCAGTCTGCCATGACTGTCGCCACCTGCTGGCTGCTCCTGACCGTGGGCCTGCCCCGCTGACACCCCTCCTGCCGCAGGGTGTCCGTTACTGTCTGCTGAAATAGAAGCGCACTCCGAGGAGCACTCGTCATCACTGGGGTACTTGGGCTTGCTGACCATAGAGGTGCTGCTGCTCAGCCCCTTTGCTGCACTGTCAGTGGGTAACGGAGAGGAAGCATCGAGACTGGTCTTGAGGTGGGCGATGTTGTCAGCGCTGCCAAACTTGTTCCTGATGAGGTTGGCGAACTCTCTAGGTTTGCTGAAGAAGAAAGGTGGCGAGAGAGAAACGCCTGGTCCGATGGTCTTGATCTTGTCCATGGTCGGGTGTCGGCCACTGCCCGTCATGTCCCTCAGCAGCTCTCTGGGCGAGTCCCTGGGGATGGTGCTGTGCTTGAAAGCGGACGGATGAGGCGTTGGGCTGTGATGGATTTCACTGTCCTTCATCTTTCGATGATACTGCTCCAGCTTCTTTTGCATCTGAGCGATGTGTTGAGCCGATTTCTGGTTCTTCTTCTCAAACACCTGCTTGATGCGCCCCAACTGCTGCTTCTCCGCACTGTTCACCAGCTTCAGATACTCGGCTACATTCTCGTCTCTCGCCGTTTGCTCAATCTTCAGCTGCTCTGTGACTTTCAGTATCTTTTGCTGGAGGTTGTCCAAGCAGGAACGACTGCGCTGGATCTCGAAACCGATAGCAGGACCAGGACTGGAATCACTGAGATCCAGATCCAGATTGTTCTCTGAAGAACCCCGCCGCATCGATACAGGGAGGTTCAGTAAACTGCCCTCAGTGCTCCGATCCTGCAGGAGGGAGAAACAAAGATATTCAGAACGATGCATTTAGGGATGATCTTACAACACAGAAATGTGACTAATCAGCAAAAGATGAGATTAGTCATCCAGGAAAGTAAATATAGGGCCAGAAATTCCTATTCCATGCATCACCTGGGTTACTGCCTCATGTTGGGAAGCCTCATCTACCCAGTTTCAGTTTATATCCATGTCTGTCAAGATTCATATGATGTAGTGAAGACTTAAAAAAAGATTGAATAAAATGCATTTTATCTTAATAAATGTTTAAATTCTTAGTTATGGAAAACCAAGCTATAATAATGATAAAAATGCTTTTTAACAAACAAGTCAGATTTTTTTGTGCATGTGAGACAAAAACTGCAGGAGGAGTATCGGGACGAAATATGAGGCAGAAGAACAAAGAATAATAATATATGTGCAATCCATTGCGTCACTGCACACATAATGATGATAAGAAGTATGGTGAATAGTAGTGTATGTGCATGCATTGCATTTCTGCACACATAATGAATAGAAGAAATATAAGTGATAAAATGATGTCTACAAACATACTTAATCAAAAGCCAGGCTAAAGAGATATATATAAATAGATAGACGTGTATTTTGTGAAATCAAACTTTCTAAAAATCTAAATGAGTTCATCCTTGAGTCCAACTAAACCATGGATTTAAATTTAAAGAAAGTATCTCATGGTATTCCTGATATATTGCATTCATAAGAGTCATATGGACAGACGAACCACAGTTACACTAATACACATTATCGATATAAAAGTAAAATGAAGGGAGCAGTATTGACTGTCCATTACAATCTACAGTTACATGTGGCCAATTTGTTTACAACAAACAGTTTAACAGACAGTTCCAAATTAACGGTTTGGATAATTGGGTTAAATTGTTTAATTGCTTAGCGGACTAAGCTGTAGATGTGTCTCCAACAGTATCACTGCTCCCACGTGTCTCTGCAAAATGTCTGGTGAGTGAAACGTTGCTGTAACAATGAACATATGGTTGTCAAATAATCTCATTTTCCTTCAAAGGGCTGTTTACACGTATGTTTGAATGTATCCATATACAGTACCTCTGCACACTACTCCCCTGCCCGGATATTGCCGCTGTGAGACCATCTGGTGTGTATGTAATGCTCTTATAGGTTGGCACATCTGCTACATTTTAGCAGCAAGAATTTAATCCTGTTTGTTTATAGTATAGTGCACAGATACCAGCTATTAATGTGTATGAAAGAAGCGGAGCGTGCAGACCATATGTAGGTCAGTGATAATGTCACACAAGGCCACGCGCCTGAGGAAATCCTTTTTCCAGACAAAGTCCCCTAGTTTTACACAAAATTACCATTTCCCTGATGGAGGCCCAACATTATTGACTGGGACTGTAAATAGTTCACTGTTGAGCGGAGACTTTTTGAGGAAGAGAGACTGAATAAATACGACCACAGTAAGCAACTTTAACTTTGGCAGGCAAACTTGAGACGCTCCAAAAAGAGGAAGCTTGGGAAAAACAGCGAATAAAAGCCTTAATTAGGTTTCCGAGCAGGACTTCTTTTTTTGCTGAGGTGTCACTTCTCTGCAACAGTGACGTAAGAAGCCCTGCAAGTTGATCACAGCACAACAGCACAGTGATGATAGGAGATGTAAGCCTAAGACAAAGTGTTGTACAACAAGCACTATGGTCTGCACAAAGCTGCGCTAATCCTTAACAAATGTAACACTGCTAGTTTCAAGCAAATAAACAGATCACAGCCGACTTAGGACTCAATCCTGATTAGCATTTCCACATCAGCACATTATAGTTGCATATTGCAAGATAAGTCCCTTCATTGACTCACCGACGCTCCTCCACATGACTGTCAGGTGGACAGGGGTTAATCAGGGACATTACGTATGGCTGGACTCGCAAACTGAGTCACATATACACTGATGCTGAGACCCACACAAAAACACATTCACCTGATCCGATTACACACGCAACCTTCCCATTTAATTGCCCTAGACACAATCAACCTGTTCAACTGGTTTGTGTAGTTAATACAGAGAGCAGCTGCAATATCGTCTTCTCCATCCCTGATTATTACTAGAATGTGGTTTCACCATAATGAGCAAAACAGAAACTGCTTTGCAGCCAACTTGTTTGTAACAACACTGGCTCTGTCATTATCTCTCTCAATAACAACAGGATGAAATGCTGGGACATTTGTGTTTGACACAAGACGAATCCTTGTGATCCTGGTGACAGCATTTTTCCTGTAAATCCAGTTCAAAATGTCAGTTTGCCCTCTGGGCTTCATGACTACATATCTGCAAAATCACATGTTGGTTTGAAACCAATTAGCATTTATTTTACTTTGCACTATTCTATTGGAATTGATTCCTGCATGTTTCGGTGTCTTATCTGTTCTTCAGTCTGTTTGCTGTGTATTAGGGAGTTTTCCTGCCTGAGACTCGGGAGTAAGATCCCATCTTTGTTCAATTTGTTTGCATTTGATCCGGTTAGTTCAGGTTTCACATTCTCATTTAGGGATCACACTTATTCATCAACACTATAGCGCTGGAGGCGAAAACTACAAACAATCCTAGAGTCTAGGCAACTCTGTTTCTGAAGAGATCAGGAAGACTTCTGCTTCTTTTTCTTCTTCTATTGTTTAATATGGTCTTAACTTCCTGCAACCGTTGCAAAAGTCTAAACTATTCCAAAAAGGGTTTTCACACTGCAAACGAACCAAGTGTTCTCTACCTGTTTATGTGAAACTTTGTATTAATTGCTGCCCATCTTGAGCAGGACTCCCTGGCATTAGATATTTTGTTAACTCCTGGTTAAATAAAAAATAATATAACTAAATTGATTTCAAATTAAACATGGTATTCATTGTGCCAGCTAAAGGTCAGCATGTTCACATTGTCATTGCAAGAATGTTGCCATGCTCTCATCATTCAGTCCAAAGCACTGCTGATGCTTTAAGCTAAAGGGCAACTTCCAGGCTGTCAACTCTTACTGTTGTGTAAAATGGGTTGTTTATTGGTCTCTATGTGCTTGATATTATACTGTGCATACATCATACTTATTTATCAATAGTGTGTGGCTGGAGAATGCCATGCTTATTTCAACAAGCGTTCCTGCAGTATTTCAGCCTCTGTCCTTGTCCCATTCTCTCCCCCTCTCTGGCATCGGCCCTTCTAGAACACAGGACTCATTCTCTGCAGAGAAAAAAGCTCACTTTGTCGTGTCCTACCTCTGCTCTGTCCAGGCGTCTGATGAGCGAGCTACTTGCATATGGATTCACAGGCCTTACGTAGCCTGAGGAGCCTTGCACCCAATCGCAATCCCCTCTCCTCCTGGAGACCATGCAAATATCTCTTGACAGAACAATTAGTTTCACACATAAGCTGAGCTTTTGTCAAACCTGTTTTCCCAAAAGATACAGTCAACGAATATCTTCCTTCTTAAAGAGGAAGTATGGGCCAGGCCAGTATGTAGATTGCTCATGTTACCCAGTCTTTTTAGTTTTCAAACGAGGAACACAAAGAACTGTCTGTTCAACCAGAAAGCTTAGGCAACATGCTCTTTATTAAGCACTGGAACTAAGCTGGTTCCTCTAAGCTTTTACCAAATGTTCCATGTTCTGCTCTGTAGCATTAGGGAGCAAATAGAGGTCTAAGTGTATTGCTTCAAGATGTTGTGTGATATCATTTATAGGGGATGAGCATATGTAACAGTGGCCTGGCAACTAGTGATGAGTCACTGTTAAGGCCTGAAACAAAACCAGGCCTCGACAGGGGTGGAAGTGTTTGGAAGGAGGATCAACAAAACTTCCATTTTCACACTAATGCATCAAGTGAGCGTCAAGCCAAATTTGTCTCACACAGCTGGAATGAGAGGCGTACACTTTGTGTTCTAAAACACAAGGCTCTTGGCAGGACGACTCCTGATTCATGAGAGCAGCTCAAATGACGCTGATAACACAACCCAGATGTTTTAAACTTACTAGAGACCAAAGTTAAATTTGACATCAGACATTTTCCCTGATGAGATACTCTGCGAAAATCGTGCCATTTCAAACTAATAAGCCAATTTCCACCACGGCTGCTGCCGCGACTTAAGAGTTGTACCCATAACTGCTGGAGCAATCTGAGGGCCTCTCTGGATGAGTGGCTCTGCTTAATGAATTAGTCTCATGCTGATGAAAATGTCTCTCCAAATCTACAGAGAAGCTGCCCTACTTTTCAGTCCATTTCTCCCTATCACTTAAGCAGTTCTCCAGGGCTTGTTGAGGTAGAAGGGTGAAAGAGAGCAAGGATTGAAGGTTTGTAAGCCCAGGAACTAGGGGAAAGGCCACAACGCAGCAGATGGCAGCAGCAGCAGAGTGCAACAGTTGGATGTACAGTCCTAAACTGAGGTTACAAATTGAAGCCAGGTAAGAGTTTGATGAGACTGTGGTACCATTTAACGTGATTTAACCTTTCTAGGTTGTTTTTAAGCAACACAGTTAGATCCTGCCTGTGCTCACTGACTATAAGTATACAATTTGCCTTTCACACATGCACCACACAGTGGGGGGTTCTCTGCATAGACAGGTTCACAACAATCAAATCTCATTTCCCAGTTGGATGTCAGCATCCTCTAAGGAACCCTTCTGTCGACGTGAGACATTTGTATTGTTTTCAGGTTCTAACACCAGTTGATGAGGTTTCTAACCTCATCAACTTGGTGTTAGAAAGGTTAGAAACCTCATCTCGCTCCTCGCTCGTGGTGTACTCGCTGGTCCTTATCCGGCTGTATTTTCACATGGGTTCACTCAGACGTTATCCGACCGACAGACAAAACAAAGAGGGCTACAGAAACTGAAACAGATAAGAGATAAGGGGATGGAAGTACTACAAAGAGATATGGTCCCAAACTAAGCTCAGCGGCACAAATCATCCCAATCATCCTCATCTCCACCAACAGGATCTACAGGAGCCCTCTGTGCCCCCGGGGTGCCTCCCTCACACCTAAGCCCCTGCATAAGCTCCCCCCTTCACCAGGCTGCCCTACATAGCACACACAGCGTCTGTGCAACAGCGTGACCCATTTTAATATGCTCTGACCTCACTCGACAGCATAACATAAAGATCCAACTGCATTAGCCTCAATCTTGACCCGACAAGGGAGAGCCGCTTGTTGTTCTGCTCCGGAAATTCGCACAAATATTCGCTGCTTTTTCGAGAGGGGGAGAAAAGTCATGGTGAGTCGCTAGAAACTGCAGATGCTGCTTATCTTGCACTGCAGTGTTCTCCCTCTTGGATCAATGGTCTAGTTAGCAATTCAGTTTTTCATGCAAAAGCAGACACTGCACCCCCCTCTCCCCCACTGCAGCACCGGAGGAGGCAAGAAACGAGAAGCATCCAAAATTGAAGCCGTGAACTGGAGTGTGGCAGAAAAGCAGAACTTATTTAGGTTCCAGTGGTTGTGCAGTGGGTACATTCTCAACACTGAGCTGCATTAGTCTAATACATTGTGAGTCAGATTAGCAGAACACACAGAATCTGAGCCTGTTTCTCGCTAAGCTCGCTGCCCCCTCCACAGACAAGTCATCTTATTCAAACAGGAAGGCACTGCACCACGTTATGAGGAAGTACGGTTTCCAAGCAGTCACGATCACAAGCTGTTATCTGCTGAAACCATCAGTTCAGGTCATGCCGTGAATCACATACATGTCGCAAGTGTTTGCAGCGATCTGAATAAGTAGATCTAAACGATCAGAATGTGGTGTGTTGTTTGGTACATAGAGTGGCACTTTTACCGAACTTTCTATATTTCCATTCTCTCTGTTTGTGCCTCTCTGCACCCCAAGTAAAACACACAGAAAAAAAAAGAACTGGCACACTCATCGAGATGGAACAAAACCGTCCCTTCAGTGGAGAACAGAGCCACAGAGGGGAAGAAGCCTGCAGTGCTTATTGGTATTCCTTCCAGCTGATCCTCATGGATACAGACACTCTCCCACTCAGGACTCACACAGGGGAACCGGAAAAAAACAGAAACGGGGAGAGAGAGAGCGACAGGGAGCACATCTTTTGATCGGAGAGCTGACCCAACATCTCCTCCTCCTCCTCCTCTCATCTGCATCCAACAGCTGCCTATGTGGTCTTCATCTGAATAAAAGAGGGGGAGGGCGAAAAAAAACATTGCAGCAGAGTTTGAAGTCTTAAGTTGTCTGAATGGCTAATTCCCAGGAGGTCAGCAGAATGAATTGCTAAAAAGCATATTCACTATTATCTCATAGACAAGCTGCTCCCAGACTAAATCAATAGCCCATTAACACTCTCAGCGTCTGCTTGCCCCCATCAACTGGAAGGATATTGACTGGGATTCAATTAAGATAAATATGCAGCTATAATCAATGCACTCAGAGTGAGAGAGTGAGTGGCCGCGATGACAAAGCAGGGTTGGTAAAGAGTCAAGCAACTCATTAGCCACGAAAATGGCACTTGATAAAAAGAATAGAGCAGGGGGACAATGTTTGCAATTCAATGAATCACATCATAAAGCATGTTAAAAAGGATGCCAGTTACCCAAACATGATGACTCATATGTTTGGCCTTTGTCTGGTGGCATGAATGTACCGCAGCCAGCACAGGTGAAGCAGAGGGTTCATGTTAGGACAACACGTGTCACTGAGAAATGGCCAGCACAGCTCGGCAGGCCCCCATCCACTGAGGGTTAAAGACATTTGCTGGAAATGAGCCACTCAAGCTGAATTGTTGCATCATCTTGGCCTCTAACCCATTATGTCTTCTGCACAATGGCTTTTTGAGAAAAAAAACTGGAATGTCAATTGCGGCCAACAAAAGAGGGAAAAGCAGCAATAAACCACCCAACCGTCAGATATGTCCCTTCATACTATTGTGTTGATGGTTACACAGCGGGAGAGTCATCCGCCCCTTTCACTTTTTGAACACTTAACTGTGTTGTAGACATTTTCATAAATGTATCAAATCAAAAACTGGACTGGATTCCACCTTCAGTGGAATGAATTGATAAGACTTGTGTTATCTGAATTCCAACAGTTGACTGTGCCACGAAGTACGCAACAGAGATAAGATCATGTTGAGGCATAGACCACAGCATGAGAAAAAAAATTGCTAAAAGGTTTGAGGCACAATGGGAACAATAATAAATGTGAACCGGGTAAAGATTAGAACCACTCAGAATTTGTCTGGAGGTGCCCGTCTGACCTAATTGGGTACTGGGCAAGAAGCAACAAAAAAACCATTGTCCAATCTCAAGCCAGTTTAAGAAATGATCTCCAGGAAACGTCCACATTGGGTCTGGACTTTCTCCAGAGTATGTCCTACACAGCAGGACTGAGCCGCATGCAGGAGGCAGGACATGTTCTATGAATTCCATTCCGCCATTGGCCCATATCACCAAAAGCTCTCCAATCTCGTTGTCTTTCTAAATTGACATCTTCGTCTCTGCCTTCCACATGTCTGACACCTCTTTTTTATATATTCTCTGGGTTTATTTCAGCTATGCATCCGACATGTGCTAGAAAAACCATCAACGCACTCACTCGCTTGCTCCCAGTGAATTCTACACTTTATCTGTATTCTCACATAAATCGGACCCTCTGGAGAATGTAAGGAGTAACTGATGGCCACTCAGATATTTGTGTTCTCATATAAAGCCCCTCTGAATGATTTCAGGAGACTATCCAGAGTTCAGTGCAGGTCTGAAAGAAGATTAATGAAAGAGTGGATGAAGGTTGTAGCGACCCAGACTTTTCCTGAAGTTGCCAGTCTGAACAAACTGAGCCCCAAGCCTTGGTCAGGGAGGCGAACAAGAACCAATCAGCCCCTCTTCAGATAGCAGAACTTCAATAGTTTCTAAGAGCATGTTTTCACCTTGTCTTCACGGGATATTGAGTAGATTGGAGGGCAAAAGGTGGGATTTCCTTTCAGCATTACATCTTAGACACATTAAAATGTGCAAAAAGAGGTAGAGTCTGAATACTTCCTGTCACAAGCTATTTGTGTATTACACTTCTTCTTTAGAGGAAAAGTTATTGACTCTAATTCATTTGACTTCGTGTTGCTCACAGGCCAAGGGCTCAGAAACAGAGCCCAGAGGAACTGAGGGCTCGCACGACATGCACGATGCTGATGATAAACATGTCACCACCACCTCTGAAGAATAAGGTGGCTGCTCAACCAGCCTGA
Source organism: Limanda limanda (assembly GCF_963576545.1). NCBI lineage: Eukaryota > Metazoa > Chordata > Actinopteri > Pleuronectiformes > Pleuronectidae > Limanda > Limanda limanda. Next base: position 18,926,895 of record NC_083643.1, read on the forward strand.
AGGCTCGTGCATATTCTAACATTACAAACAAAGACGCAATAGCATGCTGCATGATACTTGGCTGACTTTCTGGTTGCGCAAGTATCTCATTCCTCTCCTCCGAGTCAATGTGACCGAAAGCACCTACTCAGGTTTATCTGTTTGATTGCGTCATCAAAACCATGAGAAGACATTCAGTCGCAAATAGTTGGACTTTTTGTATCTGAGCGTAGATGCATCTGTATGTTGTCAAGACTGGTGATGTTCTTTCAGTCAAAATTTGTGATTTGGGCTAAACATATAAAAATGTGTGATTTGAGTAAGTTTCTACGTGCTGAGGTAAAACAATAACCATAAAACCAAGATAAAAACATGTCTGACAGTAATCAGGACATTTTTTCTATGTGATCATCATCCACTGTTTGCTGTGGGTTTAGAATGATTGTTTACAGATGATTAGATTTATATACAGTACTACACCCAGAGCACATTTGGTATACATTATTATATTGTGTGTGTGTTGTTAGACTCTGTGCTGTTGTAAATAGAGCGACATAAATAAAGTTGTGATACCATAAATTAGTTTTTTACTATATATTCTAAATGTCAGTGTCACAAAACCGTACCCAGCACCACCTGTCATATGGAGTAGGGTTAAAAAAAGGTCACACGTTTAGTTTCTGATTGACCGCAAACCAATAACACCTGTACACCAATCTTGCAAAAAAAACACACATTAAGGCTTGAGTCGGAATAAACCATTAATTATCTTATTTTGTACAGATTAAATGCTCTAGGATTTAGTTTAAAATGCTGGACTGAACTGCATTATTACTTCAACCAAGGAGGTTATGTTTCCCCTCTGATATTATAAACACTCTCAATATGACAACCATAAAGTACAGAATGATTATTTGATTTGTGGATTGACAAAAACTCCCACAAATTTAATTTAAATTCTGTACTTTATAGTGGTCATATTGAAAGTGTTTATAATATCAGAGGGGAAACATAACGTCCTTGGTTGAAGTAATAATGCAGTTCAAAACTCATCTGATAGTTAACTATGACAATTAACTAGAAATTAACAAAAACACTAAATTAACTCAAAATCTACTGAGAATCCTGTGAACATCGCTGGTTTATGTAGATTGGCAGAAAGAGAATTGGAAGACATTACCCAAGACTTTTCACCATTTTCTGACTTTCACAGATAAGGAAAATAACACATTTAAATACAATCATTGCGAGTTTCACACTAAATTTCAATACAGACAGATTATGATCGTCCCATGTGGATATGGAAAAACCCCATGACGTTTACAGAGACAGACACCCTGAAGGCTTCTCCGCGATGGACACATTCTGTTTCTATGACGAACACATGTTCACATGTTACATATGATATGAGCGGCAGGGTGACTGGGGCTCTTTGTTAGAGGAGAGATATGCAGCTGCTGCTTTCACATGACGTGGATCTCACACAGACCACAGTGTGTGTGTGTGTGAGTGTGTGTGTGTGTTTCTCGCTGGTACAGTAGCCACACAACAATGGTGCACAACACACTCACATGATACTCACCATCCGGCTGCTGAGGTGTTTCTCCACTTCGCATAAACTTCGCACGGACACGCTGGCGCTGGGCATAATAATGATAATCCGGAGTCGGAGCTTCAGCCCGGAGACACACGATCACTTCTTCTTCTTCCTCCTCTTCTTCTTCATCCACCTCAGCGGCAGCTCAGCACTCACTGCCTGAGCCCATGTCGAGACCGGACCGGCTCTCCCACTCTCTCTCTCTCTTTCTCTCTCTCTCTCTCTCTCTTTACGCACACACACACACGGTCGGCCCTCATCGACGAACTGTGTGAACCTAAGCCCCGCCCACTCCTCTCTGGCTGCACTAGGAGGGGTTAACTCTTTGAGCGAGCGTGCCTGTCGCCGAGAGATAAGACACTGATCGCACAGTTCTCAACATGTGCAATGGACACACAGGGATTTCAGTTTATTTCACTCTCTCTTCTCTAGGACAGAGGGGTTGTTTTTTTTGGAGTGAGATATAAAAGATGCAGGAGAAACCAGAATCCACTGAAACTGAACTGAGAAATCACTATATCTATTTGTCTTTATTAACTTATTATTTAAGACAATATTATACATGTACATCGATTTGCTGATGTATGGGCAGCATTTAGGGCTAACTATGTAATGCAGTCATGTTCCAATATTTGTATAAGGGAGGTTTCATGGGTTTAAGCAGTTCTAGAGCAAATATACAAGTTTCTTTCTCACCACAGTCATTTCTTGTCTGAGGAAATCTAAAACTAAAGCATGATTCAAGAGCGAGCCATGCAAACTGTAAATAAGTAAAAAATATATATAATTCCAAGAGAAAAAAATCAGGGTTTCTGGTAGATTTCAAAACAGTATGAAACATGAATAAAATTCTAATGAACTCTTTCCTTTATTCCAAAGTGAATTGCAAGTAAGCAAAGCAGTTCCCCTTGACATGATTGTGTGAAATTGAAAAGCAAACTGTGAGGACTCATAAAACATAATAAAAATTATTATATTTCAGTTAAAGTCAAATGAAATTGAGAGGAGACTATGAGTATCGCACTCACAAGTAACATGTTGAGCATATATTGAAATGTGTAGACTTAATGGCACAATCCATTCATCCATCTATCTATTACGTATACACCACATTATCTTCTGAGGGTCTCAAGGTTAGCTGGAGCCAATCCCAGCTGACATTGGACCAGAGGCGGGGCTCACCCTTTACCTGTCTAATCTTCATGACAAATATGTTATATATTCTCTCTACGCCATTTCTCTCAATTCAGCACAACCTGCAGAGGCAGATGACAGAAGAAAATTTGTAATGAATTGGAAACAGTTGGTCTAATAAGCTGCAGCTCAGGATGACATCTTATCAGACTAGAAAATCTTGTAATTGTAAGATTAAAGTTAAAGATAATGTTTAAGATTCTTTTTGTTTTTCATAAAACCAGTTCTGCTGGTTCTACTTTGCAAAACCTGCATCACTTCCCCTCTAACACCCCCCCCCCCCCCCCAAAAAAACCCCAAGCAGCCATGGGAACAGTCCAACTGGCCCCTTCTCTCACATTCATTCAGCTTGGAATGAGCTAATCCACCTCAGCACACATACAAAAGCCCACGTTGCATCACAAATCCCTCAAACTTCACAGAAACAGACTGAACATGCTGAACATGTCCTCTTTTGTTTGCACAGAACTTACAGTAAGTGAGAGAGTGCACCATGCGTTGACATGCATTAACCTCTGTGGTGCAGAGAGGCCGGGTCAGGCCACCCAGCGACGTCAGAGGGTCGGGGAGAATCACACAAAGCAGCCGCTGCATGCATTGGACAATGGGCGTTTACAAACAGCAGCAGAGCGACATCATTCATGCAATCAAGTTTGAATGTTGCTATAACGCAGCACACTTTCACTGGGTAACTACAGCAAAACAAAGCTTACAAGAATGGTCCCCTGGTCGCCCACATCCGCAGACTGCTAATCAAAAATTAATTTGCAAATAACGAACACTGAAAGTCTAGTTCCTTGCACACCCACCTTCCATCTTCACACAAAAGCAAAACAATACGTAAGTTGGGGAGGATACAGATTTTGCATTATCAATTCACAGGCAACATGTAAACAGGCCACTTTGTTTACAGAGGAAGTTCCAAAGTGTTCGGAGCTCGAGATTTCTTTGTAAGTTTATTGAATTAAGCTAAGAGCCATGACAAATCACTAACAAAGTCTGATTGGAGTAAAACCGAGCTGCTCCAGCTTCCACTCTTATCCAGATCATTTAGTGAAACAGCTTCTTGGAGGAGTTCCATCATGAGCTGATAAACCCCTCCCCTGGATTACTGCACTTGTAGCGGTCGGAGACATGTTTGCAAGACTCCATGGTCCCCTATACTATCAAACAAATGTCACTTTGTTCAGTTCCAGTGCTGCAGTGTTACTTGAACCAGGTCAACAAACACTCCTCACTCTGAAGGGGACTTTGACAAAGGTCACAAGTTGATTATCTGGGGGCTTTTTCTTGTTCAAACTAAAGATTGTTTATCCCATTTTGCTACTATGAATACTCCAGTTATGTTCCTCTCAATGATTAACAAACTGATTACCTGGCTCAGTGTTTATTTTTAAATGTCATTTTTAGTGTTAATGTATTCTTAGGATTTTTGCTGCAATGGCACAAATAAACGCTACAGTGCATTATAATCAAGTCCCAAACAAAACAAGTTCACTACAAAACAGGCAGCACAGATAATATTTATCCTCCACATCCATAAGTCTAATATAATGCAGTGTTAAACCTCCCAATGTTTATTAACATGGCCGCAGCCCATCCAATTTTACGCTGCCCGTTTTGTAGCCCACAGCTGATATTCAAAGTCTTAACACTGACGGTGAAGCAGCAGAATCATGATTGAAAGATGTCTTTATTGTCAAATGACTTGACCAACATTGAATCCACATCATTACCAAGTGCTGCTCTTTATAGCCTTCTTGGTGCATTCTATATACAAATCTATATACACATTTTCTTCAGATCCAAGTGAATCATCTGCGTTAAACAGTCAACATGATGCTGCCATATCCTTTGGATTGGCCAACAAATAAGAAATAAAAGGTTATACCCTTCAGCAATAACAACATCTCACACATCGGTTCACATGATAAGTTTTCTTTCCTCATAATTATTAGAAGATAAAAAAATGCATGGCCATGTAGGAAAGCAGTGAAAAACAAACTACTCAGATTCCTTCAAAGTACAAACGAGATCTGCAGAAAAAGGAAAGGCCTGGAGAGAATGAAGCATAAAATTCTATGTACAATAAAAAGCACAATCTACTATGCAGGTTTAAAGCGTTCATTCCTGAATGGGCAGATATCAGGGGGCTTGCTTGCCATCGGAGTTGATTTGATTTGACCTTGTGAGTCGCGCTCCTCTGAGAAGTCAGATGCAGGTAAAGTAGAAACAGAATTCACACAGGACACTGTGTCATAAATACAGTATTTTATGACCACTCAGTAAGCAGTCTGCAAAGCACTCTGATTGGTTGGCTGCTGAGTTTTCACAGTCTGATGTTGCAGTCTGGTGTCAGACCCCAGACGCCGCCTGGCTGTTATAATCAGTGGACTCCATTTTAAGGATGTAAGGGATGATGCTGTCGATCTGCACGTTGCCGATGAGGCCGGCGAAGAACAGCTCCTCGGTGACAGCTGCACTTATCAGCCTGAGGGCAGGAAGACGCAGCAGCAGCTTGGACAACCTGGGAGTTAATGACGGGGAAAGGAGAGATAAATGTTAACATAAGTCAAACTCATCACATGTTCAACACAAAGTAAATCCGTATTCGTACAACGCTTCCTTTACAGCAGTCAGCTGGCATCATGTAGATACGTTTTAGCTGTGAAACCTGAACTGATGTCCTTATAATAAACATTTAATCAACAACATAATACAAAAATGAATAATTCATATCATACATTCTTGAATAATAAGCAAGGGCAGAGAACATAAAGTCGTTTGTTAAGACGTTTAAGAACCGGGGGAATAAAAGAGAGGTCATGTCTTTGCTCATGGGCACTACAGTATGTGCTGCCTGTGCCACGGGAGTGAGCTGTGCTGCAGCTACAGGCAGGAACCAGTGTAAAAGGAGATTAACTGTCCTTGAGTATGTTAGAGAGGGTCACAGCTCTACGCCTCTCCAGCTCCTCAAAGAGGCCTTTTCTAAGAGTAGATATAAACAAGACTAACCGATATGAGTCTTCTGGGTAGGTCCTGGTCACATAGTCCTGCAGCTCCATGTAGGCCTTCTCCTGGTACATCTCGATCTGTGGGATGTTATCTATGCCTGGGTGATCTAGTACAGAAACAGACACATGCACACATCCAGACATGAGTCTATGGGTATGTCCGAACATGGTCTTCTGTAATACTTTGAGAATTTTGCCCTAATGCAAAGAGTTTTTAAAACTACCCTACACACCAGGACTAAAGAGAACGATGGCTTTGAGGTAGGCGTATTCATACGCGTCTGGGGACAGCTTGGACATGCTGTTACAGAACTCCTGCATCCTCCAGATGTGCTCCATTACTAGTTTAATTCGCTCTGGGGACAGCTTCTCTGTTGGAGACAAAACAAAACAGAGGAAACACAAGAATGTAAGGGGCCAAGCATCAGTACCGTTTTGAAATTCAATACAAACTGTGCCACAATCAAATGAAAATTACAGATTTAACACAGTTTACACTTTCGAAATTATGTTCTCAGTGGAAGAATCTTGCAGGCAAACAACAGCAGAGCCCTCCTACCTTCCTGTAAGCTGGTCTGCAGATGGTTGATAATGGCACTTAAGATGGTACCAACATTCATAATGTTGGAACACTGCGCCAGACCCAGGGCAAACAGTTCATTCCAGCAGTCCTTCATCAAATTAATGTCGTTGTCTTGACCACTGCAAAATGAAAAGGGGCTTTTTTGAATGGAATTTAACAATTGACATGTAATGATTATAGTTATTTTTTTTAATGTTTTTTAAATGCATTTGTGGAAAAAAAAAACACTAATCACAGGGGAGAAAGGCTTACCCGAGGGTTTGAAAGGCAGGTATGGAGCGTGCCCAGTGCATAGAGAGAAAGAGCAAGCGGGAAGCCGACTCACAGATGTAGTTGACATTGAGGTACTCTGGCACAGGCAAAGGCATCATGAGCTGTAGGAACCGATCCAAATGCAGAGGGAGAAGACACGACTTTGGTGTTAATCAGAAAAGTGGTTAGCTCAGTAAAAATCGTTCTTTGGTTTCGATGTACTTTTACCTTGAATGGGATATGGCTGTCAGAAAGGAGAGGTCCCTCCAACTCCACTACTGGGCCCGACTGGTCTCCTGACATCAGCTGCATCGTAGCCTCCAAGGAGTCTGCTGCTGAGCCGTCACCGGGGTGCAGGACTTTAGCCAGGGTGTCAAAAGCTCTAATGATACACAAAACAAGAAAACAAAATGCTCACAACAAAATATCCTAGTTTTGAATATATTGTAGCTGATTAAGAAACAAGAATTACAGAACACAACTCAAAGCACTGCAGTGCAACCCACAGTCCAAGATGTATATTCTTTGACAGACTATGGTGTAATCTAATAAAGTCCGTAAAAGCTGAGGCAGAGACCACATGGCCCTACAGGAAATTATATTAAAGCTTGGTGACACACACGAGAAAAACAGCAAACAGCCGCCGGGTTTCTTCCCAGTAGATCTTCACACGCAGCATCAACTTCTTCAGAAACCACTGGTCAGTGTCAAAGCCTCTTGATGCATTATGACGTGCATCATAATCCCTTACCGAGTGATATCACTTGCAGTTTGCTCGTCTCCTTGGATGTCTGTCATCGAACTGTCGCCATTGCTGAGCGTTTCAACTCCCATCATATCGCTGCTGCTGTCACTCGCCTCCCTGTTCTTGTTGAGCTGGGCGAGGGACGTCACTACGTTTGCTAGCGTACCAAGGTCACTTTGAGATGGGTCATCCTGCGGAGAGCAGTGGAGTTATAGGACATGCTTCAGAAATAAAAATATGTATTGGTTTTGCTCCCCTGCTACATGTTAACAAATGGGATAAAACTGGTCCACAACTCACTGATGTTGAGACACATACACAACGAATGAAGAAGCAACTGATCATCAATATGATATCAATAAAAAACTGCAAGATTTGGCTTTCATATTTAAAGGTTCAGAATGTAGAATTTAGTGACATATAGTGGTGAAGTTGCATGTTGCAGCTGAATACCCCTCACCTCACCCTCCCCCTCACCTGTGGTAGCTTCAGTTGTCATAAAACCTCAAAAGGTTTAGTTTGTCCAGTTTAGGCTACTGTAAAAAACATGGCGGCCTCCGTAGAGAGGACCCGCTCCCGATGTAAATATGAATTATTTAAATATAAAAGGACAGACTCTAGGGTAAAGACAACAATAATTTGTTCAATTTAGATGAAACACTAGTAAATCATCACTAGGATTATTTTAGATTCAGTTTCTAACAATAGATCTGTTCACCAAAATTGTATACACTCAACCTTTAAAGTTAAAATAACATGAGTTAAATATGCTGTAATGTGATTGCATAAGTTACCTTGTCAGGAGATACTGGGATCATGATGGTATTTTCCATCTTGGGGAAAGGTTGTTGGATGTTGAGCAACATGCTTGACTCAAGCAAACTTGTGGACCTGCAGATGGAGATTTGATAACTCACATATCACTTTGAATTATACAATACAGAACCACAAGGTATATTTACCACTGGATGTTCTTAAACTTGTTATGGTCAGAAATATACAGCATCAAATGGAGAAGTGTTTCTAAGTTTCTCCATCATGTTTGTAAATAGAGAAAACAAAATCCAAAACAATGTGATGCAGTTCAGTAATGTCAGTTATTAAATATTAAACATTTAATGGCAGAGCTATGTCTTGTGTTTAATTAGTGCAGGTGTATTCTATATGTATGTATGCTGTATATTCTGAATGCTAAATTATATTTTATTATGTTGGTTAAATAGTTTTAGAACAATCAAATTCCTATTGAAATTTCCGCACCAAGTCCAGTGAACAACCTAAAAATAACTAAAGAAAGAGGTCAAGCATAACTGAAAAATCTTAATAGATCTTATTTAATAGAAAAAGGACAGAAATTAAGAAATATGCTGACTTATAGTTTTCATGCAGCAATGGGAGGAAATGTGTTTATGCAACCAACTTCTACAGGTCCCAATATTTGTGCTGGTTACTTGCGATCTGTCTTTACAAAGACAATTTTGGGATAAGTGTTGTTACAACACGCTGTGATGCATTGTTATTATTCACTGTAAATAAAAGAATAGAGAGTACAGTTTAGACTTGTGTCTGGAGACAGCTTCTGTTATGAGCTGGTGTTACACTAAGAATATAAATTTGACTAATGTACTGTAGGAAGCCTTACTGGACATTATGGTCATAATTGAGCAGGAAAAAGCCAATTAAGAGAAACTGGTTGGTCTGAGGCTCATCCAACAGCGAGATATTGATCAACATCATTAGAAGATAAACAATGAGACGGAAGATTCACAAGGGGAGGACACAATCTCCAGCAATAACACAAAGGAGAACATCACCAGTGTGTTCAGCTACAGAAAGAATAAAAGATACATTTATTAAATCAGGATTCCATGATTCTGTTTTTCTTTAATATTAGTTTTTTCTATGCTCAGATTTTCAGAGTACGCTGAGAAATAACCCTATGTTGATTAAAGAAACAACCATAAAAAAAAATTTGAGGTGTTTTACCACTTGACCAGAAATGTACCTAGCAGTTTCCTTGTCAGATACAAAGGTGGGTGTGGCAGCCAGAGGGCTGCACAGGTTCTTGCGGATGTAGATCTTCTCAGTGGAGGCAGCACAGTTGACAGATTTCTCTCTGGTGGTCACCTCCACAGGCTTTCTCTCACACTGCACAGCTAAAACACAAAACAAAGACATCAGATCTTAAGTTCATGAGTCCTACAGAACATATCCATGTACTACATATTAAATATTATATACCCTTACAATCTTGTTTCATGCCCAGAACTATGCAGCGCTGCAGTCGACAGTACTGGCATCGATTTCGGTGAAGCTTGTTGATTGCACACTCCCCGGAGCCCCTGCACGTGTATATCAGGTTTTTCCTAATACTGCGTTTGAAAAAGCCCTTACAGCCCTCACAGCTGACAGCTCCGTAATGGCGCCCTGACAGAGGAAAAACATTGGTGAACCTTAGCTCATGTGTTACTGAAAATGAATAGTGAATAGTTAATAGCAAAAGGCAAATTCTCCTACCTGAGGCCCTATCTCCACAGACGACGCAGTACTCCACAACTGGCTTCACCATAGACTGGTCTGAGCCTTCTGTCACAAACTGAAAAAACAACCCGAGACAAAGGAATAGTTAATACAACAAACATAAGATTCAGTTTAGACTGACTAAACAGAATTAAGCTTGAGTCATAAGACCTGGTTTATTGTAACCAATTAAAGGAACTTGCTAATATCCCCTGGCAATACCTGAATCTGCTGCCCAGCCAGTTCAGGGGAGGAAAACAGCAGCTGGTTAACCCCGGAGCTGTCTGGAGAGGCCAGGATGACCTTGTTGGGTGAACCCTCCTGCTTTGTCAGAATCACCTTCCCGCCAGGGGAATAATCAGCATTTGCTAGAATATACTGCTGCTTTCCAGGGGAAGATGGCTCGAGTGCTGTGACAATCTGGATCTTCTGGCCAGTTTGCTGATCTGTTACAATCTATTTGGATTAAAAAACAACAGATTCAGAACAGGAGAGAGTGCTGGCTGTAGATGCAGTGGGTGGCTTTCTCCTTCCATTACTGAGTGAAGGGAAAGTGTGCAGGAAGTGGATCCTCAAAATACAGTTAGTGGTACGGAGAAGAAGATTATGTGTGGTTTGGACTTTCCTTTGCCACTAAGACATGACTGCTTCAAATGACGATGGGCATTGTTTTAGGTGCATGGTTTAACTTGAATCCCCAAACACATATGAGTAAGGGGCGGAAGAGAGAAAGGTTGACAACATGTTAAGTTAAATAAAAGCTTTCCAATAAGTGCTACATAACCAAAGACCCCAAAAACAAACCAAAGGCCCTGTTGTGACTTGGTATTAACATCCATTCTGGAGACACAAGTCTGAATGTGTCTCCTGTGACCACTCATCATTGCATCTCACGTCCCTGCTCTGTATGCCAATGACCAAATTAATGAATTTTAAAAAAGGTTTTTATCCGTGTCTGATTTAACAGATGTGTCCAATGTCAATGTAGCTATTTTCAGACATGACCTCTGGGTAAAATCTGAAAAATTGGCTACAGAGTTTACCTTTAACACATGCAAAACCAAAGCGGAAGGTTCTCAGCACAGACACATTCACAACAGCATCAAATCCTCCGCATTATTCAGGCAGGTGCATCAGACAGAGACAGGAAGATTCGTTTCAACTCCGCTGCAGGGATCAAGTAATTTTGTTTACAGTCCCCAGACACTGTGGTCGGCTCTTATCACCACAAACTCGTTAGACATCTTTGTCTGTGTCTTCTAAGCTTGTGACACTTTAATTTTTTTTGGTCTTTTAGAATCATTGTCATCAACTGGCTCGCGGTGAATCCAGTGGGGTTTCAACAGATCCTGCTGTGTTCTTACATTGAGTGTCTAATTTTGACATTTGGGTCCACACATGCAGCTGCTGGACACTGAGACTATGGGTATTGAGACGAGTAAAACTACTTTCTATTCATTGTGAAACTATAGTGGGTCAGAGGACATCAGCTGAGACAGAGGACAAACAGAATTGAATTCACATTGCGAAAAGAACGTAGCCACAGGTATACCAGACAACCTCCCAATGTGGTTCCAGTGATTGGATTTCAGGATGCGTTCAGGATGCATTTGTGTGCGTTCAGACCTGTACCTAACCCATGGCCATTGTGAGCAGATCAGTCAGGATGAATGTTATTACCACATCAGTCCAGGATCAAATACCCCAAAACCTGAGAGTCAGGCAAAATCACCATCGTTATTTTTAGAGCAGCCAATTTAGCAACAGCAGTGATTTGAGCCCTGCTGCACCCTCTGACAAGAATAGGTGGTATTAGAGTAAATAAACAAACATTCTACTAGCTCTCAGATCATTAATAAACTAACCTGTAAAGAACAACCAAACCCAGAGAGCCAAAGCCCCCGGCTCAAATAGCAGTCAACCTCTGGGAAAGAATGAAATGTGTTCATTCAAACATAACAGGCCGTCACATCACCTGGATTCTGTGTCCTAAAGCCATGTTGTTGTCTGCTGATACGAGCTGAATCCTTTGTGTTTGTCCATCCATTCTGATACTGTGCACACCTTCTGACTCTGCGTCACATCAGAGCCCCATCAGACACACACACCTGTAGAGAGAGAGCATAAGCTTTACTTCATGCCTTATCCGAGGTAAAGTATCAGGAAATACCTCTCCGGATATGGGTCCTTTATTCACTCGTCTTCTTTCTAACCACAGTGTACGGCTAATTTACAGGCCACCGCTATGTGGGTGACTTTTGAAAGACGGAGCTTGCACCTACAACAACTAGGCAGGGTTGTTGTTGTGCTCATATTCTCTCTGAAGTGTAGTGGGCGTCAATGTTGGATAAACAATAAAACAAAAGGTAACGCAGGGACATGTCACCCAGGCCAGAAAGCAAAATGACATCTTAAATCCATGTTCACAGCGATCGAAGTCAAAATACGCTTCAGCATATCCGTTTAGAAGCAACCGATTAGAGAACAAACATCTGATTCTTCCTCCTGCGAGTCACGTTAGTTGGTGGCCCGTGCTAACACCATCTAGCCGGCGCTAGCTAGAAGTGAACAATCGGTGGCCCAGATTTAAAAAATACAGCTAAATGTGACTGTGACTGGAAATGAGCCGTGGAGCCGCAGCGGTGACACGAGCACGCTCCTGGCAGTCTGCGGTTCAAAATCGATACGGAAGATAAAGGCATTTATTTTCCTGTGGGTGAAAGGTCAACATTGAAGGGTTAAAGAATGCTAGGGTTCAGGGCCCGTGACGCCGAGTCGCAGAGACAACGGCGGGACTTCGGTTTCTTCAACTAGGCTAAAGTCACATTATTTTTTCCACTGGATCTCCACATCCGGTCTCCACTTGGCAAGAAAGTGGATTCAGCACTACGATGTGCTGCCGTTGCATTCGCGTTTCACGTGGTTTAGTTTAGTTTGCGGAACCTCGTTAGCAGAGTTAGCTCAGGAGCTAACACCAGGCGACGCTGGCTCCGTTAGCCGACGCGGCTAGTCTTGTTAGCCAGCTAGCTGGACGGCTAACCGCTCGTCTGACCTCATTACCTCCAACAGCTACATGTCATTGTTTTATAACTACGCAGCTACGCAGTCGCTCTCAAATATCAACATCATTACGTACCTGCCTTATTGTGTCTCTACACGCCCGGCATCGGGGGACAATGCTAACGAGCTAGGTTAGCCTCTGCTAGCTGGTGGCTAATGGCAGCTTCCCTGCTGAAGACCCGCTGAACACTCCCTCCCTTCCTGCGCTGCCGGACCCTCGGGTCTCTGTCACCAGCCCCCCATCCTCCACAGGAGCCCACGGGTCTTACCTGTCGAGGAGCCTTTTGTCAGGATAACGTATCGCTTTCAATAAATTAATATTTTATCTGTTTGCTGCAGTTAGTGGGAGGGTCAGAGTTCGTGACCTTTTTTTTCTCCATTAATAAACGAGTGTGGCGCATGCGCAGTGGGGCGTCCTGCTCCCGGTGCTGATGCTGTAAACCCGTCAAAGTGAAACTGCCGTTGCTCGACACATCTGAGAATCTCCATCACATAGCATACATTACTATATGATATTATTTCATGTTATTCCACATGTAAACCTCATTGTGATTTCACACCCATTAATATATGCTTGACTTTTTAAATGCAGTATTCATTTGTCTGTGAAATTCAATTGATTCTGTGCATCCATTCCACTGTACATATTCGGTTTATTTCTATATATATGTTTTTTTTTACATTTATATATTTGTTATAATTTCTTACATTTATATGTAATGCGACATATTACTTCAGTGATGTCTTTTTTTGACTGCCCTCTTAATGCTGTTGTGTTATGAACTGCCCCACTGTGGGTCTAACAAAGGATTATCCTATTTTATCTCATCTTATTGTTATATTATCTAATATTCTTTTATAGCTTTTTTATATTTCATACTATATGGTATACGATTGTAAATGTATACCTATATATTAAATCCAATAAAGTTTGGCTACTATGGTATGGTAATTTATACCCATATTAATCAATTCAATAGTATTTTTATACTCGTTTTCTCTTATCTGCATATATATGAATATATCTATCTCCTTATACTATTTATCATATCCCCCTCCTTTGCATGCTCGAGCTATCATCCTGTGCCACTGCACTTTACTCTAGTTCATCTCTATACAAACAGTGTGGTTTATATTAGGTAGATATTGTGTTTTTCATTAAATTTTTATTCTATTGCTTTTAATTCTCTTGACTAGCTCATTCTGGCTTGCCTGCTGCTGTAACAAGGACAAGGCATTTCCTCGGTGTGGGATAAGTCTAATCTTGTATTAATAATCAAAATCTGCATCAGCTGCGTGAAGTCCACCTGATTTCTTATAAGCAGTTTAATTTAAGCCAAAACATAATGCTGCGTCAATGTTGTGCTCATGTAGAAGTGTTTTTACTAAGAAGTGCTTCAAACTTACTGTGTAACAAGGAGGGGCTTTAACACTTCATCCAATAGGTACGCTCACTTGAACTCATGCTGGGTTAAATTAATAATAGGGGAAATGTAGCTTAGACATGGTAACACTTCTGGCTTCATGTCAGGCTGAGCCTAAAATTAAATTTGTATAGTTAATTATGGGCTATACATCCCAATTACCTTCATGTTAATGGGGGCTCTTCATCTGCTATATCAACTACCTGCACTGTGTCTGCTCTGTGGTAAACTGGAATAACCTGATGCATAAAAGCATCATAAAAAATGTAATTACAAAATGTAAATTAAAAAAATAATATATATATATATATATATATTTTATATATTATATTTTTAAATTTAATTAATTAATTAAATTAATCCTGCACAGTTCACTTCTGCGCAGGTAAATAAAAAATAAATTAATTTAAAAAAGATATATAAAAACATAATAAAAAATTCACAAATTTAAAAAAGCCTGAAAAAAATAAATAATAATCCTTACAATTTCAATAGGGCCTCACTTACTGTCAGTGCCTGTCAGTGCTCGGGCCCCAAAAAAGAGAGGTTTGGGCAATATCACTGGATGCTGTATAGTTCCTCTTTCTGATAAGACATTTAAAAAATAGTATATGGGCTTTATTCTTTATTCATGAAACTATTTACCAATGCGTGAAGCCTTTGGCACACAAGCACAATGTGGCATCGTTTTGGGTACATTAATGTTATGGTAATGTTCAGTTAAGAATCCCCAATCAACCTGATGCTCTTCAGTTGCTTTTTAAGACTCCTAGAACTTTAAAAATTATCTACTTTCTGCAACATTAACCACTGTTAACACTGACATGGTTGTAACGTCAAAGTATTTCAGTACATCATTAGTAAAGTAAAAATATAATCAAAACAAAAAGCAATTTGGTCACAGCCAAACAAGTAGTAATACAATTTAAAACACAACTTTTTCCGTTTTAATGTGGAGGCATTGTTTCTCTTGGTTCTACTGATATAAAAAAAACACAGTAAAAACAAAATTCATGGAACTTTAATAACATTTCATTTACAATTATCTATATTTACAGATTATAAATGTTCAGGGATATAATCTATCTATGTACAACCATTTAAGTGACTTTAGTGCAAAACACTTCGCAGTATATTTATGTCAAAGTAGAGTTAATGAATGTCAAAACAGTGAATATTGTGAAAATTAAACTTTCTTATACAAGTATTAAAAGTTGTGTCTTGAGTGCTGTACATCTAGATTAATAAGTGTGAAATAAATTTGCAAGATTTGTTTTAACCTCTGACTATTAATTGGCAAATGTGGATACAAATTAATTGACACTATTTATAAAAAATTTGACAGACAATGGGCTTTAACTGCCAAATCGGTGCTATGTAGATCCAAAAAGGCAACTAGACAATTAAATTAAAATGTGACTAAATCTAAATGTTAAATTTAAACACAGCTGAAATAATATCTGGTGGAAAACACTGGTGCGTACATTTCACCACCACAAGAGTGCTCTAAAAACAATGGAAATGGCAACTACAGTAAATCTTAACTGAAAAAGTTTTGAAAAAACTTTACTTCATTTTAATCCAGCTAATAATGTGCCTCCAGCAGCTTTTTGTACAACTGAGGTAAACATTGTCCGGTTACAAAGTTCGTTGATGAACTGAAGGTGTTAAAGTACAGTGGCTTCTTTGAATGAGTCGATCCATCTGTAAAAAGAAAATAAAAATTATATTATAATTGTACAATTATCAGTCAACTTTACATGTAAAGGACATTGACAGGACTGAAATGACAGTTCTTTCTAATCCCCAGTGTAAACATATGAGCAGACGTAGAAACACTCAACATACAAGTAATGCACTTAACATACAAGAAACATGCTCAACATGCAAGTAACACACACTCAACATACAAGTAACATGCACAACATAGAAGTAGCACACTCAACATAAACGTAACACCCTCTGCACATTCAGAACACACTCAACACATAAGTATCACACTCAACCTAAAAGTAGCACCACTTATAATTACACAACATTTCAAGTTCTCAAGTGACATGTAGGTTCACAACATGTAGTACACAGCCAAAAGGCATGAAGTAGAAAAGATATGTGTAGTGCAATCTAGTTGCATCTCTCTTGATACTGTACCTTTGAGCTGTTTGTGCGTCCTCAGCTTTAAAAATGTGGTGCAGCGTGTTTTTGTGGTAGAGCTTAAACTCTAACTTCTGAGATGAATCCACTTTCAGCATGAATCCTAACAGGGGCTGACTCTCTAAGGCTGCTACATCCTGCATGAAGACACAATGACACACATGTTAGAGGGAGATTAAATCAACTCCTAGTCCAGTGGTCCCCAACCTTTTGAAGCTCAAGGTCACTTTGCAATTCCAAACTTGGGCCGAGATCATCCACCCTGATGTCTTCCAAAAACCCCACTTAGAAGGGGTCATATTTATTATGTTTGCAATTTCTGTAAAAGGCTCAATGTAGGAGCATAAATATACACCCAGAAAGGCAGTAATGCACCTTTATCTTGTAAATGCACAATAGTCTTATTTATATCTATTCCTATTCACAGAATGTGTTCAATGAACAATATTTAGCTTCGTAGTTCCAACAATAAGTTCTGCAGAGGATCTGCTACTGCAGCACAATGTTTTGTTTGTATAAAAGTAGTCTTGTGTACTCATGTAAATAACAGTAGTTTACGGTATGAAGCCGTGCATCTTCCGCTCCTGCAAACAATTTTTTAAACAAAAGAACAGATTTTTTCTGACACATACAGGAAGTATTGCAACCATTTATGTTTGTGACATCAATTCAGCGTATAACATTAAACAACTCAGGAGAAAGAAAATGTTCTATGTTTATTCTGCTGTGAACTACAATGTTTATCTATCTATATCACAAATGTATGTATTTCCAACACTTCCCGAACCGGTTTCAAAGTGAAAGCACTCTGGCTTTTCACTTTCTGAATCCATTAATTCGTTCTAAAGGGGCTTTGGTTGTTATCGACAGACCGGAAGGTGCACGTCTTCATACCTTAGAGTCCTGACATGGAGTTAAGTACATAATCAGACTTGCATTCAAGGAAATGCAGAAGATAAACAAGCAGCTCCAACGCAAGGAGTAAACACACTGCCAGTGTGAACAACAGACAGGCGCCACACACAGCTGTTCTGCGGAGCAGCAGCAGCCAGTGAGTCCAGAGGGTTACAGGGATCGACAGTGAGGACTGTCGAGATCGACCAGTTGGTGGCAATCGATGGGTTGCTGACCACTGTACTAGTCCAATTATAACAGGTTGAAGAGTGTCACTGAGACGAGTGGGAGACTTTACCTCACTTGCAGCGTACGTGTACAAGACTTTGTCTTTAATGACAAACCACAGCCTCTTCCCCTGCTTCTTATTGCCCTTTGACCTCTGGAGATAGCCGCTCATGGAGGAGTTGTCTGTGTTTGCTGACACCTGAAACAAGGAAAAACTAGAATTACCACCCACAGTTGTTTCAGTCTACACACGTTTCTTTTTCCAGACTTTTATGATGTCCCTGTGACCTTTGACCACTGACATCTAATCATATCTGTGAGTGTAAGTAAACATTTGCGCCATATTTAAAAAGATTCTGTTGAGGCGTCCCCATTCTTTTTGCGTTTGAAAGAATCAGACGGACGGACGACTCACAAACATTATTCCTTTGGACACTAATTGACGCCAGCATTGAGTCATAAAAATCCATCACATGAGACTGCAGGTCATTGTATATCACTCTGTCAGCCACCTCTTTGAGTGCAGCCGGTTTCTTCTTCTGCTTCCTTGAAAAAGCAAAGGTGTTTCTGCTTCCAGGGGACAAGGCTGCTGAAATGGAGCCTTCACCTGATGAGCAGACAATAAAACACATTCACAGTGATGTTTCAGCCTGAGGCAACATGAAAACATAGGGATGACAGTGTCTTTGTGAATAAAGCTTGAAAACAGCTCCTCTTACTTTTCTGCTGCTGAAGAACAATGAAGCACTGGTCACACACCCGTGCTAACTGGTTCTTTAGGTATTCAAGGCAGTGTTTGTTGGAGGAACAGGACTGGCACACCACCTGATTGGATGATAAAGTATAACATACAAACTTTTCTCTTGTTTTACAACAGCGATTAAAATGGGTTTCGTGAGCAACTATTCCCTTATGAAACTACATTTGAATTCACTAGATCCACATTATTATTTGGCTCTGCACCAACTTGCACGCACTCATAATTATCAGTCTCCTAAACATGTCTGATTATTTTCATCATGTATTGTTCTCTGAGAGATCAACAAAAAAGTGGAAAAATGCCCTATTCTACAATAATAAAGAAAGATTCCTGGACCCGCCCCCTGTTCGGGATCAACACCAAAATTAAATCACTTCTTCCCTCACCCATTCCACATCCTTTTACCTAGTTTCATGTTGATCTGTCCTATATTTTGTGTGTAATCTTGCTAACTAAGAAACATACATACAATCAAACAAACAAATAGAAACTGGGGAATACATAACCTCCTTGATTGAGGTAATAATTCACATTTTGAGAAATTTTAGAAATTTGCGGTCTTGCCAAAAAATAGATTAGATGGGTAATATTCTAAGATTAATATCATAATGTGTATGCACAGTTATTATCTCAAACAGCAGCTTAAACACGACAATATATACGACTTATAGGGCGATGTCACACATAAGGCAAAGTGAAGCGAATATCTTGGGTCAAAGTTCACCAAAGTTGAACTCCCCAAGCTGCAATTTGCCTCGCCACAGAAGGCGAATGCTTTATTCATCCTCACTCGCACATATTGGAAGTGAACGGGTGGTGAAGCTTCGGCGCTGAAACATTTGCGTATGTGTGATTGAGAACTGCGGAGTCCCACTGTGAGATTGACAGGTTTAGTTTAGTTTGAAACAAACAAGATGTCAAGTGTTATTTCGTGAGATTTACAGGCAACTTTTATGAACTCACCTTTCCACATGCGCGGCAGTGGTGTCTCCGCCATGTCAGGGAGAACTCACAGGTGCAGATCATACACATGGTGGTCCGTGGGTCAGGGATCCATATCGGGGCTTTGGATCCCAAAGGAGCACCATCACCACCGTCAGTCACTTCTACCTGTGTTTACGTAAAAGACTCAGGTACTCCCTTACTGCTCATATACACCACCTTTTTAGATTTATCACCTTATCATCAATCTATAAGTTTACAGTAAACAAATAGGGTGTATTTTCTGAGGTTGTCTTACCTCCTCTAGAGGTTTGCCAGTTATAAAACTGATTTTCTTTTTGGTGTAGTCACAGATCGCTGTGGAAATGGCCCCGAGCCATTCGTCTCTCTCTCTGGCCGAACTACAGGAAGAGAAAACAAAGAATTACTGCACACCCTGCACAGCATCAACACACCTATGCTCAACAATGAGAAACACATGCACTATTGGAAGATACAGTATCTCTTGATACGGATCATTACCTTGCAGACAGTATGAAGGAGCGCTCCACACTCTCAATGTTCAGCTCGTTCTGATAGGCTTCCTGGCTTGGTTTGCTAACCTGTAAGGGATTTCACTGTGAGCAGCGGTGGCAGTATATATATCTTGTATCTTGTGATAATACTGATGTGACAAGAGTTCTCACCCTCATCCCAGCCAGACACAGAATGTTGTTCAGCTTGTACTGACCCGACTGAACAGGGGTGGTGTACAGCAACATGTCGTTAAACTAAAGGAGAAATCACATTAAAAGATTATGATAAGATCCAGAGTTTTGGTGTGGTTGAGATAACATCGGGTTAGTCTCTGTGCTAGTTAATAAATAAACTGCTCTACAGTACATATATTGTGGATAGGTAATTGTTACATTTTACCAAGGGGGTGGTCAGACCCTGAGAGGGGATGGCAGAATTGGCAGGTTATCGAGGAGAATGAATTTTGGTCACTTTGGTTTAGAGTGGATGGCCTCCCCTCACCCCAACAAATCACCTACTGTATATAGTACAGATTTGACCCCAAGCCAGTCAAGAAGCTCTGACTTATAATTTTCTTACGATCTTTACAGCAGAATAAAAAATATTGCGAGACATGGATGAATGAACTTAATAACTGCTTAAAAAGGAAACATTTATTTAGAATGAGTATCTCTTGGCACATGTGTTTATAAGGATTCTTTGCAGAAGAATTTGCAGTGAAAGGGAAGATGGGAGAGTGTGGACTGGGCCGACGACACATTCATTTCAGTGTTGCCATGATCATGTTCTGAAAGCGTGAGGCAAAGAGAAGTAAGAGACAGATGTGAACTGTACCAGGAAGAACTTTCTGGGCTGCATGACCTTCCTGGCCAGTTTCATTAGGACGCCCTCCTTCAGGAAGATCTACAACACAAACATATAAGAAGAGCAAATCAAGTCATGTTTTATTCAACAAGACAAATGGTTATTTTCTGTTTCTGTTTAAATTTAATTTTTAAAGTAAAATATTTTGTAAGACCTAAAGGCAATAAACCATTTGGTGGTTGTCTGCTGTTATTTACAAGGTCAAATGTGAACTCTGAATTTAAAAAGTACTATAAACTAATAATTCAACATGGACAATAAGTTCTTCAAGTGTCAGAAAAATGGAAATTAAAACATCTACTAATCCAAAACAGCTGAGCCATCTGCATTTGTTAAAGATATGTGTGATACAATTGAAAGCTCCAGAACAGTCCTTCAAATTTGATCAGAACAACATCAGATTTTGAACAAAATAACAAAATGTAATTTAAGTTGCTTTCAGACATGCACCTTTCCCTGCCTGCCAGCTGGTTAAAACTGCAGTGAATGTAGAATACACCAGGATAAAGTCTGCAGAAATCCCTGTGAGTGAGTGGGCATGTTGATGAATTTTCTAACACACAACAGACAAAACCTTTTCCTGTTTGTGTGAACGTGTCTGACCCGGACAATCTAAGGCAAAGAAAGTCTGGATAAGGTCTGGACCCAACTGTCTGCACATTTTTACGGAGCTCAATTCTGAAAACAGCTGTAGATACATTTTTTAATAGCTTATATTTAAATGATAAGCACACAATAACAACTCATTAAGCGACATTGATAAGGTCTTACCCGCCCAGGCTGGACTATCTCATGATGGCCGTTCAGACTGCACTGCACCTGGATCAGCTTCTGGAAATTATCCTGAGATTTGTTTTTTAATTAGCGATCAGAAACATGTATGGAGCATTTCATCAGGTTAAAGGTCCAGTGTGAAGATTAAGGTGAAGGGGATCTATTGACAGAAATTGAATATAAAACAATCCTAGTGATGTTTTCACTCGTGTGTTTCAACTAAATTATAGAAATTGTTGCTTTAGTTAGCCTAGAATGGGCTCTTTATATTGAAATGCTTTATATTTGCATCAGGGGGAGTCCAAGGTTAACATACTACATCAAGATTACCACAGGTTCTCTTTCATGTTTGGAAAGGGAGGAGGAGGTGAGGGGGATCCAGCTGCAACATGACACTTCACCACTTTATGTCACTTAATTCTACACACTGAAACTTTAAGAGAACATGTTGATTTTCATATTTGAATCAGCTCTCACCCCTTGTTTCATGATGTCGTTGGCATGATTGGCCACCTCCTTCACAAGAGCAAGGGCAGCTGAGTAAAAAGGAAATCACATACATGACAGATAAAGTCTCAAATCCACTGAAGTAAAAAGTGCACATGTGCAATAATGCGTTTTAATTTACCTTGTGTGTCCTTGTAATCATCCGAGTTCTCAGAGAGGTTCTTCAGATAATCTGAAACGAAATTCAACTCAGTGGCATCAAACACGAGGAAACTTCTTGGTACATTGGGTCACAAGGGCTCAGTGTTGTGTAGTAAATCATGTAATTCAATTATACAAGAGTGACGTGAGTTACATTCTTCACATTCTGGCACTGAGCGATCGACCCCGGTGCATTAGACTCATGACACTCTAAGCCCCTTCATGTTAAAGCTCGTGTTATGTCACCAAGATTTGGACCGGACTTCAAAAATCGTATTATATGTCAGCAGAGGACGCGAGACAGAAATGTACACTGTATTTGTTTTTATGTACACCAGGGGGCAGCATGACGCCTACGATGAGACGGCAGGCTGGTCGAACCTGTTTAGGAAATAGGATTTTAAGGAATGATCTTGATATAGATCAAGTTTGAGTTTGACTTAAAAATGATGCGTCAAGAAATTAACAGATTCACTTCTTACTTACTGCTGTAATCTGACATTTCATTCAGGGGCAAATGTAGGGGTGGGAGCAGGGGTGGACTGGCCCCAGCTGAAATCTGATTGGCCCCTGCAGTGCCCCTGTCCTGTCAGTAGTCTTTTTTCATAAGGTTACAATACTAACAATACAAAAGTTCCCTCAGAATTTGTATTACATTTGCTTTTAGATTTTTTTACTCAATGTTCTGGAACAAGGAACAATTTTCTAAATAATCAGTGATGTGTGGCTTTGAATCAAAGCTACAGTAAACAAGGAAATGACTTGTGCACCTTACTGAACCAGAAATAGTTTATGGATATTGGACATATAATTGGCTGCTCTGTTTAAATTGTGGCCCCTCTCTGGCCCATGATGTGGACAATTTCTAGCACCGCCCCTGCCTTCATAAGACGTTACCTGTGAGCAGCATCTGGTACTGAGGAATCCTCTGAATAGGCTTCAGTAGGTAATGCTTCAGGGCCAAGCCAGCACAGCGTGGAGTGGCCTTGGAAAGACAATTACACACTTCATAAATCATTTTAAGCAACACACACACACACACAACACATACATAAACAATGACGTCATATCGACCCAAAACACGCTCCTCCCCCAGACAGACAGAACAGGTCTAACAGGCCTCGTTACCTCAAACTCCCGTACTACAGCTCCAAATGCTGGGTTCCTCTTGGTATGCTCTTCCAGCAAAGCCACATTCTTGTCAAACTCGCGGATGTAAGTGGAGTACATCTTCAGGTAGGGCCCTTTCTTCAGGAAAATGTCGGCTAGCTGTGCACTCTCGTCCCTGTTCACAGAATGAAATGGCGTGAGATTAACCAGACCCATGTGACACCTCTGTACGCATATGTAACAATTCCAATGAAAACAACATATTATTTGACAGCTCAACACTATTGCCTGATTAAAGAGATGCTTGTGTGTGAGTTAAATGTGTGTTTAATTACATCAAACAACACTCTTTGGTTGATGTGAAGCATCCATATCGTTTTGTTTAAAGGCAACTCCACATTTGTAAGGGCTAAGTCAGATATTACGTCAGAGATTTCAGAAGAAACTGAGTTTCCCAGTTGTAACTTTGATTTGAAAGATGACACGAATTCTGCTTTCAAGTTTGAAAGTGGTTATTAAAGTAATGGCAGCATTTAATTAGAGCCTGATGACACAGTTGGTATGTTGTTTGTTCACTGTCAATCAAGGCTAATTAAATCACATCCTGAAAGGCCTCATGACGTCAATAAGCGAGTTTTTGAATGTTCTTTAAATGTTATAGGGTCTTTCTGTGTGGGGTTTGCATGTTCTTTTCCAGTCTGCGTGGGTTTTCTCAGAGAACTCCAGCTGCTTTTGATAGTTCAAACACATGCAGATTAGGGTTAGATTGATTGGAAAGTTGAAATTGAATGTAGGTGTGAATGTGAACATGATCGGTTGTTTGTGTCCTTGTCTGAGCGGACAATCCCCCACTGCGTTGTTCAACCTCCGGAGAAAGTCCGGACTCAGTTCTCCGGACATCCTACGGAGTTCATGTCTGAAAATGGCTCATGTCGGCCCCACGGTACACTGGCAACCTGTCCAGGGTGTACCTCGCCTCACACACAATGACAAATGTAAAAGCACTTTTTTGTGATTATGTTACTCTACCATTTGGCCAATCTCTGCTTCAGCTCTCTCAGCAGGTCTTGGTTGAGTTCGTAGAGTTGTGGAAGGTAATACAGGATCTGGTTGAGAAGTCGCTCCTCAATCACGGGCTTCCCATTCTGACGAGAGGATTTGGACACCACATCTCGGAAGTCCTATTTATGTAAGAGAGGCGGAAAAGAAAAAAAGTGTCAGAAGGAACAAATACAGGAAGTCAACTAAAAGCACAGTGGGGAAATTCAGAATATGCACAATTTTCTTTAGTTGTTTCTTGTTGAACTTCATCTTTATATTTTCTTTAAAATTTAGCGCATTCTAAGAAATGGACTAAGTAGCACTGATTTAAAAGTTGTCTGCTCTACAAAGTCCAAAACCAAATCTTATTAGATAAAAGTCCAGGAACATTAAGCAGAAAAATTCATGAAAAAGAAACACTGATTATCTCCACATTGTCAGTTTCTAGTGAATCAGGACTACAGAGAGACCCCAGAGGAGCCTGAGGCAATGTTTCTGCTCCTTTTTCTGATGATGTAAAGGATTTTTGGTGGTTTATGTGAACACATGGCAAATAAAAGTGCTTACACACTGGGCACCCAGCAGAGAGCTCCTGTGGTTATTATGTGCGATCTCTTCCTTCTACAACAGCTGACAGTGACGGAGGTGGGTCATGTGGATATTAGTCAAAAAACATGGATGATTCACGAGAGAAGTTCTTGTTGAATATGTGTGAGTTATGTTTTGTTGCTGCCTACAGGGAAGTGGCCACGGTCACTGATTGACTTAATCACAGCTGTAACTCTTTTTCTATTGTTTAGCATTTTAGAGACAATACGCATCCGTACAAAGAGCATAGCACTAACATGGCCATCAGTTTGTGGAACGCTGGCTGCCTGGTTGACATGAATGCACAAAGGCTAAATCTCCTCCACATTCTTGCTGTGACTGATCCTCATTACCGGACGCCATTCACCTTTGGTTCACAGAGACTCAATAACTTCCTGTCTGACCATCGCCTGAAACTCCGCCATACTTCATTCTTTTTTCAGAGCCGTCGTCTTTCAAACATCTGCTCATATGACGGTTCATCTCATCAATTGTAAGCCTTTAACTTTGATACATGAGTTAAGTGACTGTTAGCGGTATTCATCAGGTGTCTGTGTGTAAGATATGTGTGACCCCAGCCCAGTTGATGATGACAGAACACAACTGTTCTTTGTTGTCTGTGTTTAATATTCATGATGTTGGTATTTTGTGGTTTTGACTAAAATATCTCTACAGCCACAAGATGGATAGTTGCTGTGAAATATAATACATTCAGTACATTCTTGTTCACCCCAGGTTGAACTATAATAATGTAGGTATCAGGTGCCATCATCAGGACAAAATGTTCATATCTCTATAAAATGACCAAACATTTACTTAAAACTAATGTAAACCCTTTAAGTCGCTGCTGTAGCCTATGTTGTCTTTGTTTCTTATTTGCACAAGCTGGCACAAAAACCTAAATATGGACATTTTGCCTGTCTACCGTAGCCCAGTTAGTATGGTTATCATGACCATGTTAGCATGTGTGATGTTATCATTTAGCTCAAAGTGCCAAACGACCCACCACTGTGGACATGTTGGGAATGGTGTTAAACTACTTATTAAAGCAACATTATGTGACTTTTAATAAGTAACAGCGCCCTCTTCAGCCACATGTGGTAGTTAATTCTGTTGTGCTCCGTGTCCGAGCGATTAAGTGTTTTTTCATGTTGCCAATCAATCTGTAAAGTGGAGCTCTGACTGTGTAGTCCCACTGAATATTACCCATGATCCCCGGCTTCCTGAACCAGAGGAGCAGCTGCTGTGACAAATACAACAAAAGGTTTTAAGAATTATCAATATATTAAAAGTTGAACGCTGAATATTGCAGCACCACTTTCCTAATTCCAAGTCAGTGAACCATCAAACTAATTCTGAAGCTGCTGTTTTAATGTAATTGTTGCAAAGCGTTGTTTTAAGGCCCAATTTTATAAAATGCTTTAGCTTTTGTTTTGTAATTGTCTGAAAGAGCCATCAAGTTTACATACTCACTGAGAGAGAATAAGACTAATACGGGTCCGTCAGCAGAAACTAATACTACTTATGTTGTACAAGTTACTTCATATTATATCTGTCACGAAAAGTTTGAGGGAAGTTAGCAAAGAAACCACATCATCACATCATGTTTGTGCCTTTGATCCAAAAATTATCAAATGTCCCCATAAACCACAAGGAGATGATGCGACTCTTTAAGTCCAGATGAGTGTAATGTTACCGTGAGATCACACTATTGCTGAAATTCAGGGGAAAACCATGAGGAATGTGATCTGTGGGGATGAGACTGAGGGGAGTTGGGTCTCTTTTCTGCTGCATGGGGTGTGACCCAGTGGTTTGCTAATCAAACACATATGGAGAATGTGGGCTCTCTCAGTAGACAAGCCCTAAGTACAATATATACAGAAAAACACCAGCCTATCTGCTCTTATCACAACAAACAGGGGGCCATGTTAGGGGTGATGTGTGTGGGGAGAGTTCTTACAACATGAAGAAGCTTCAGGACATCGACAAACCTGGAAAAACAACAAATAGGAACAGATTAATTATCTACGATGGATGAGTAGAGCAATAAAGAGCAATTTCCTTTAAATACAAAGAAAAATGTATTTTCTCAATTACCTCTTTTATATAGTCATACTGACAATTGTTGTTTTATTTGCCAAGGTTTTCAGATTTCTGTCTCCACCCAATACAATGTAGTTGAAGGAAATTTTGTCTCCGGAGCTTGCAGCTTAACATTTTTAAAGTTTCTGTCAAATAATGTAAAGACCTTCCTGTGAGTTTTAATTTCATAAAAGTTAAATAGTCTTAAACTGTAAATGACAGTTGTGGATTATTATAATATTATAACTTGAACAATGGATCTTGATGTAAACAATCATGACACTGATGTTTATGTAACTGATATTTATGAGTGTTTGCAATATAGGTGCTAAATCCAAATAAAAGTGTGGATGAATTGACATGTGGTTTCATAAGGTGACTATTGGGCCGTGGCAGGGATATGTGCTCTACTGAGTGACCCTCTGGTTTAAAAAGGGTCCATGTGACTTGATTCTCGAGCACAAAACATGGCGGGACGCTTTTCTGCCTGAGTGTGTGACCTTGCATATAAATAAACCTCTTTTCAGTTCTTCAGTGAATATAAATGTGGTTTCAAAGGGAATTGTTGGGCCTTGGCACAGGTATGCACTCTAAATGCAAAATTGTCAGTATATTTGAGGTGTCTTTTCACGTTAAATGGGGGTGAAGGCAGAAATCTCAGAGACAGATATTTTCAAAACCTGGGCAAATAAAACCAAAATGCAGGGCTGCATCGTAGTAAGAGAAGAAAATTGTATTCATTTTAGGCATTTAAGTGATCTTAAGCTTTTAGAAAAAAATGAAGACTCTTACACACTCTCAGAGCTCATGATTTCAGTAGCGATGTGGTGAATCTTGCTCTTCTTCTGTCCACTCTGCGTCTCAATAAAGCAAAAACAGATATTAATTGTGATTCATTAGAAAATAACTTCTTACGATAGACATGTGAATCCTGAATAAGTCTGCAGCCATTTAAATGGGCAGTGGTTGGACAAAATAATAGAAAACACCTGTCAGTAAAACCGAATGCAATTTAACAGACCCTGTGAAGAATAAATCCAGTGAGACAAGTCATAAATCATGAACAGCATCAACTCACCGCACTCTCCTCTGACTGCTCAGCGTCTCCTTTACTTGAGATGGAGCTGCTGTCGTTCTCGTCCTCCTCATCTGACGAAAAGGTGTTTACCATAAAATCATCATCGGACGGGCCCTCACCCAGGGGTTCCACCTCCTCACCGGCAGAGCTTCTGTTAAAAGGGGCACAATGTTTGAAAGGAGAAAAAAAGACAGATGCCAAAGCATGAACTGTGCAGGTGTTATGGATACACACTAGCAGCTGCAGACATTTATCAAAACCACTGAATGCAGCCCAACGTGACACAAACCTTAGTCATTCTAATGGCACATGATTAGAATATAAAACAAGGCCACAAGAAAGGATGTTGTTGTTGAAAGACGTGGGCGAAAGAGATGAGGCCGAAATAAAAAGCACCTAGGTCAGCACATGTCATCTGCGGGAGCATGCATTTTTGTCAGAACAGCAGTATTCAAACATTTCCTGCCATGATCAAGAGGGAGTCATAAAAATATAAGCACACGGGAAAGGCAGCATGATGCAGCCCGAAAAAACATTCAATGATTATCAACAAAACTGTCACATGACACAAGGCCTGGTCCGGCTGCATGCCTCCACACGCAGAGCCAAAACACTGCCAAGTCCACCTGACGCAAAGTCCAATCCAGTCACTAACCACTAGTCGCAGTCGTCACACACTCTGTTCGTTTAACCTTGCAGCTGAAAAATGATGATGTGAAGAGAGAGGAGGAAACTGCACCAAAGACAAACCTCATATCTAAAATACCAGAATCCCCTGAGGGAGAACCATGTGTAAAACAACAGCAGCTCCCTGCACTGAACTGCAGATAATGAAAAACACCTAAAATACAAAACCAGCAAAGCCACTAAGCCGGAGTCAGTGGGTCTTTCTTCAAATAAGGTGTCTGCATTAGTTGTTGCATTTAAATGGGACTGGTCTGTGTTTGTGAGCTGCTCAACGTGTTTTCGACATGTGATTCAGGAACTAAAGCGGGCGACACGCTAAGCTACAGGAGGCAGAATGCACAGTTACACAAAGTGTAATCCTATTTTCCCCACTGACTTCTGTTCACTGGTCATTCGTAACATAACATACATTCTTTACTAGATGAGGCACATTACAAACATCCCTCTAAGGAGTTTAAATTTAATACAAGTGGGAATATGAATGGAGCAACTTGTGTAAACATCATCATCCAAACTAGATTGTGATTGTGATGACAGTCACAGAAACCTGGTTTCCGCTTTCTAACAATAATGTTTTGAGCTCACAGATAAAAATCTATCTCCTCCATTGTGTTTGAGTGGCACCAAAATCATCACCTACATCTTAACACTCTGAGTGGAAACAGATGAGATAACCCTTTGCCTTCGATCACAACCTGTTGCATTGAAGTGCATATTTATAGAAGCATTGTTTAAATGAGCCATCTGGATTTTTAAATCAACCCACAAACACCTGAGAGGCTTTGTAAGCAACTCTCCGCCGTACTTGTCAAACTCCCCAGACAGGAATCTGTAACAACAACGAAAAAGAAAAGACAATGGCCCTGTTCATACCTGGCATTATTGTGTGACTCAGCTGATCTGCTTACAAGTGTGTCCTGTGTTCAGTGAGCCTTCTTTTTTTACAAATGATCCACAGTCACACTCTGTCATTTAATCGTTTACACATAAGTGCTGCTGCTCCGAGAAGCCTCAGGACTCAGAAAACAACCTAAATTTCCTCAAAGGAAATTCTTATGTGAGGTTATATAAAGACAGAAAAGAAAGCCAACACAATCTACCTTTCATAGTCTGTCGGTGGGAGACACTGTTGGTTTCCAGAGTTTTTCTCAAAGGTCATATACGGCTCCTGCTCCTCATAAATCCCTTCATCATTATACATGTCTCGTTGCCAGGCCGGAGGCTGCGAGAAGGTCCCCACGTAGACGTTCTCGTAGTCTGGGATCTCCTCATAGTGACGGATGTTCTCGTAGTGAACATCTTGATCCATCCCAGGGGAGAGGTCATCTCCATCCACGCTTTGCTCCACTCCGATCAGAGGACAGGATAATTTACGTTCCAATCTTGGATGCTGTGAGAGGTTCTGACGTACATCCTGGAGACTGTCAACACTTTGCTCATTGTCGTTGGCAGTGCAGTCCGGGCTCTGGCCTCGTCTCCCTCTCAGCTTAGGCAGCATCTTCACCGAAAGCTTCAAGTCCAGCAGTTTCCGGAAGGAGTTCCTCCTCGGTGCGTCTGAGAAAACAAGGTCGGCAGCGCAGAACGACTTGGCTCTCTGTTTGCCCAGGCTGGACCGGGGGGGCTTAATGATTCCAGGTGGTATTAGGCTTCTTCTTGCTTTCGCATCTGGGGGCAGAGGCAGCTCCCTCATCGCTCTCTCCCTCAAAACACAATCTTGTCTGGGAAGCACCTCCTGCCTTTTCTCATCATCTCCTAATTTCCCACTTTCTTTCTCCTCAGGGGATTCCTTCCTCTGGATCAACGTCATGTGGCTGCTCTGTCTCTGCGGCTTCTTCGGAAGCAGTCTGTGCACGACATGCTGTGCTGCCCCGGGGACGGCAGGAGGCTGGCTGGTATCCGGCTGATTGAGCAAAAAGCTAGAAGTCGGACAATGCGTGAGGTCGCTAAAGACTCTCTCCTGATCTTCCTTTCCTTCCATCTCCTTGTCCACCTCTTCGTTCTCCATGTCAACCGACACCTCCATCTCATAAGCGCTGCTGTCCCAGCCCAGGTCCTCCTCGTCCACATCCTTTGGCAGCATCTCAGGTGGCGCGCTCTCAGGTGCAGACAGAAAAGGCTTTTTCTTGGGTGGAGGGGCTGGCGGAGCACTGACCTTTCTCACAGTCAGAACAATCGGCTGCTTGTTGACTCTAACAGGTACACTGACAGACAGGGGTGTGCTGTCCTTCCCTTCCGATGACACCTTCACCTCTCTGACATTCACCTCCCTCCCTTCCTGTACGCTCATAGTCTCTTCCCTCTGCTCCTCCACCTTTTCCTGGGCAGCCAGAAGAGCTGTCCTGGGTTTCCTTGGCACTGGGACTGGTTTGGGTTGGGGCACGCAAGATATTTGCCCTGAGTCAAGAGCATCTTCCTTCGGCCCACGCCCAGGTGGACCCTGAGGCCTTACGTTACCGTTTGACTTATCGCTGCATGTACTTTGAGGAGGAGAGGGCCTAGCGTTCACCACAGGACTGGAGGTAATGTCTGTGTGAGGATTTTTGTCCAAATTGAGCCTCTCTTGTAGAGGTTTATGGTGAGTGAGGTGGGTATTGGTAGAGGCAGACTGTGGTGGTTTATCACTCATCACGTGGCTCTTACTAGCGTCCATTCTCTCTCCACTCTCCACCACACCTCTGGATGTTTGGGGAATCTTTCGTTTTTCTTCGCCTTTACCCTTCTGCAACTCTTTCTCCGGTTTGTCTCTGCCTGCCGCTGTGCTCCTGATGCACTGGCAGTTTTCCTGGCTACACAAGCAAATGGGAATAATATAATCCCAATCCGGCTTTTTGTTCTCTTGCTGTATTCCATTATGAGAGTTCAGCAGACCTACGGCGCAAGGGTTTTCTGTTACAGATGTTTGGTGCGGACTCTTTGAAGCAAGGGGTTTGGATTCCACGGCGGCGGATGTGAGTTTTGAGAGGCAGGGCTTGGGGGCCAGTACCGGTTTGATCCTCCTTGTCGTGCCGGGAGACGGGAGAGAAAGGCCGGCTCGTCTGGTGGTGGAGGGAGAGAGCCCCGGCCTCTGGGGCTGCACCAGCTTTGGTTTCGGGGCTAGAGGTGGTTTGTGCATGCCTGAGGAGAGAAAAACAAAACATACACACGCTTGAGATTTGAGATTAGCAGCACCACAGTCAAGCTTAATCTAAAATGTATTGAAAATTGTAGTTAGTCTGTATTTATTTGGCAGCTTTACTAGTCTTGCTGACCACTGAAAGTGCTGTACAGCACCGTTTCCCATTCACCTATTCACACACACACATTCATACAGTACATCTACTTTCATTTATCACTGCTGGCTCAGCCATTAAGGGCCATGGCTCTAATCTGACACAATGTAAGAATCATGTTCTCAAAATCCAGACGGCATGTCAGATGTATTTTCAATCTGACAGATGTTGCTCTAATGGGGCTTCACTCCATAACTCGTCAAATTCACTCTGCAGCATTGATCCTGACAGCTTAGAGTAAAATTGTAAAGTACTACAGTATCTCTCCGGGGGGGTGGGGGCTCAAATATCACATGGCTTTTGTTTGCCACTGCACACAGCAGCACAGTAATCCAGCTAATGGCCCGTGTCAACATGGCAGAGGAGGAGGAGGAGCAGATGGGAGATGAAGAGTTGGGGGGTCACAGAGACTGGGGAACAGTCACGCAAACTGGTACATCTGTCTGAACTGTCTGAACCCTAAAATCTTCTGTGGAAGACTGTAACCATAACATGCTGATGGGACGGCACAACACAAATTTACAGAAACACTCTAATGCAGCAGTGGTGCTCAAAGTGGAGGGTGGTCTCCCCTGAGAGTGTGTGTATGTGTGGGGGGTGGGGTCATAGAGTGACACCATTAATATGATTTATGTAGGAAAAACCTCACTACAATAGTTGGGATCCTATTTAATAAATTGCTGAATTTAAAGTCATTTAATCTGCAGGTTGTTGGCATAAACAAGTTAAATGCCCTAAATAATAATACATTTTTAAAAGCAACACACACACACGCACACGCACACACAGACACACACACACACACACACACACACACACACACACACACACACACACACACACACACACACACACACACACACACACACACACACACACACACACACACACACACACACACACACACACACACACACACACACACACACACAGAGATTTAAAGGTCTAAACGGGGACTGGAGTCGCAATAAACTTCAGCCACATATAAAATATCTGTAGCATTGTTTATTTGTATAAATAAGAAATATATGTACAAACATATGTTGTATTTGTCTGTTCGTATGTGTGAGAAATAAATCTAATGGTTATTAAAGCAGTGCTTTTAAAATTTCCTGGTTCACACACGAATCAAAGAACAACAGTTGTCTCTCTCTCACTCACCTGAGCTCATCCTCGCTTCTCTCTCTTCACTTTCTTCTTCTGTCAGAACAGAGGAATCGAACCTTGTCTGGTCGTCACATCACGAACCGACGACTCAAACTAAGTTACCGACATTGTTTCTTCGAGTTTGTCCGAGAGCAGCACTTGTGGTCCCGCTGCCAACAGCTCAGAGTCTCTGCAGCACCTCCGGCTGCCTGCGGTATGAACCAGGGAGCCTGTACTTTCAACCAACCACCACTAGAGGTCCCCAGCGGCCACAGACTACCGGATATAATAATTACAAAACTCCCTTATATATGAACATAATAAATACAAGTTATGTGTAATGTTAAATAAGTCTAACACGTGTGAGAGGGAAAAAACACTACTTTTGAATTTCAAGTTATTATTGTGTAAACTACAACCTACTCCCAATCAGATCAACATTTCCACCACTTCTGAAATAAAACCGGCTCATCAATAACTTTCTTGAGTGGCGTACACACATTTATTTCCAGATACATCATCATTACTAAAATTGCTTACACTGGTATATGACTAAGAGGCAAGCTCACACTGTGTAAGCCATAACTGATATATAGTTGGGGAAGTAAAACTCAAAAAGAATCCTCATGATGTAATCTGACCTTCTGACTGGCTGTAAAGAAGGAAGGGGGGTGAATAACAGAAGCTGGCAAGGCTGTGAGAACACTTCCACATATGTATGTGGGACAGACATTATAACAAAAGATTGAACATTTAGTGTTTATTAAAATGATCAAAAATCCAAGTAACACATGTATTTTCCATGGATATTTATATAAAATGAGAATATTCAGAGCACAGTGACACATCTGTATCTCATCTTAACATCTTGGATCGTCTGATGGCTGCAAGAGTTAACGGCACATCCTCCTTACTGTCAAAAGGGAAAGAAATGTTGTATCTGCAGTCCCATAGGTGAAAACTTGTATACTAGGTATATTAGGTGTTTGCCAAAAGTATTTCCCAACAGTGCCCTTGATAACTTTCGAGGGAGATACGAAGGTAAGCTGGTCAATGCGTCGTCAAAGGAACATGCGGAAATGTCTGTTTTGATCTGATACAAAAGTTTCTCTGTCGTTGCTGGGATGCCTCTCGAACTTCAATGGTTTTTCTGTGAGGGAAGAAGACATCACACAGGTAATTCACCCACATGTCTTAAAAACAGAATCTTATTCAGTAGAGTGCACACCTCTGCCAACAATCCCCTTAAGAAACCACATTCATATTCACTGGATCCGTATTTTTCATTGGGTCTGATCCAAATTACACACCATAAATATCTGTGCCCCAAACATGCCTGGGTTGTTTTTCTTTAGATCAATTAATTATTCTGTAAGAAAGTAACAAAAATGTTGGAGAGTCTCTACCACTGATCCAGATCTACACAAAAATTGAATTCGACCTTCCTTGGGTCATGCCCCATCCCTCTACAGAATCACATGGGAATCAGTTTGGTAGTTTTTACATAAGCCCTCTTACTAACACACCAAAAAACACAGAGGAAAACCTTCTTGGTGGAGGTAATAAACAGCACAACCAGAATGAGGTCAAAAGGTGAAGACAATAAGCTAGGGGGCAGAAAAACAGCGTGAATCTAATTTTAAAACAATATGTCTGTCACAGACCTCTCATCGGCCTTTTTCTTTTCCACTGAAGCAGGCAGTGGTACGTCATCTCTTCCTGTCACTGCTGCATCTTGTGAGTTGTGTGCATCTGTGGCTGCAGAGATATTCACTGCTTCACTGTAAATAAAGTACAGAAAAATATAATCATAATTATTTCCCTCTAATTTTTATTTAAATAAAACATGTTGTGCTTGGCAGAGATGGCTAGTTTAATTTGATCCATAGTTACAAATTCATTGAGGATCAATGCAAACTGTTGAAGTGCTTTCCCTCACAGCACTGATTATTAATGAGTTACAGTCAATCTGATTTGCTGGGGGCTTGGCGCAGCAGTACCTGAACTTGTAGTCTGGTGGGAGGCTCAGACCTAATCTGTAGTCTCCCCTGCTTCTGCAGATCTGCTTCTGAAGGTCCCCGACTGAGCAGCTGCGACCACTGTGCAAGTAGCCCACAAACAGCAGCTTCCCCCTGATGTACATCTGCCACAGCAACACAGAGGATTTTACATCATGTGTGTGAAGACGGAAAGGGGGGGGGCTGATATCACCACAATGACACACTTTTACTGTCGTATTTAGAAAGAAGCCTTCGTCTGACTGCATGTCTTTTTTTAGGTCACAGAGAAGTGGACTGGAGCAGCACATTATTTTTTCCACAACATGAGTCGTATCAGTCACGGGGTTATTTTAAGTTTCATATAGGAGCTTACAGAGTGTGTACTCACAGTCCTGTCAATCATAATAAATGCTTAT
Source organism: Limanda limanda (assembly GCF_963576545.1). NCBI lineage: Eukaryota > Metazoa > Chordata > Actinopteri > Pleuronectiformes > Pleuronectidae > Limanda > Limanda limanda. Next base: position 18,962,460 of record NC_083643.1, read on the forward strand.
TGTGAAAAAAACCTTGATTTAAATACAGACACTGTTTCATGTTATGGTTTATGGACAATTTACGGAAAAACTCAAATTAAAGAAAATAATAATTTCAGCAGTTGTCATGGCTGCAGAACTGTCATCTCTCACTGCACGTTAGCCCACTGTAGTTTAATAAGTGCAGAGGCAGACCCTCACTGTAAGTCCTCCTGGGCTTTAGACACATACACATGTAGATACAGCTCTGGAAACAGCCAACATGTTATGTGTAAAACAATAGCAGCGCTTCAGTAAATCATTCAAATTTTTTTCAAACCTGAGTAGTATTAAAGCAAATTCAGTTTTGTTTGAGGAAAAACATATACAATAAAATATCCAATGCTGATAAACCAGGTAGGATGAAATGTTTGTAAAAAAAAAAGGACAAAAAAGTGACAGCATATTGTAGAACTGTCTAAGGAGGACTCGCTAATAGGGTTGCAAAATTCCGGGAATATTCAAAGTTGGAAACTTTCCATGGGAATTAACGGGAATTAACGGGAATTAATGGGAATATACGGGAATATACGGGAATTAACGGGAATTAACGGGAATAAACTGGAAATGTTGTGGGTAATTTATACTAACTGTATTTACCTTGTCATATACAGACATAAATATAATATATATAAACATTTTGTTTTGTCAAAGGAAACTTTGGGCACTTGACTATATGCTTCTGCATCGTTGTGTCATTCTTAACATAGGTCTTTGCACAGTATTTGCAAATGTACACAGCGTTTCCTTCTACATTGGATGGGGTGAAATGTCTCCACACATGAGATAGTGCACGTGGCATTGTTCTGTAGAATGAGATGAGAAAAAAGTTTGTAAAAAAACACTAATGCAATGCCAGAGATATAAATAGTTAGCCAAACAATTGGAATAGTCTGTAAACATATTTTACAATTGATGGATAAATGAATGGAAATAGGCTAGATGAACAGATGAACAATCCTCAATCAGCATGCTAATATATTTTCCACAGTAATATCATCGAAACTTACCTGACTAGTCCTGCACACTACAGCAGGCCTCACTAGTGCTACTGTAGTGTGCAGGATGCTGGGAGTTATCTGTGCATGTGATGGAAGAATGCACAGTGGAGGGTTGAAACTCAACGTGCAGTGTGTGCTGCATTCCATACATCTTTAAAATAGAGTTTTGAAAGATGTTTTTATTGCTCAGCGTTTAATTTGCGTAATTATTTTTTTTTTTCAAAATTCCCAAAATTCCCGAGCTAAAGTTCCCATGGAAAGTTTCCGGAAAGTTTCCGGAAATTTACCGGAAACTTTCCACCCCTTTGCAACCCTACTCGCTAATGAAAAGGCATAATTCTGAAGTAGCTCTGGAGCATTATCTCAAGCTGAGAGAACCAGGTTTAGAACAGCCACGGCACTAACATCTTTGCTTTATTCTTTAAACCACCCACAAAATGTCACCCAAATTTCAAATTCAAGAGACATTGCAATGAAATGGAAGCCATACATGTAAAGGCAAGATTGCTCTCAATTGTGGAGTGTGTTTATACAAGCACTGCTGCTGCCTCCATGTGGCAGCCATGGAGACATGCACCGAGCAGAGGCTGCAGCCTGAGGCCGGGCCTGCAGCAGGTTTACTGACCAGGATCATCCCAGGGGCAGCGCTGTGTCGCTGCTGCAGCAGCATGTTGGCACATCCCCAGCCGGGCCTCCCCCCTGGTGACATCTCATACCTCACCAGGCGAAATGAATCCATCTGGCACTGAAGGAAAAAAACATGCAGTGTTAATGATACAATAGCCTGCCTACTATAGGATGTCTTTTATGACATGTTTCTTTCCCTTTGTAGCCAGACAATACTTGGCTGTCCTTGCAAAACGTGAATCAGTATCAAGACAAATTCTAAACATGTGCACTGCTGAATAAATGGAAAGCTGTTTAAACTACATGAATGCAGCAAATGAAGGATGCACACACTGTATATCAGAGACTGCAATGCCACGTGCCTGTATGTGAACATCTCATGTAAATTCTTATTGTATTGTAACATATTTAGATTATTTTGTCTTCCCCCTGTCTGTAAGGCAGCCTTCACACCTGAGTGCACGGCATGGATCTGTGCCTGCTCCTCCTCCTGTAGAGCTGCTCCAGTGCGTACTCGTGCTCCTGAGGCGGAGTCACACACACCGCCAGGATCTGTTGATTGTGCGGAGGCTGGCCCGTCACGAAGGCGTCGTACTCCAGGTCCGTCACCGCAGGCATCAGTGTGACACTGCAGCAGCACCGCCTCCGCACCCCCTCCCCCAGCAGGGCAGCTCTCAGCAGCACGGGGCACGCTGAGAGGAGGAGGGAGGGGTTGAGCGGCGGGGGGGCTGCTGGACGGTGGGGTGCGTCGGTGGGCTGCTGGTCTGGACTCTTTGAAATAATCACTGACCTGGCAGGGTGTAGTCGTCATTGTAAAGAAGCCAAACTGCAGCAGATGTCATTTTCTACACAATAATATTTGAATGAATCGTAATGATGGCATTTGTAAATGATAGACGTGGATCTTACTCAAGTTGGATGTTGCCGTGGATTTGTAGGGGTCCTATCTGAATCACACGGGGCTCGTCCTCTGATCGCCTTTGAGGTGTCCTGAAAATAATCAGGTAAAAAAAGGCACCTTATTACTGCCAACATAATGCTGCATACATCTGTACAAAGCCAGCTCCAGCACTGAAACTGATCAGTAAACAGTGTGTCTCCATCACCACAACAAAATCAGAATCTGGCTTCAGTGTAATATAGCTGGAGAGATGAGGTGACAGACTTAACACACAGAGTAACCACAAGACTATTTAGTTCTATGTGAAAAAAGTAATGGTGTTTAAGTGATTCTCCCAGCTTAAACACCATTAGTTCAATTTAATAATTGTTCATGTACTTCCTCAAACCATTAACTAATCAATTGACCGAAGAGTTAATGTGATTCAATTTGTGAATCCCAATTTCAACACTAGAAAGGCACTCAGAGTGAGAGAGCACATCATAAATTCTGGATCTGGATTTTATTTGGATCTACTCCAACTTGCACGCACTCAACAACATTTCATCAAGATCCGTAAATTATTTTCTGAGAAATCCACAAGGTGAGCAAAAAGTTCTTGAGCTGCACCCAAATTTAACCACAACCTTCAACCGTGTTGTGTGTTAAACTGCTCGGTAGTTTTTGCGTAGTCCTGCTCACTATCAGACAAACCAATGCAGATGAAATATTAACCTCTTTAAACATAACCAATACATGTTCTCATTGTCTATCAAACTCCGCACCCTGAGTTTGTGATGCAGGTTTACTCTTACAAATGTATTGTCCTCGAGCCCACATCTGTTTACTTTGCAGCTCTCCTCAAGGCTATTCATTCTCCTGTGACATGTTGGATCAGAGGACTGTGTGTGGTGTGCACCTTGGCAGCCTGACAGATGAGTCAGCAGGTCTCTCTGCTCGGACTGACAGGTGTCTGTGCGGCTCCTGTGGCTTGTCGCCGCTCTCCACCGGCCAGACCGATTTGGCCTCCGCCCGCTCGGGTGGGTTCAGAGAGGGCAGCGCCGCTGACTGCACCGCTCTCCTCCTCCGCCGGGTCCTCAGCAGGGCGTCAGGCATCTGCTCCGTGTCAGGACACCTGATCCCTGGAGGACAGGAAGAGGTCAGTCAGAAATGCACACAAACGCCACAGTGACACGCCTGACCGTGAACAGGATCCCGGCGGAACTATTCAATAATGTTGAGTTTGCATGATGAGGCGATACTGGAACTTATTTTTTGCTTCATTGAGGAACAAACTCAGACCGGCTCTTTGTTACTTTTAATGACTTGGGGCAGTTTGGAAATGGAAAAAGGTGAAGAACATCTTACATATTTCAGAAAAGCTTTGTTCTCAAACTATGAGCTGGTACGTACCGACAGCTGCACGATAATATTCCAGCCAGTCGTCCAGGGTGGTTCGAACTCTCTGCTGCAGCCTCTTCAGTTCCCTGCCAGCGGGCCCTGCTCTCCTCCACCGGGCTGACGGCTCCTCCAGCCCCTCCACCGCTCCGACCATCTGGAGCATCTCCTGGGTGCCCACCGACACCTGCCATACATCATTACTTGCATGGTAGAATATATGAGGCAGAACAACAGGAGGCATTTAGCAAGATGGTCTATACAAAGTGACTCAGCTAAGGTGTCTGCAGAACCTGAAGAAGCTCAGGAAGGAATCAAAGGTTTTCATTATTTTCTATATGAGAAAAGAAAACACATGATTATCTAAAGAATGATCTACATTTCTATGGTCAACACAGTTACGCCTGATTATAATCACAATATCTTATACAGACATCACGTTACAGTCTGTTTCCCCATTGATCTGTATTTGCCCTTACCTTAACCTATCTTAACCTAACCTTAACTTCAGCATAAGACAAGCTTTAGCACTCAAACATCCCACTGGAATAAAAAGTTTTTTTACAGAATTTAGGGTCCTCTTGTTCTCCAGGACCACCACAGGGGATTTTGTCTTCCTTGCCAGCAGCAGTTCTTGAGCAAAATTAGAGGTAAACTTTCCATCGGTCTGCAAGCAGAGCTTAAAACAGAGTAAATTATATGATTCATATGACCTTTATTTTATCATAAATCTAAAATCTACTGAATAATCATAATCTCACCATTTCCTTCGGTCGGTTGATGTGAGACAGGACAGGAAGAGGAAGTTGAACACTCTCATCATTGCACCTGAAGCTGAGAGTGGCAGATGTACCATTGAGGAGCTTCACACTGATCAGATCTGACAACTGGAGGAGACAGAAAGACATGTTGATCGATTTAATTAAATGTACACAATGTTAAACTAGATTAGATAGAGTCCGGTGGTTTTATGCCAAGTTCAGTCCCTCCAGGTGTTTCTGACATATCACATTCACAATGATATAGTGTCACCATGACTTTTACCTTTGACCACTGAAATCTCATCAGTTAATCTTTTGTCAAACTTTGAAGAAATTCCTTAAGGGCAGACTTGATGTATTGCACGTGGCAAGAGACCAAAAATATGTTTTGTGAGTCCACTGTGACCTTTGATCTACATCAGTTAATCTGTGAGTCTCAGTGAATGTTTAAGCCAAATTTTTAAGGATCCACTCAAGGCTTTAACGAGGCCAAAGATAATTTTGTGAATATCTGTGACAGAGTTTAGTCAAATATTCAAATAGTCATGTTCACAAAAATATGAGGTCACAGTGACCTTGTTCTTTGACCCTTGACCACCAAAATCTGATCAGTTCATCCTGGAGTCTTAATCAACGTTTGTACTAAATTTGAAGAAATTCCCTCACAGCATTCTTGAGAAATCATGTTCACATGAATGGAGCTGACGGACGGACTGACAACCTTAAAACATAACTCCCCCGACCACTGGGTGTCGCTGGTGTAGAGTTAGAAAAATAGCAAATTGACTTTAGTGAATTCATTCATCTACTCTGCATGAAAACTCCCTGTTCATCAACAAGCTGACCAAACAGTCCAGATGAAACGTGTCAGAGACTCTTTGTGTTGGTTCATCACTGGGTCATGCATCATACACTGCTTTCTTCCCCTCAGTGACATCTCCCTTGTAGACGTCAAACATCACATGACAGTCTCACCCCATCACCATCACCTCTGACACGTTCTGAATGCAGATCTAGATACTGACACATTGTGAGTTAGAACAGAGTGAAGGGAAGTTGAGACTCCACTAAGAGAGATTTTTACCCATATTAAAACTGTTGGCAAGGGAACGTCATTTATTTATAACGCACAAAAAGTGGACATAAACTTTTATAACTGTATATGTGACACGCGGGTATCGTAATTTATAGTCATATTTTTTACCTGTATAACGACCTTCTTCTTAAGTGCACTGTGCGTCTGCCAGCTCCACTCCTGACTTCTCCTCCCGTAGTGGTCATTCATGAATCCACCAACCCGGTCCCACACTGCTACTAAAGAGGAGCTGGAGGAACATATACAATAAGAACTATATTTCACACATCATCAAAGCTGTCACACAACATTTTTATATTATAGAGGCATTTTGCAACGACAGTGCAGAGCAAGACATGAACAAATAGACCATGTTTAAATCAAATCAATTCAAATCAAGTTAGCATCTTAGGGATTGATAAATATATGTAAAATCCTCAGGGAAAGTGAGGGATCCCTGTCCCAGGACGGACAGAAGTGCAATAGCGTAAAACGTCTGGATGGTTCACAACAGAGCAAATCAGAAATGAAGTTTGGCCCCAAATCTTTCAGAGCATTATAAACCGACAGTAGTTGTAATATCTCCACAATGGGCAGATATATTATAATTGTTTGGGGTTGTTAATGTCCCATAATCACGGAGAAATCTGAATTATTTCCTCATGGTGCAAAGAGGACATTATGGTTTGCACAGAATGAGCCTCATGACTGTCAAAATGCACATCACGTGTAAAGAAATGACAGGAGATTTCCTAAAATGAATTAATCACATCTGAACTCACTTGTGAGGGTGTGTAACAGCCCCGTGCCCAAATGCAGTGATAGTGGCCAGGATGACGGGACAGTCGCTGTCACTGAACACGTTGGTATAGAAGCCTCCACAGGGCAGAGCTGAGTGGCTCTGGCAAACTGCTGTGCAACCAGACGGGTAGCTGAGAGGCAGGGTCAAGGGTCAAAGAATCAGATGCAGTGACACATTCACCATATGCCCTCAAGCTGCTTCGCTTCCTGCGGGAAGGATACTATATGAACGAGGAGCCGTCATCAATCCTGTAGTGTAGTTTCTTCTGAGCTGGATCCGGCTGCTTCACTTCTGGTATCCATGGTAACCCGTTGACCAAGACGCTCGACCCGCTCTTCCTAGCGGCTCTGCTGCTCTTCACTTTTGCTTTTGCTTCTCCATAGTGACACAGTCTGAGTGGACTGCTCAGCTTCGGTCTTTGCTGTCTTCTATATGAAGATGAAGTTGTTTTTGAATCAAATTGCAATTACTAACCAATGTCAAATTTTGCGCATATGTTAGCCTTCTGTTTTTTAGTAATGAAATGAGTAATGAACACAGAGTATAGCTGAGGCTGATGTCTAGCAGGTGTCAGAAAGTACTGGACTAATACAGTTTCATACAGTGACGATGAGACATTGATGTTTAAATCTAATATAATGCTGATCCATACAATATGTGTCTCCCTCAATCCAAAACATCTAATGCATAGGTCTTCTTACTCGGTTTCTATCTCTGCGTGGGGTCTAAGCACCAAAGTCTATTCTTCTTAATCACAATAAATTAAATTTCATTCAAATTAACTCATCTGAATTTTTCTCTAAAAGTCTTTCCTGATAGAGCTGACATTTCCAGAGCTAAAACAATCTGATTTGCTCATTTGATTATCAAGGATGTAATCCTTTGGAATGTAAACCCTCATTTACAAACTTCTCATTTAAAATGCAGAGGAGCAGAGTAACGACGCACTCAGGATTTCTTGCTGCCCGCAGTCGCTCCACCGCCCACTGATACAATCTGATCTGCTGAGGCTCCACGTAGGAGGGCTGCTGAGGCTGAACCATCCAACCTGGACACAAGTCACATCCAGCTGAGGCAGCAGAGGCACAGCAGTGACACACAGTCAAACAGAGTCACATCAGCCACATCATCAACACAGTGCAGCAGCTCCGACCTCGTACCTGGATCTTTACAGCTGCTGGATGAGATGGAGAAACTGACGGATGAGGAGCTACAAGCTGCCGGGGAGAGAGAATATGTAATTTAGTCAGTATGTCGCTTGATATTTATATATAAGGATATCTACATGTTCCCATTTAAACCAACACCAACCATAGGGCCCGTACAGTATCTCTTTGATTCTCGCCTCCCTGCATTTGCTGCTAGTTAATTGATTTGAATATTATTTTAATACATTTTAATCTCAGCCCCCAAATTATATTAAGGAGCTCCTAACTCTCTGTGCTCCCAGCTGTAATCTAAGATCTTCCAACCAACACTTACTATAGTTCCTATAAGTCAAAGCTGGTATAGAGGGGACCAGGGCCCTGAGGCTCTGGAACTCCTCGCCTCAGGAGATTAGACTTGCCAGAGCTTTTATTTTAAATCATTACTTAAAATAAACTTTTATAGGAAAACCTTTTAATGTCAGATTTTAACTATTTTTAAAGAATGTTGCTTGTTTTTAACATTTTTATCTTTCTCATTTTTGCTTTGTCTTGTTTTTGTTCTGTGTTGTTTTATTCCCAAGTACCTCAAGAAACAATTTGAGACCTCTTTTATATAAGTGCTGTAGAAATAAAGTTCTATTATCATTTCATTAATTATTTATCTTTAAGCTGCTGCAGTGACATTAGAGAAGTTAATCATGTTATTGAATAGCCTGTAACTGATTAACATACAGTAGTAACTGGGCCCAGCTACCTTGTCCGATCTGGTAAACAAATCCTCTCACTTCCACAAGCTTGAGAGATGTTGTCATACTCCAGAGGTCAAGGGGAATAACCTGTTCCCTCCTGTCATTATCATTGTTATTGTCTCTTATCTGTGTTAATTCTGATATGTAGGGGACCAGTGTCACTTGGGGACGGTGCTGTCTAATTCCTAAAGTTTTCCATGTATCGTACAGTCTGTGATGTGTACCCATTATGTGAGACAAGCATTTTAAGTATAGGCCTACCTCATAAAGGTTTCATGTTGTACCTGAGGGCTTCATTAATTGTTAATAAGTCTTTTATTAATCATTTATAGATTGGTAATGAGCCAACTATATAAAATATTTTGGGGTTTTTAGATAGTGGAAGAGCCCTTTGGCTGTTGTTTTGACTTTGTATTTAGCATCTTCTGGATTAAAAACTTTTTTTTAACTTAAAACTTTTTTCAGAACGTTATATCAATGACTTGCCAAACTTTGTACCTGTTAACCTGTTGACCTGTAAACTGAGAGACAGCAATCAATCAAATGTGAAATTGAGTTTGTCAATATGTTCAAAGAAAAAAATTGTTCAAAGAGTGCATGATAAATCAAAATGATGAGCCCCCCACTCATGTGATGAGTAGTACTTTTGAGAAAGGCTTTGATCAGGCAGATTCTACCACCGCTGATGGATCTATAGATTTTACTCAGAGGCCATTTAGGGGCCAAAAGTTACATAGAGGGGTCAATAATATGTCAAACATCCACTCATAATTCCTGATTCAGAAAGGTGCACGTTTAAGTTATTACTTGTTTACTATTAACTTTAAACAAAGCCATACATCATTGCCTATATTTTGAAAATTGTTTCTTCTTCAAGCACATTGTGTCCCTCAAAAAGTTGTTGTTTTTCTAGTATATTCTTACAAGTGCGTATTCGACCCATGTCGTTGATTTACCTCTGGACTTCTGTTTGGGCTTTTTAACACATGGATTAGCGCCAACTTGTGGTTTACTCTCAGTGGGACCTGCACTTCCTTCTCCTGTCTGCCTCCTGCCATCGTCGCTCACATGATGGGGACTTCCTCCCAACTTCAGTGAGCCTTTGGACCCTCTTGTTGTGTCAGTCTGCTCGGGACTGCTCAGTAGCGCCGCCCCTGAGGTCAGATCCTGCCAGGAGTGACAAAGAATATTTGCCACCCCGTGTGGGACGCGGCCCTCCTCGGCCCAGTTGTACTTGGAAAGCAGGAGAGCCAGGTCATTCAGTAACAGAGGGGCGGCTCGCTTGTATACTTCTATTGGCTCCTGGTTCCTTCTGTCCGGTGCAGCAGGTGATGTTGAGGTGTCAGTTTCAGGTTTACCCTCATCACGTGGTTCACCTGTCACCTCCGCACTGTCATCCTCCCAGTTACTGTGAGGAAAGGAGGAAATTATTCATCAAAAATAAAGTACAAACTGATCATTTCCTATAGAAAAAACGAAATACCTGTGCGTGTCCTCATGCGCTCCTCCTCCAGGTGCCACATTAAAAAGGTAGAAGTAGCTCTGTGTACCTTCAACCCTGTTTCGTCTGGTTGGCTGTAGGGAAGTATATGGTTAACGTCCGGAAGTTTATTCCTTATTATACAGTCAGAAAAATTAATCATAAACTCACCTGGTCAAAAAAATATAAAGGACCAGATCTGAGTTCTGTCCGCGCACCACAAGAACTCATTGTTCCCCCCAAAAATCCACAAATTAGTTCCCGATGTTCCCAGCCATCCGAGAAACACACTTCATATATCCATACAAAAAAAATAATAGAAAAGACACAACTAAAGTGCGTTCAAATCCACTTTTTCTCTTGTGTGAGTGCTCCTCTCGTTTCCACCGCTGAGCTGGTTGCTTGGATACACACTGTTCTCCAACCTGTGACCTCCGTTACGCACCGGCAGCGATCGACTTCTCTCACTTACGGGTTATTGGTATTATACGACAATATACAAACAACACAACATCTGCTCACAGTAACAAATAAGGTATCGAGCCTTCGGTAAATGTTGACACTCACGTCCGGCTTGTGTTGAGGAGCTGTCGTGTGTCACAGGTGCGCACAGCAGCAGCTGGTAACACGAGCCTCAGCCGGGGCCACCAGGCTCAGGAGGAAATGATTGATTGAAGCCAGGGACGTGCATAGACATTTTAAGGGGGACCATTGCTACACCCCCCTCACCCCCCATGCTAGTGTTAGTTAACACATCTTGTTGTAAGTCTCCTGTGAACCATAGTTTAAGCAGCAATATGATTTTGCACCTTAAGCTTAACTCTGTCATCTATGTGCCTGCAAACCACAATATTAAAACTTTGAGGAATAAACTCTTACTTCATTAATTAACCAACACTTTTTTTTTCTCCAGAGGGGCAGTGCAGTCAAAGGGCAAACGGGCAGCTGCTGCAGGACAACTTTAGTTCATATCCATGCAGCTCGGCCCAGATAGCATATGGATGAGGGCCACTTGATGCAGTCCCAGACAAAGGTGTAATCTGGATATGAACCTAAAAGTGGCCCGTTTGTTAAATGGCTCAAACAGCACAAAACTATTTTTGGCCACCCTTGACACCCTGGTGCAGTTTTGGCTTACTTTTTGCCCAGATCTGGCAACCATAAGACAGTGTGGAATATGGACCAAAACAGTTTTGTTCTGTGGGGGGGGGGGGGGGGGGGTGATGTATCAGGGCACTGCATGAAGGAGAAACTCTGCAGAGTGCACCGGGGTCGTGTTGCACTCCTCCTAAATGAGACTTCCTCTGCAGGAGAAAGACAACTGATGATCAAAAAAAGTTTCTGCACAGAGGACAGGATCATCTTTCCTCCGTCCAGGTCAAGCTGTCCCACGGAGATCGTCCATCAGCTCCGTTATTGGCTCAGCCTCTTCCAGCTGCTCCACACTTGTTTCTTGCTCTGACCACTGGAGGCTCTCAGCAGCTTATGCGTCACTTCATCTCTCCGCAGGTCGGTCGCCGGTCATGGCGGAGCTACAGCCACAGCGAGAAGTGGAGCCGCAACTTCTCAACGGGGACGCGGACCTGCAGGAGGAGAGGGAAGAAGCGGATGCGCCTGAGTCGGTGAAGAGGAAGAGGAGGAAGAAGAAGAGGAGCCGGACCACTGCAGCAGGTAGGAGGCATCACTTAAACAGCATCATTGAGGGAAATAGCGGACATGTGTTTCCTCAATAGAGCCACATGTAAAGGCATCAGATATGCGGGACAGGAGAGTTTTCAACCTGTCAGAGGCTTTTACTCTCCAACTCTGACAGGCTGCTGCTGCTCATCTGGAGACGGGACAATCTGAACAATTAACACCACATCAGATTGAAAGAATACGTTTGAATAACATTTACTCCAGATTAAATATGTTCCATCCTACAAATCTCCCTCTTAAGCTGCATGAAATGATGTAATAGAAGTATCCACGGTTTGAGTGCAAACAAGATCCACCACTCTTGCACGATGATAAATTCAGCTTTACTGCTCCAAACTGTGGGAAAAAAATAAAAGCCTTGGTATTTCAGGCATTTGAACCTGCCCCAAGTCAAGTGTGGTCCACACAGCAGTGTCTCTGAAAGGCTAAATGTCAGAATGCTGCAAGGTACACGTGCCCTTGAGGATATTGACCCCCAATGTAAAGAAGGAATTAATACACACACTCTGCCAAGTTGACAAGTTGAGATATTGGTGGATGCACTTTCTTTAAATGAAAGGGAAACACATAATTTACTCTGAGTTTTTTTGTACATTAAAATCTATATGCATGTCTTGCCAATGGTGCACACGCACGTATTCATCTGCACATGCATGCAAAACGGTGTGTGTGTGTGTGCGTGTGTGTGTGTGCGTGTGTGCGTGTGTGTGTGCGTGTGTGCGTGTGTGTGTGTGTGTATGTGTGTGTGTGTGACTTTGCAGCAGGGACAAATGAGGCTGAGGGGGATGGAGGAGCCCTATGTGTTGGCGATGTGGCGAAACAGTTGGAGCTGCAGATGCTGGAGGACAAAGAGCGAGAGGAGGAGGGAGAAGAAGGTAACTCCTGACCATCTTCATCATCATCCTCATCATCATCCTTATCATCTGCTCTGGTGATCGTGCTGAACTTTCAAGTCCCAGAAAGTGCAGAGTGAAATTCAGCCGGTCATATCTGCAATGAGATATCAGATTGCACACTTGGAGCTGTGCCACAAACTGAATTGAAACTAATGATGCTTTCAACAGATGGGGATGAGGGAGAGAACTCTGCCGGGAAGAAGAAGAAGAAGAAGAAAAAGAAGAAAGGATGTAAGACCTTTTTGTTCTCTCACCGCAACCGATCTTCACAATACCAGTTTTCTCCTTGACCTTTTAGACCACAGGTTCTGCAAGAACCTGGCTCCTCTAAAACGAAATCTCCTGAATACGCAGCTCCACATTTATCACACACCCGGTGCCCAGGAGCAGTTTGACCTGGTTAATCGGTGTCAGGATAGTTGTGCGGTGAAGGACTGACTCAGGTGTAGGACACAATGCGACAGGACTTACATGTTGGGCAGACGGGACAAAATTAATGACAGCACGTTTGACATTAACAGACTAATGCAGCGAGAGTCGAGAAGAGTCACAGTTTGGACCGAGAGAACTGAAATTAAGTGATCTTAAATATGTGCCACATAATTATCATTCCTACCCGTGCTATAATACAAGTGCTACAGAATTCCTACAGTTTTTTAGATTTAGATTCTTTAGGGCGCTTCACATAATTAGATCTGTAAGTCAGGTAAAATATCACAGTCATGAACACAGGCAGGATAACTTGTGTTTGTCTTGTCTCCTCCTCTCTATCTGGGCCACAGTGAAGGTACAGACTGACCCCCCCTCAGTCCCCATTTGCGAGCTGTATCCCAACGGAGACTTTCCAGCGGGAGAGGAGTGTGAATACCCCCCATCAAAAGACGGGTGTGTGTGACCTCTATGTCGTCCCCTTACACTCAGCAGTGGTCGTCCACTGTGTGATTTGTTTGTTTGCTTTGCACTTTATTCACGTTGGACATCATAATGAGGTGCCATGTTTAATTTCGTCTTCAGGAGGAGGGTAATGTTGTCATATTTGTCCTCACCTGTGCAGAGTGTGTCACATCCTCATCATGAATATTTGTATAATGAGAAAATAATGAGTGCCACCACCCTCTGTGATGTGCCTGCCTGCCTACCCCCCCCTGCCAGGCGCAGTGCAGCGTGGCGGACCACCAGCGAGGAGAAGCGGGCGCTGGACCGGGCCAACGAGGAGATGTGGAGTGATTTCAGGCAGGCGGCCGAGGCGCACCGACAGGTCCGCTCTTACGTCAGGACCTGGATTGAACCGGGGATGGCCATGATCGACATCTGGTGAGACATTAACTGAAATTTCATCCTCAAGCCCCTTGTAAGACACACAAGTCTCGGCTCCTCATGCTGATCCTGGACTGGTATTGATGGGATTTCAGCACTTCTTTGTCTTGGAAACAAGCAGGAGAGCTGCTGTGTCTCTTCCAACGCTTCCTGGTGCTTTATCTGTCCTGACAACAGTCTCATGGTTCCTGTCACCTGTTGTCCCTCTGTGCCGCTCTCTGTTTCTGGCAGTGAGAAGCTGGAGGACTGCTCCAGGAGACTCATTAAAGAAAACGGGCTGGAGGCCGGTCTGGCCTTCCCCACCGGCTGCTCCATCAACCACTGCGCTGCCCACTACACCCCCAACGCAGGAGACACCACCGTGCTGCGCTACGACGACGTCTGCAAAATTGACTTTGGGACGCACATCAACGGTGAGAGCCCACTAATGACTTTTTATTAAGCTGTGCTGTTTCACGCTTGGCATTTATTATAACTAGGAAAATGAATGATTGCATTATAGTTCTTACTGCCCGAAATAAGCGGTTCTCATAAATGAATGACCTCATGGCAACTGCTGTGAGTAATCAAAGGGTTTGCTCTTTCAGGTCGGATAATAGACTGTGCCTTCACCGTCACATTCAATCCAAAGTATGACCGGCTGCTGGAGGCTGTGAAAGACGCAACAGACACTGGCATCAGGGTAACACGGCTCTATCTGACACACAGGAAGCTTACAAGATAAACAACATCCAGAATAATCCTTATACAAGCATTTCTCTAATCTAGATCACAGTGTATCAGTATCAAAAATCTAATTGCAGAACTTCTATCAGGATCTAATTGGCTCCCAGGGGCTTAATGGGACTGGATGTAAGACAATTATGGTACAATAGAGTCATCATAAAGAAATGGAGGATTCCTTTGAGCATGATGTTCAACTTGATAGGAGGGGACACACAAAGAGCAACTAATATATAGATAATGAGGGAAAGATGATGAAGATAAGGTCATTTTGTATTCTTCCCACACAGCACTATTTGTCACTGCATCAAAACTAGAAGACCAGATGCAGTGGTAGATATAATAGAGTTAATGGGTATAGATATAATAGATATTACATATATTATACAGGTAACCAGTGAAGTAAAATCAGGTGAGATAAGTCAATATGCGGACTATGTTCACAAATACAAAAAAACAACAGAAACAATCATTTACGTTTTAAAACTCACTGAATCCTCTTTATATTATTTCCTCTACAATAAGGAGCATTAAAAACCGCTATCATAGGTTGAATATTCTTATACCTGTAGGGAGTATTTTACAAAACCATCCGACAAACAGGGGTGACAACATAACCTCCTTGGTGTGGGTAACAAATTCAGGTATCAGGTATCATTTACAGCGACCTAATTAATCTACATTTACATTAACTTATTGATTTAGATTCTACTTCTAACTGGATTCAGAGCTCAGGATCGATTTCCTTATTTTGTTCATCACATCATTCATACCTACAAACTCATATGCTGGTTTATTTCCAGATTATCTACCTGTCAAGTAACCTTATATGATATACTATAAAGCCCTCTGGAGTTTGTGTAGCTGTAAAAAAAAACCGTTTCAGGCGGTGGTGACATTATTGTGTTTGCCCGAGGAACATACTGTAATTTACTGACGTGAGCGTGGACACCTCTTTGTCCAAGTTTGCAGGAATCGACGTGCGCCTCTGCGACGTGGGTGAGACAATCCAGGAGGTCATGGAGTCTTATGAAGTGGAGATAGATGGGAAAACATATCAGGGTAATGTGGAGTTATCTTTTCCTCACACGCAGGTTCAGTGCTGCTGCTTATTTATTAAACCTCAGTGTGTGTGTGTTCTCTTTGCAGTGAAGCCAATCAGGAATCTCAACGGCCACTCCATTGGACAGTACAGGATACACTCAGGGAAGACAGTCCCTATTGTTAAAGGTGGAGAGGCCACGAGGATGGAGGTTTGTACACCATCAATCACTGGGCATGGCTTACTCTGTTCAAATAACCTCCACCAGAGAGGTTACGCTTTCACCCCTGTCTCTTTGTTCATTTGTTTGTAAGGGATTACAACAAATCTTAGTGAAAGGATGTGAAAAGGATCAGGGAATAACTGATTATATTTTGTTGTGGATCCGGATCAGGTGGCAGATTCAGGATTTCTTTGAACATTTCTTGGTGTGGTAATCACATCAGTTCAGCCCAGGGTCTCCCC
Organism: Limanda limanda; assembly: GCF_963576545.1. Lineage (NCBI taxonomy): Eukaryota > Metazoa > Chordata > Actinopteri > Pleuronectiformes > Pleuronectidae > Limanda > Limanda limanda. The sequence goes on from NC_083643.1 coordinate 18,978,540, forward strand.
ATGTCTGTGGGTTTCAGGTACCCTAGCTTCCTCCCACTGTCTAAAGACATGCAGACAGGGGTTAGGTTGATTGGAGACTCTAAATTTACCTAGGGTGTGAATGTCGATAAACAGACGACCTGTTTTGACTTGTACCCCGTCTCTTAATCAAGGTCAGGTGAGATTGGCTGCAGCTCCCCCAACAACCCTCAAAAGACAAGTGGTATAGATGTTGGAAGGATGGATGGCATTTTCAACATTGTCCTTAATTTTCTCAGATAACAATTCATGGATCTTGAATTTAAAAAATCTGCTACTTTCAGGGGACTAATATTTACGAGTGTATGGAAATATAAATCTATATCTAGTGAATTTAAACCTGGTTTCATAAGGTGAGGTATGCAAAACATGACAGGAGCCTTTTCTACTTGAGTGTCTGAAATTAAACCATTCGGAGCTGCTCGACCTTGCATATAAACGGACCCTTTTTCAGTTCTTAAGTGTAATTGCAGGTACTCGTGACTGGTTATTGGGTGATGATGAGGTGTGGAGGTAGATGTTCTAATGCTCTGCTCTAACGGCTTCTTAGTCACCCTCGTCCGCACTTTAATTACGCCTGTAATGGAATTACCGGCCGCATCGCGTAGCAACACGTGTTAAAACCCCAGCTCCTCATTTCACCAGCAGCACTGTAATGTGGGCGCCCAGGGTTCATTAACAGGCCGCCGCTTCACCAAGGAGAAACATGGAGGTGCCTGCCTGCAGCACAACGGCATGCCTGCAGTGTGTGAGTGTATACGGACAGGATTGAGTATGTTAATTGGCAAGTTGCTGTGTTAAGCTTTTTTACCTGATGGCTCCAGGAGAGGGGAGGTGGAGTGGTGGCTGCTGATGTGGCAGCTTTGCGTTTGGTATTTTTAGCTGAAGTGTGTTTTTGTGTTACGGGGACATTAAACCTCTTTGTGATCAGAGAGCAAGTGCACAACTGGAGAGGCAGCTGGGGCGTGCCACAGGGCCGCCAGCACTTTGACTGATTATCGTGGAGGAACAGAGGGTGTCGCAGTGTTATCAGCTAATACCACAAGCATTCCAACAACAGCCACGCTCCGATAGAGACGCACAAACGCCAATGAAACTCCGCCAATCAACGTACAAAAAAAGGACACTGCTGTCCTGTATAGACTGCATGTGAATGTCTCGGCCAACTGACAACTTTAGGGTTTTGTTATCTACTCTCTGTGCCCCCTGAGGTGTTTTTGTCCTTTTTAGTGTCATATCTCATTTAGGCCTACACAAAGGTATATATGCTGTTTATAGATTAAGATGGGTGAGTTATGTGTTCCTGTCTTTCTTTTCTCTGCCTCTCAGGAAGGTGAAGCATACGCCATTGAGACATTTGGCAGCACGGGGAGAGGTGCAGTCCACGACGACATGGAGTGCTCACATTACATGAAAAACTTCAACGTCGGACACGTGCCAATAAGGTTCATCTCATCCATGTGTTGAAATCCAAAATATCTAGTCTGTCATTCTAACAAAAAAGCATCACATCTGCATGTTACTTCACATCTCTAGATTCGTCCTCCAGCTTGTGTTCACTTTTGACTCTGTTTCGTCGCTTGTGCCACAGACTCCCGAGGGCGAAACATCTGCTGAACGTGATCAATGAGAACTTTTGCACCTTGGCGTTCTGCCGCCGCTGGCTGGACCGCCTGGGGGAGAGCAAGTACCTGATGGCGTTGAAGAATCTGTGCGACCTTGGCATCATAGACCCGTACCCGCCCCTCTGTGACATCAAGGGCAGCTACACTGCCCAGTATGAGCACACCATCCTACTCAGGCCCACCTGCAAGGAGGTAGTGAGCCGGGGGGAGGACTACTAGAGCGGCATGCAGCAGGAGGAGCACGACTGACCAAACTCAACAAACCTCATCAGACTGACAGCAATTATGCAATATTTCTCTGAATTAAATTTCCACTGCTAGAGAACCTTTAGGAAAATGTTAGCAAGAGCAACAGACTTGTGTCATGGCAGCAGCTTACTAGTATTTTGTTTTTCCAACTAACTATAGAGCCGGTAGATAAAAGGACATATCTTTAATAAATGAAGTGATTGTCATTTAAGTTAAGTGTTGCTTTTAGCAAATATGCCAGAGAATCATGCAAAAAAGGTTTTTGGTGAACACTTTACCCAGAATGCTGTGCTTCATTCCTGTATAGAAATATATATATTTCTATATTTCTTTGCTCTATTACTAATTTGAGGCAATTTTTATAAAAAAAATAAATTGTTATAAATCTTGCACTGAATGCTGTGTCCATGTTTGTAGAGCTTTACATATCTATCTATCTGTCAATCTGTCTGTCTATCAATCCATCCCTCCATCTATCTGTTTAGTACTGTTGGATTGATCCATGTTAGAATGACAGGCGTATATTATTTATATTCATATTTATAATAAAGACTGAACATTCTAACCTTCATGAAGGTGGGAGTGTTGCATTAAGCAGCATTGGTTTGAACTAGCTGTTCCTAATAAAAAGGCGACTGATGTCAAACCTTTAACCACCTCATAGTGGGATAGTGTATTTCTCTCTTTTAACCAAAGGAGGGCGATACTAAAACATGGGTCAAACATGAGCGCGCCATCTCCACTTATTCAGACGTTACAGGCTATTCATAACCTTGTGCTTCAGCATAATGTGACCATGGAATGAAAGAGACTTTTCCCAGAAGCATTAAGAATGAGCTCACTGACACAGAGTTTATGCAGTTTTGATTAAAAAATACATATATAGGACACACAGAAATAGCATTAGAAATGTCACATTGATGCTTCGTGCACCCTAAATCACCACTTTGCCCTTAAAGAGAAAAAAAACTTTTCTGCTAATTTTCTCTTATTTTGGTAAAGTCTTTGGGACAAGGACATCAGCGGTGATGTTATGACTGAGGAATGCATCATGTTTCCTCACGCACTTTGTAAGTGTCCTTGGAGACAGCGGATCAGGCCTATTCTTAACCAGACCCAGCTAATCAAAATGGCCTGTGGACTCTGGATCGGACACAGGGTGATGTCACCGAGCACCGGGGCTTTTAATACATATTTATTTCTGGGGGCAGCGAGAGTCACAGGCCGAACAGAGGAACATGTGTTTAGATAGAGTGTACTCTCTGGCTCCCACCGAGTCAGGTCAGGAGAGGCCTCCTCACAGGGAAGTAGGTCTTTTTAGGACAGCAAAAAAATCCTCCACAGAATCGAGTCTGACTCCAGCGGCCTGACAAAGATCCACTCTTGTAACTGAAGGAGCCGTAAGAGCAAACTCAATGATCCGAGCATTTCAGCCGCTCATCTGTGCCGCAGAGACCAGAGAGGGAACGGAGGTGTGTGTTCTCTCTCTTGTCGGACAGCAGGCGGGCGAGTGAGCCAGAGAAACACAGAGCTGCTCAGCTTAAGCCGCCTGATTCCTCTAATGCTGTTTTCTTCATCCAGGAGATACTTGTTTGGAGCTGCACTGCCGCTGCCAAGGACACCGAGCATAAACGCACGTCCACGTTCACACACATACACACAGATTCTGATGATGACCTATGATTTATCACCAATGAGTGTGAGACAACAAGGAGGATTCAGTCTGGGCACCTTTGCAAGATTCCAAACAGCTCTCAATGGAATAGATAGAGCAGGACGTGATGATTTAGGCTCATCAACTCTGACAGCTTCTTCGCCCAGTTAATAGAGTTTAACAGAGTATTTTACATGCACTCGTTATTGCTGTATAAGTAATGTGGACAGGTGAGCTGAGCCATAATATAAAGTAAGAAGGAAATTCTAGGATCAGCTCTGTCTGGATGAAGGTGATGCTATGTTCACTTGGATCCTCGAGTGACTGCAGACGATCTAACTGAATCCAGTTTGTACTTATTTTATATTATTTCATTCACCAACATCCACAACATTGTAGTGTTCTGTCCTCGTGACTTTTACTTTCACTTAAGTGTCCAAGCAAAATTCCGACATCTCCTGTGTTTATCTCGCCCATTACTTATGCAGTAAATCTTCTGCACGTGTCAGCTGATCCTCTCCATCCCCTCTGTCCGTGTCTCCGGTCCTATCGGCGGCCGCAGACTTTCCTGAGGATGTGGAGCATTTTGCGTCCCAGGCTCGACTTCCACGGTTTAACGAGACTCTTGGTGTTGACCAGCAGTCGGCCGGTCTTCCAGTCCTCGTGTCCCGCCACTACGTACTCTGATCCTGGAGAGAAAGACAGAGCAGAGGATCTGTGACTTTGACTTCTTCTGAGAAAATAGCAAATATCGCAAAAATAGCCAAAACAAGATCTAACGTGTAATGGGGTCCTTTATGATTTTATATATTCATATTTAAACGTTATTGGTAAAAACAAATAGTATTTATATAGCCACTTCACTCAAAGCACTTTGAAGTACAGCTTTGCCATCCACACACATTTATACAGTGCATCTATGTGAAGTACTTTCTCTATCACTAATCACTCACACACTGCCAACACAAAGCTATAAGGGGAAAATTGGGGTTCAATGTTTTGCTCTAGGGAGACAGATATCAAACAGCCAACCCACTGGTTAGTGGACGACCGGCTCCAACTCATGTAAATGTGTTTGTGTTAATATAGTTCAAATCTGGCATGTATAGCCCTCCATTGTCCATATGTAGCCTTTCTGTTATCCTTTTGTACGTTTCGTTTACACACTAGTTATAATGTGATACGTTTTGTGGTTTAATTTGTTTAGCGGCTCCTCATATGTACAACAATGACCCAAGGATTTTGTTCTTTGGCTCTTACTGTCAGACATTCATGTTCTGACCTTCACGTCAAATCAGAACACAGACATGGCCAAACTCCACCATTTACACATGCAGACTATTGTACAACTGTAATTAACAAGTTCAATACTGTGCTGTGATGGGCTGACTTGGGTTATCGTTGCTAGTTAGATGTGAAATAGTCTTATAACAGAGAGATGGCTCTAATCTTTACACTGTAAACGTCAAATCAAAATGAGTGATGCTGGGACCCTGGCGCCAACTCAGAAGTCTCTGAGGAGCGACACAAAGCTGGCAGGTGGTCGACTGGAGATTCTACTATTTATACGATTCAAGATACATTTATTAATCCCACACACATGCACAGACACACTACATGCAAATGGGGAAATTTGTCCTCTGCTTTTGACCCATCTGGTGAACACAGCAGGACACATAGAGCAGTGGACAGCCATGCACGGCGCCCGGGGAGCAGATGTCAGGGGAGTAAGGTGCCTTGCTCAGGGGCACTTAGACAGTGGAATATAGGAAGAGTCCTCTTGGACTTTTTGAACAGATCCAGGTGTTGTCCATCCAGGTATGTTTTGTTGTCACTCCGTGGAGGCGAACCAGGTACCTTCCAGTCTTCCCAATGTCCTGCCCATAGTCCAATTTTTCTGCCACTATTGTCAAATCAAATCAAATCAGCAATAATGTCTCTGATTGGAAGTGGCTGCTGCAGTACCTGGGTTGAGGATGGGACATGTGCAGCCGTGGGTGGTCCAGGACTCTGGGTAGAGGGTGATGCTCTTCCTCTGGATCTTCATCTGACGACTCTGGTGCAGGACTTTCTTCACTTTGACCTCCACCTCGGCGTGGGAGCCTTTGTCATGAGCCGACATCACCTTCACGACCAGCACTGTCAAGGAAACAACATTGATACCTCACTCATATATTTATGAGGATTAAGGGGAACTCAATATGTTTTAGAATCCAAAATCACTTTACTAGTCATGAGGCACACTATATACTATTCACTCTGATTTATTCAATGCAGCAATGCACCAACAGAGGCGGGGGAAGAAGAGGACTGCTAGCAAGTCAGCACAGATAAACACTGTGCTGCTACATTTTCAAAGGTTGTATGAGGAAGGAAATACAATCTTTATGAGTATTAAATATCGAGTAGGTTTGTTTGGGGGGGGGGGGGGGGGTCAATCTGAATCAGAAAATGTATCCCAGACAAGCATATAGAAATATGCAGACCTAAATAATGTAAGTATTTGGTATGTAGTGATTGTGATATGGAACCCCCCCCAAAAAATGACAAAGTATATCTCTAGGGATTTGTCCTAATAAATACATTTGAAGTACAAATATGTGAATTATTCAACAATAAATCGAAAAAAAAGAATGAGAATATTTTAAAGATGAATAATCGTGATTGAGGTATTGGCTCGTGGTGGCAGCTGATTGGCTGATACACAACATGCCTACTCACCATTACTACTATTGATGGCAATACCGCTATCATCAGACATTTTCTTTTGTGTAAATACTTTAAACATTGAGACACCTCTCCATTTTTGTTCGACACTGTGCTCTGGTATATGTGACATCTATTGCACTTCTGTCAGACCTGGGAGACGGATCCCTCACTCTCTCTGAGGTTTCTATGTTTTTTGAGTATTTTTTTTTCACTCTTGTTAAAGGTTAAGGGCATTGGATGTTGCACCTTGTTAAGCCCTATGAAGCAAATTCTGATTTGTGAATAATAATAATAATAATAATAATAATAATAATAATAATAATAATAATAATAATAATAATAATAATAATAAATGGAGCAAGTTAAACAAATTCTGCATCACAGATCCAGAGGAAACCAATGCAGAATATATCAGATGGAACAACCAGGCGTATTTTATAACTTTATAACAAACCAACCTGGTGGATTTAAGCTGCTACTTTGTTAATGATGTTGTTGAATGGCCTAACAATCAATGCCTGTCCTGACCGGCTCTCAACACACTGAATCAATGCACTGTGTCAAATAGCTCTTACCATAGTCGTACTCTGCAGCACAGAAGAGTTTGGGGCTGCCGAGCGTTACTTCAACACATTCACATTTCTCTGAGGAGAGTGAAACACAATCAATAAGCTTTGTATATAAAATCATTTCATCGTGACGTTATAGATTTCAAGAACAAAAACAGCAGCATGGGTGGGATGAGTGTGCAGTGCATTAAGTTGTGAGATGACCTGCGACTCACCAGAGTGGTGCAGTGCAGAGAAAAGCTCCTCTGCCCTAAAGAGTGCCGTCTCACTATTACTGCTGCTGTGTCCCATGTGGCCAGTGACTGTATAGAAGACCTCCAAGTCTGAGCTGTGGTGCAGAGGTAAAAAAAAAACAAAAAACAGTAAGGTTCAGGACTCCGCTCAGCGTTAATAACCCAGAATGCACTCTACCTCTACCACCATACATATCTTTTTATATAACACATACGGCTGCGTCTTGGCTCTCACCCAGAAACGCAGTCACCGGTGTAGGGGTCACAGTCCCCGGTGCAGTCGCATGGGCGGCAGCCGTATTCGTGCAGCCCCCAGTATCCCATCATGCAACTGTCACAGCGGGGGCCGCCGACGCCAGGCTTGCAAGTGCAGTCCCCGCTGGTAGGGTTGCAGAGAGGGCTCCCCCCCGAGAGGACGGCGCCGACAGGGTGGCAGGAACAGGCTGCGGAGGAGAGAGGTGACGGAACAACATGTTAACATCAGTGTGACTCCGTCTCAGCAGCAGACATTGTGCTCATGCATGTATGCTGTACACTTTTTTATGGGTTTTCTTTGGGTAATCAATACAATTATACAATTACACATCACAAATCTGATGGACATACCCCTACCCACAATAAGAGTAAAATATATTTCATCATCCTTTTGCTGGGAATATACACTGGATGTGCTTTGAACAGCAAAAACAAACTCGCAATAAATCAGTGGAGTCTATCTGCACCGTCAGACTCGATGCTTCCAATTGTTACAAACTTGCTTCAACTGTTTTCCCAAAAACGGTATGTTTGTTTAAAAATGCCGCAGCGTGTCTGGTTGGGGGGGGAGAATGGGAAAAATGTGCTCACATGGACCATGGGAAATTCCTTCATTGTTTGCAATAACAGTCACATTCCAAAACAGTAACGTCTTCTCCGTCATTCCTGCGACAGAGGCGACTGGAGGGTTTACTATCTCATCACCGACAAGACAAGTGACTGAGAAAGGTGCTGATGGGGAGATACGCATCTCAAAGAGAAATCAATCTGCTTTAATGTGGAGGGTCAGAGGTCACACTGAGGACACAGAGGCTCTCACGTTTGCAGGAGTCAGGGGCCGTTTTTCGACGAGTGGGGTCTCTGTAGTAACCCGTCTTGCAGTTCTGGCAGTGGCGGCCCTCTGTGTTGTGGCGGCAGCTGTCACACACGCCGCCGCTCTGCCGTCCTGTGGCCAGCCACAACACACGGCTGAAGTGGCAGCTCCTGGCGTGGCCGTTACACTTGCACCCTGTGGTTTTTTTGATAGACAAACACCAGGAAAGAACGAATGAGATACTTTCCTCTACCTCGCACATTTTTTGCAAAAACCTAATCAGAGCAGTGGCAACTCTTGCAGTAGCTGCTCTGTTATTCATCAAGTATCAGTTTCTCGAAAGGTCACAGGTGATTTATGACCAAATTCATTTAGCAGATAAGTCCACATGCTGTGCGTCCTACTCTGCGTTTGACTCTCTTGCTCCATCACTCACTCTGGCACTCGTGTGGCGTCCCTGTGAGGCCGTTGGCCGCCTGCCAGGGCTGATCATTGTGGAGAGGTGCACAGCGCTCACAGTGGTCCCCGGCCGTGTTGTGTCGGCACACACACTTACCATGGACCTGCCGGGCACACACAACAGGAAGGAAAGAATCAATTACTTCAGTTTTCATTTTATTGCTTCTTCCATTTCTCAGCAAGTATTGCAACATATTGTATATTGTATTAGATTATACTGAGCTATCGCCTGTCCAAATCGCACCCGACTCGCACTTCCTTGGGCCCTTAGCAACACATCTGCCAAGGGTGAAGTGGATATGATGAACAGTTCTGAAGATATGCGCTCCACATACAGACAGAAAGAAAAGGGGTTCTGTCCTTGAGGTTGGATGTCTATGCTTTTTATAAGATCCAAATAGGATCCTTTATATTTGTGTTTCAGAGTCAGTGTGAAGATGTAACTCTTTTCATTACCCTTGCCATGGAGGTTAAGTTTTCAGGCGTGGAGGAATTGGGCCTGGGTTTTTGAAGTACTCATTAAAATTTGGTGCAGGTAAAGAGGCAGAATATATTTCCACTCTCTTTAATGTGATCAAACCACTTCCTTGTGCTCATTTGCATTTCTACTATGAGAGCTAGACAATCTTGTGTGGGATTGTTCGACGATGTATGCGCTCTGGTGCCATTCTAGTTAGCTCTGCCAAGGAGGTCATGGTTTTATCCATTTGTGTGTTTGTTGTTTTCTTCGTCAGCAACATTATGCACAAACTGCTGAAAAGATTTACATGCAACTTTGTTGAAGGATGGGATATTGGCCAAGAACAAACCCATTAAAATTTGGCAAAGCTCCAAACAAAGGGACAGAGCCAGGAATTTTGTTATTCACTTTCTTTAACATTGCGAGATATCTTGTTTTTCACCAATTCCCAAGGACATAATTCATGGACCTTGATGGAAAAAAATCATGATTATTCAGAGGACTGAGTGTGTATGAATTGGTGCAGCTTCATCGAATGTAAGGAGACTCTTGGGCCTTGGTGGAGGTACGTACTCGACTGGGTGCCATTCTAGTTTATGCTGATTTCAAACAGCCTTGCACTCATATGTTGTGTGTCTGTATAACAACCATGCTTCGTATTTGCAACATACAAACACATATATATATAATCACTTTGTTTACAGGCTGTGAAGCTTATTCCTGCCTGTGTAACTTATTTACACCCCCTCAGGTCATGTTGGAGTTACACTATTTCTCCTGTTCTCTATTTACAGTGAAGAGAATAACACGACAGCAGCTCAGGGTTGTTAAAGCATTATGTTGAATACTATAATTAAGGTTTTCACATCCTTCTAATCCCTGAAGTGGCAGGTAAATCTATGGCCTAATATCCAGTAGCTTCACTACAACCCTCAGCTTCAGCAGGACGCACGAGAGCTCACTTGAGTAACACGGGCGTGGTGGGAATAAAAGCACCCAAATCCTTCTCCTCCCAATCCAACCACATCAACAGAAATGCAGACACCGTCAGCAAATCACGACATCTGAGTGTGATGAATTTTTGATATAGAACAAACCGTAGAAGTGTGTTTTGTTGGTGCGATGCACTTTCGCAGAATCCAGCTGAAAATAGCTCACCATGTTACTTGTCCTCTGCTGGCTGGTTTGGTAGCTCCTGGCTGGAACACAGTGGTCAGCGTGTCCATTGCAGAGGCAGCTGCCTTTGACAATGAAATCATAAATGGCGTAGTGGTCGGTGTGGAGTGCAGCAGCACCGGGATGTTTGGCCTGGCAGGGACACGGCTGGCGCTGCAGCAGGCGGACTCTCAGGTTGGTGATCATGAGCTGGTCCTGAGCAGATGGTCCATATGGATCCACTGACTGCCAGGGAGGCAAGGCTCGATAGATCACCTGGAAATGAAATAATGAGAAATCTCACAAAACCTGTGTTGTTTCACTTGTAAACCATTAATCAAATGCCTGAAAAATATCATCTTAAAGACAGACCGCCATGAAAACGTAAATGATGTATGTTTCTTTTTGTGTGTGATCTGCCAAATAAAAAAACAGACAGGATCTAATTTTCCTTAGATTTTTCAAAAGTTCCCATGTAAAGATGCTCAAATGGTATTTGTTCGCTCTCATTAACTTTATTGCAATGTTGATGTTTTCAGTTTCAGTTTTTACTCCTACAACATTATAACATCCCAAATAAAAACCATTAGACCCAAAGCAATGTGCTTTTTTCAATCCAACCTCTACTGAATGGTGAAAATACTTGAATGTCCAAAATTCCCTTTGGGGAAATACTGTACAATGAATATTATCTTGCATAACGTCTTGGGAAATAAAAAAGTACCATTGACACTATATTAAATCTTAAAGATTCTGCATGTAGGTGGGACTTTAAAATGCCTCTCCCAGGGGTGGATCTACAGAGGGGTCAGCTGCCCGCCTGAGGGCTGCACCTGCTGGTGTCCCACAATCTGTCCCATAATCCAACAGTTATAAGGCATGTTTATGTCCCAAAAGCACAAAGAAGGACAAAAAAAGTGTCTTAAGAAAAATCCATGTTTTATCTCTCTTTATATTACTTCAAGAAAAGTCAAATTCCCTTTTTTAGGGAACTGCTTACCTTTTATTTTCACCTTTCAATGAACTGAATAAAACTATTATCATTAAACTGAATCTTTACTGAAATAAAAAAGATGCTATTTTAACACTTTGAATGGGTCCTTAGGTAAAAGATCTTGCATGGACAAACTTGTTGCTGTATCATAATGAATGTATTTTGTTAAATGACATAATTTGATTTGTAAGTAAACGTCAACAATGAGAGGATTTACTGTGAACTCATTGTGCAAAAAAGGTGTCTTTGTACACTTCAGCATGTTTAAACTGAGTATGTATGTATGTATATCTGTAGTATTGTTTCAACAGTGAAAACCTTTATTTATGGGATTTCTTTAAGGCTTGAGCTACAGAGACAGTAATTACAGTGGCTGAGGGGCTTACATGAGGAACCCGACAAACTGTAGAGAGACACATACTTGCCTCATATACACAGCAATTATGAGATCAGGCAAAACTATATATTCACTCAGACATTCAACCAGAACCTCCTGACAAAGTCTGTGAGTAAAATAAATCTTTCCTGGACCCTGAGTCTCCATCTGTGTCAATGAGTGTGTGCGTGTGCTCATGAATTAACTGGAGCTGCTTATCTGGCCCAGATCTCCCAGTGAACACAGAGCATTTCCAGAAATGCTCTGGAAAACCATCAGAGGCAAAAGTGAACATTGATATTGTTCCCAGTACTAAACAATTAGTCTCCCACAGCTTATCAGAGGAGGTCAGTTTACAACACTTGGTCCACTGTTTAATAGTGTGTTTGTGTGTGTGTGTGTGTGTGTGTGTGTGTGTGTGTGTGTGTGTGTGTGTGTGTGTGTGTGTGTGTGTGTGTGTGCGTGTGCGTGTGCGTGTGCGAGAGTGATATCATCCTCGGGAGCGTCTCAGTAAAGGGACATCAGAGAGAGGAGCAGATGGTAAGAGTTAAGTAAATATTTGGCAGCGTGCTTTCAGAAATAAAATTACAGTCCAATATTTAATATTCATCTCTTTGAAGCTTCGTCTGATCAGCAGCATCATTCATCAAGGATTATTTATTATTAACCGTGAATCAAATGTATTAATAACAGAGCTTTAATTCAGTGAAGGTTCAGATTTGGTGGGAATGACTGGCCACAGACTTTGAATCATATGGTGTAAAAGTGATCATATGGTGTTATCAGTATAAAAATGCGGCTGTTTGAATTAATAAACTGTACAAACCTAAACCAAAAACTAGCAAAAAATAATGTTAAATGTCAGTGATTTCTTTAAAAAAAACATATAAATGTCTGTCTGCCATGTGAACTTTTTTTTTAAAAGAAATTGTTTTGTATTATATTGAATTGTATTTGATGAGTTTTCTCTGATCTAATAAAAACTGTAAATGACAGTTCCTTGCATTGATCATTCATCTGATCATTTTATAGATGATCAAATACGTTTTGCAATTGCCAAATATATAATAGAAGGAATAATTTCAAGACCTGAAGGATCATATTAATCTTACAATGTGTCATGATTCATGATAATGAGTTGAATTTTCCACACTGTTGTTGCACAAGTCTCAGGGGTGGGTCTACAGGGGGGGCAGCCACCACCCTGACAATGAGGGCTGCTCCCAAGTTGTCCTGCTCCTAAAGGTGTTGTAGTAAAACAATGTAATTTCTAGGTAGCTTTGCTGAGATTTTGAGAAAAACTCAGATAGATGATGTAGACATTACAGTGTTGTTGTTTGTTTGCTCTTTGTTTATATGAAATCCAGTAAAACAATGTGTATTCCCTCGTTTTAGTCATTTTTCTGTTGTTGTAGGCCCAGTTATTGTTTGCCTTAGGAAGTAAACATTTCCAGACTACAGCCACTCACCTCTCCTCTGGTACAAGGAAAAGCTGCAGAGTACTTGGAGGTGCACGGGGCCCCTCTCTCCCCGGCCGGTGACGCCTCTGGCAGGCCGAACACCTCCTCACAGTCCCTGGCGTAGAACCTGAGGGTCTTCCATGTGCGCCCGTGGTCCTGGGAGCGCTCCAGCAGCATGGCAGCGGGGCGGGGGGAGCGGAACACCACGATGAGATGGGTGAAGAGGAACTCGGTCTCCAGATCCAGCTGGAGCGTCTCCTCCTCCGGCCCCTCTGCAGACTGCCACCAGGAGTCCGGGTGGAGGAACCAGGAGTCGCTCATGGCGGAGGGAGGGTGCGCCTGAGCCGGGATGGCGGAGTTGCACTTGGTGCATGTGGCCGGGGAGCAGGACTCTCCCCTCCTGCGGGGGTCAGAGGTCTGTTTGTAGAAGCAGAAAGGCTCCGAGGAGTTGGAGCCGCAGGTGGAGCGGGTCTTCAGCACTCTGCCCGGGGACAGGTTGCCCATGCGAGGGTTGCAGGCTCGGCCGGAGCAGCTGTTCTCCACAGCTGGATCTTTGCTTCGGGACGTTTCTGGAGAGAATTAAAAAAAAAAGTCATGAGAGAAAGTCATGGTCGAGGCGTTCTTTTCATAGCATTACAGTTTAAAATGTATAGAAAATAAGGAATGGGCGGTGGATTTTCCTTTCCTAAAGCAGGAAGTCATCATCAGTCCATCCTCAGGTGGATATGATACATGAATAAAACGAGTAGAAGTATAAAAGGTATAATCTGTGAGAGAATAACTGCAGGTGGAAACAGATTTATCTTCTCATTTAAAGGCTTTTTGCGAGTTTGGTCCACGCAGTGCGCTCCGGATGCTGTGACGCACGTGGATGCGCGACGTTGACGTATTTACTCACATCTTCATTAAAGGGGTGAGAAAATGCTGTGAGTCAAATAAATGCAAACTCACCGGTTAAAAGAAAAGAAGACTCGCACATCACCGGGAAAATGACAAGTAAAGTCCACAGTCTCATTGTGGAGCAGTTGTGTATGGCAACAACAGGAGGGCGCATTCAACAGCTGGATCCAGGGGGACGCGTATCCATTTGTTTGTAATCCAGTATTGTTTTACGATATAAAATAATCTAACAGAAAACGTACACTACGCCGGAATTAAGAAACACAAGAGGCTGAAAGGTGAGATTCCTCTCGTCTGTCATGGTGGAGAAGCACCTGGTCAGATTGAACTGGTTTTATCCAAGATCTCTGCAGTCATTATCCTCAGATTATTCCATCCCACACACTTGAGGAGAGTTCAGCGTCACTGAGGAGACTTCATTGACATTTGGGAATAAGAAGAGGTTAGCACCGCCCTCGTCTGGTCGTCTCCAACACACCCCTCCCTCTGTGTTTCCTCAAATCAGACTTTTTTCCTTTAAAAAATGGCAATAATAAGATACATATATATCTATAGATATATATAGCATTTCTTGCCGGGAAGACAAGATCATGATTTTGGAAAATGTTGATCATCTTTTCGTCATCTATGAGTAGATGGCTGCAATGATGAGAAGGATTATTGTATTATCCTACATTAGATTACACAAGTGCAGCACCCATTCCTTTCCGGTTTGCAATGACCTGTGTTAATTCTCCAGAGCTACTCCAGAATTATTCCTTGTCATTAGTGAGTCATTGTCAGTTCTACAATATAGTGTCACTTTTTATGTTCCTGTGCTGGATAGTTAATTTTGTGTTCTTCCTACCTGGTTTATCTGCGGAGAAGATTTTATATTCAATGTTTATTATAAAATTAAACAGAAGTGGCTTCATTTATCTTTGTGCCTTTTATGTAAGTTTGAAGTTGTGTACATTTAATGTCAGCTATTTCAGAGGTCTGTTAAGCCATCAACATCATCTTAAAACCCAAACTTCAAAATTGTTCTAAACGAAAGCTCTGTAACTCAGCTCGATATAAGGCATTGCAGTAAGAAAATAATCGTTTTTACTTTGATGATAACTTAATTTAGAGGTGATTCTCAGAATGTAGTTGATGTAACAGAGATCAGAACCAACAAACCCTGGGTGAATCTCTGTGTCAGTCTGATATGGAGAAATAAAAATAATCAAATCCTCAAAATGATCTGGCAGGACAGTTATGTTATTGGCCACCGGCTCTAGTTGCCAGACGCTACTGTACTTCATCCAAGGACGTAGAAAAAGATTCCACTTAGTCCACTGACTGCAGGCACACTGCCCCGCCCCCCAGACTGCTGCTGGTCACCCATTTACTCCAATTTTATCTATACTGAATATATTGTGTAAGTGGGTAATAAATCAGTGCTGTAGATTGTTAGACTCAAAATACTCAATAAATGCTTATACAGACCAGCAATAACCATTTTCCTTCTGCATTCCACAAACACCCATGTTGGAAGAAGCTGTCATCAGATTGACAATAACTCAGAGATTTAATTTAACTCCACGAACCACCCAAGCACAGGAGCGCTGACTGACAAGTGTGTCATTGTGTTGCATTCCTGCCACATATCACCACTTGTTTCTAACTGCCACTCATTAACTGTGTTTTACTTGCCTCGTCAGACACACATCAGCTCTGGAGCTGAGGGGTCACACAACCCTTGACCCCATCAAGTCTCACACCTTTTTTTACTTCAACAGTGACATCATCTCATTTCAAGACATTTGAAGAAAGAAACGGTGTGCGTGACACGACAGGCAGCTTTACCTGTGGCATTCATAATCATTTAATACTGACTTGACGTAGAAGTGGAGACAAGTGAGAAAACAGGGTGATGATGAGTGAAGTTGAAAAAGGGAAGGGGGTCAGTGAGACTGTATATCATATTTGAAAATACATAAGGTCAGAAGTAATATGTTCCCACTCCCCCTGTCATATGAATCATCCACTTATGTGTGTGTGCACATGTTAAAGAAGGAGAAGAGGAATCATAAGCATTCTCTTCCCTGAGGCATCCTGGCCCTGACGGATCAGGACATTCCTGGAATACTGTGACTCTCGTCACAGTGGCGGCCCCTCTTCCTTTAAAGCGGACAGGGTTCATGCCTGTGTGTGTTTTTAGATTTTCATGGGTTATTTCGGTTGTTTTGCCAGCGATCTGCCAGGGCAAGGGGTGATGCACCTTGAGGTGTTCTCTTTGTACATCACTTGTGTTTTTCGATCCTCAAATCCCAGGAGTCCCCATGAAAAATGCTGCAGGAAAGGATGTCTAATCTTGGCCAGTCTGTGGTGTATTCCCCTGGCAGGATGAAAGCAAGGCAAATCATCAACAAATTCCTTCACTCTCTTTGTGTCCAGCTGTTTGTTGTTTTTCTCTGTTCCACAACTTGAACACTCCTAAACCAAATCATGAAAGAAGTAACACGGTTATGTGGGCGTAAGAATGGAAACAGGCTCTGTCCCCTTGGTACATCTAAGCTGCTTAAAGACATGCACTGAACTCTGGACATTTTCCTGGAACTTTCTGAAGAGGCTGTATCTGAGAACTCAGATGTCACTTTCTTCGGATATTTTCTAGAACTACAACATAGTGTAAACAAAAACACGTGTTGCCTCCCGTCTACTCAGGTGCCACCACTCATGTGAATGTCCCCGGTTGTTGTGAACGCACCTGACCCAGACAATTTCCTGCTGTGTTCTTCACAGGTTAGATACAAATTTGGAAAAATGTCCGGATTTTCGGGATATTTTTTTTAAGAGATCCTGCATAAAAACAGATGCCGTTAATTGGGAATTTTACTTTCCGACAGAGCCAAGCTAGCATATGCTAAGAAAAGCTAACAAGGTGCAGGATGAAACTGCATGCACCTTAAGAGCAGTATCAAACATCTCATCCAACTTTCAGCAAGAAATGGAAAAAAAGCATACTACCCAAAATATAAAAACTTTTGCTGCATTCTGCTGGGCTTGGCATTTGCAGCCAGTGGTGCTTCTGCTGTGTCATCCAATGGACCAATGAGACGACAGACTCTGGGCTGTTCCACCACCTCTGGCCTGGTTTATTTCCAGACTGTAAAAGGATATGGTCCCCCTCCACCCCCCCATGCCACCTAGTACCTTCAGCTCACTGAACCTTCTCCAACCTTGCGAGTAATATGTCTACTCTCCTGTAAAATCCAGACAAAAAGCCAGACATGCTCCAGGCAAAGAGGGAAGGTGCCTTGCCCGCAGGCGAGGCGTTAAACAGAAGGCCCCACACATGCTCTGTCACCGCTATCACTGCTTCCACTTTTATGACGTTTATCGCTGCTATCTGTCTGCCTGCTCGCAGCCATGACATCACCCACATTTCAGACGGTTTAATCTGGAATGGCAAAAAATAGAAACAGGATCTGAGTTATGTAAATATTAGTTCTACACTCCAAGTATTCCCACGATGTAAATCGTTTGGCATCTCTGCTATGAGTCATTTATTTTACAGAAAGACAGCGGCACAGCAAATACCTTTTCTCCCGCTCCACAAAAATATTTCGCTTCACAGCCTCCACCATCCAGACACCTCTGGAAGCTGATACTCTTTATTTTATGCCACCTTTTGACATGCTGTCTTACAGCACAGGAAAGACTCAACAGATGACTGAGCACAAAGCCTGAATTAACAGCAAGAGTGGACAGGGAACCGGGGGGGTTTCACCTTCATAAAAGCCAGGCGGGCGGATGTGTCCCATTTGACTTTTTAGAGTTGTGGGAGGGGAACGGAAGGTCCCCAGATGGCTGGAGCGTACTTGTTTCATGTCATCTACTGCATGGTGTGAGCAACTGCAGATAAGAAGACATACAGTGTCATTAACAGTGAGAGAGCAAACAGTGACACTGAAAACAATCGACTCAAACAGGTTGGAAAAGACTAATGTTGGCGATCATGAACACAAATTGTTATAAAGGATGGGACCTGTTGCATAGACTCATTAGGGTTTTCTCTGTTACAATCAAAAATAGCCAATACAATGTCCCCATTTAATTTAATTTTTAACTCTTATTGTAATTTTAAACAAATTGTAGTTATTGTTTTTTTGGTTGATATTTACTTGCTATTGTCAGGGTTTAGGGAGCAGGTGGACCCATCAATGCAGAAGCAAAGTTTACGAACAAATAGGTGTCCTTTATTAAAAGGTCAAGTTCTTACAAAAACAAAATCCAAAAACAGAAAAGCACTGATCAAAAGAAAACACAAGAAACATATGAAGGTAAATCAGTCTCATCAGATTTCAAAGCCTTTGAATTTCTAGCACCTCATGCTGGTTTAATGCCATGGGCGGTCTAGTAGCGTAGCTGACAGTATGGAGCTGCTCACCTGACGTTACATGACCAATGACACATGACCTGATTGGTCGCAGGTTTGGTTCGATGTGAGACAATCGTTTGCTTTTTCTGGTATGCCGGATATTTAATCTGAATTATTGCAACTGAATTTTAGCAGTTGAATATTATACTTTGAAAATTGGAATACTGAAATTCAGCAGCAAAAAATACAAATGCATAATTTCAACATAGAAAACTTCAGTGCTAGAAATTCAAAGGCTTCAAAATTTCAAAAATCTGAAGGGACTGATTTACTTCTATAAAATCAAGAAAAACTCACAAGCGAGGGCTCTGTTGGTGGATAACATGAAAGGTGTCGGTGAAATGTAACCACGTAAGGGACTCACAGAGACTTATATACACAGGGGAGGCCGGGTTGATCGAACACAGGTGAAACACATGAGGAACAGGTGCTGACAATCACATCAAAACAGGACAAAGACAGGAAATCAAGGCAGAGATACACGAGGAGCAAAAATGTCAAAATAAAACAGGACACACAGAACTCAGAATGAAACAACTGATCAAAAATCCAAACACAAGGAAACACAGGAAAAAATCCACAAACCAAGGAGTCCACACACAGATCCAAAACAACACAATCCAAAATGCTTTTCATCTAAGAGGCAAAGTCCAGAGAGTCATGACAGCTATCACATGTAGCATCATGTGTTTGATGGTGAGCATCAGTAACAACTCTATGGCGCTTTATGATTCATTGCTGTTTATTTTTTATGTATAGATGTAAATATGACGTTTTAATGAGTGCAAGAAAAACACTTTACTTCCTAAATATGATATTTCAAAATATGAAAATTTTCATATAGGTCAATTGACAGTCACTGGCACACTCCAGCAGTAATTTAATGTCATTGAAAAAATTGTGCAGCGAATTTATTTATTCTTGCATGACTTTCAAACATTACACTGTAAAGATTTATAATCAGTTTCACTAAATGTCTCAATGTGAGCAGGTGCAAAGTCAAGACGTCCAATTCAACTCAAACGTGTCACGACGCAACTTCTACCTAATCGCACGGTTCTTGTTTTCCTTGACTCAATATTATAAGGCAAGATTGGTTTTAATTAGTTATTGGATGCTATAAAGACGGAGTGAATCATGACTGACAGTTGATTGTGATGGGTCAAGCTCGTGAATCCATGTTTTTATTGATTTAAACCCACTTCAGTGTGGTAGATTGTTCAAAAAGTCACAAAACATTTGTAAGTTGGTGCTTTACGCCATCTATGAGATTGATTGATGGTAACATGTCTTGAAGATTCTCCCTTCAAGCCTTTACCTTAGCTTGTTAGACAGGGGGGGGGGGTGTAGCTGGGTTAGCTCTCCCTGTGTGCTCAGCTGAGAGGAGGCAGACAGGATGATAATCACAGTAAAGGATGGAGAAGATCTGGGTATTGGAGCCTGGCTGTGTTATGTGAGGAATGTCTGCTGCCTCACCTGCTGTAGGCTCCATGTCTGTCCCCACGCTGCTGTGATGTAATGTAGGAGCACGTGTAACATGTTACCCCGCTGTGCGACAGGTCAGGACAAGAGGAAGATCCCATGAGTGGAGGAGCAGCCTGACTGCAGGTCATTTCTATCATTCAAGAGACTTTCATTAACCAGACTGAAAGTAATTGCTGTTGTCACTCTGGTGTTCGACACACACTTTGATTTCTGTCTCTCAATGACAGTGGAAGTTCTCAGATTGTTTAGACTTTGAAAGTCAAAGTATTAAGTGTTATCAAGAAAAATACTTAACGTAAAAGTACTCATGATACTTAGTGATCCTTTATGGAATTAGACTTTTGTATGATTCAAATTATTACAATAGCCTACATTGATGCATTTATGTGTAAGCAACATTTTGTGCGTTGATTAATTTAACCTGCTTGATATTCATTTAATTTATTTTATATATATTCATCACATAAAAATCATCATAAAATGATGACATGCAAAATAATAGAAAAAGTGGTGGCGGAGTGTGTGTTTAAAGTACATCCACACGGACAGGTGCTGAAATGCTATGGTTGTGCCAAAGATTGTGTTTGCTCACACATAACAACATTAAGAGTGTGTGGTGTTATATGTTTGTACTGTGGGACAGTTGGGTCCAGGAGGGGCAACATTTTACCTCCCTGAATCTATGTCAAGCACATGTGTGGAGATAAAAATAAACCTGATGCAACTCAAACTCTTGCCTTGAGGATGAGCTTTCCATATATAAGATAAGATAAGATAAGATAAAATTAGGTAAAATAAGATTAGATTAGATTAGATGAGACAATCCTTTAATAAGTACAATAGTGGGCAATAATAATACAGAGGCAAGAGTCAAAAAAGGCATTACTAAGTAATAAGTAACGTGCAATACTTAAGTTTAAGGATAATAATACTTTAGTGTAAGGAGAATAAGAAATTAATGGAATTAAAACTAATATATACAGTGTAAAAACAGTACAAATATGTGAGGATCCGACATTTAATGGATTGCAAACAAACCCTTGTATTGCAGAGACAGAATGAATATAGAACAGCACATTTGGTTAAAATTGGAAATATTGTCTCGGTGTAGATTATATTTGTAGGCAGCATTTTCCTGTGTGGACAAAGCAGAAAATGATGGGACGGACCCAACGTGTGGCAGCATGGTTAAATGTGTCCAAGTGGGGGGATATTGCCATCTAGTGGTTAAAGTTGGATTTCAACAGTCAGTCCCACTTTTAAATTCACGAGGTCAGGATTTGTATTTGGACCTGCACCAAACTGCACTCACGCGTAAATACCAGTCCCTTAAATACACAATTACCTTTGCAAATGCACACAACTCCATGCATGCAGTTTAATTCCTCATTCATGTGACTCAGGGTTGAGACCTCAGTGCTGTGTGTGTCCTCCTGTATTTGTTCTCTTCGTATATCAGCTAACAGCTATGAAAAAAAGCGAGAAAATTAAAATAAAATTATATTAGCACATATAAAAAGGTTTTACGCTACACATGGTTTTATCGTCCCTTCGATAGCTCAGTTGGTAGAGCGGAGGACTGTAGTGGCTAATGCTGAGATCCTTAGGTCGCTGGTTCAAATCCGGCTCGAAGGAGACCTGAATATTTTTTTATGTCCTCCAGTTATGTTTCCAGTTTTTCAAGCCAACGTCACTCGAGTTCAAAGCATAGGTTCAAAGCCAACCGTTCAGCCAATGACCATGGCCAGCTTCCGTTTTCGGCGCAGCCACAGGAAACCCCGCCCCCCTTCCGGAGGTTGTTTTCTTCACACCTATATTTTATTCAACTTGAAACAAGCCTCCTTCAGGAGTAGCTTATAATCATGTCTATGTATTTGCCTTTTTGTGATTTATAAATTAGAGAGTGTCAACTGCCAACTCCTTGGACACCTCCTCTGCTCCTCCTGCCCCTGTGGACTCTGCCTCTTATGACTGTGTCTCCTCTGCTGCAACATCTGTGGCTGGTCCCTCAGCACATCCTACCCCTGACCCTGAGCTATTGGCAGCTCATCTGATGTCTGCTGCTGCTGCTGCTGGTTCAGAGCCTGGCCGGCTGCCTGCAAAGCCGAGGAAAACCAGAGGTGTAAAGTAACGAATTACATTTACTCACGTTTTTTCGTGTACTTTGTAATTTTTTGAGTAGTTTTTGAAATGGGTAATTTTACTTTAGCCGAAGTGTTGTACTTCGCTACATTGAAAATTACATCCGGTACTGAGTAAAACAAAAACATAGTTCAGGGCGCAAGGCAATTCTCACTGCAGTGGTAGATGCTGCACAGAGTGGATGACGTTCCCTAACGTGCACGTTCAACATATGAAACTGATCGTAAAGTTCACTGTTCGTGAAAAATATGCGCGACATGCACACCACTGCACAGATCCACTGCGGAGGGGCTGCAGAGCCGCGGGTTGCAGACCCCTGGCTACGGCGAAAGAGCGATTTGTTTACTGCTCCGCCGTTAAAGAGATGCGGACGTCAAAACATTAGTTCGGTTATAATATTAGATCCGCCTCGCATTCTCTCCTCCCGGTCGCGCGCCTGTTATGCCTCCGCTCCGCACCGGTGGGGGGGCGCACCATACAGGAATCACTGCGCTACACAGGGGCGGCCCTAGCACATTTGGCGCTCTATGCAAGCTTCACTCCTGCCCAAATAAACACAACAATGATCGCAACGACATGGTGCAAGCATTCGTTTTAGACAGAGTCTCTCCTCAGGAGAAGGAAAACATTACGTAACGTTTTAGCTAGACCTCAGACAATATGAACTGAGGTCAAATTCATTATTTGTCATTAAGTTGCGTTCAGTTCAACGTTCTCATACATAAAAATGAACGTGGTCAATGAACTCAATAGCCTACTGGCCTACCTGCCTCGGCCGCCTGCAGGTGACTCTTCAGCTGTGCTGGATTGCTGTTCACTGCAAAGTGAACCCCGATGAGCTCTACTCACCTTGAAAATCAGCTGCTGCTCAAACTCAACAAGAAGTTTGTAGACTAGTGCTCGAAAGGTGGACCAAAGTTTAACCAAAAGTTTAAATATACAGTGGGACAGCGGCATTTTAACTTTTTATTTTAGCTGTCATGTGGTTCATGTAAATAAATGTTTAATGTTTGACATGTTTAATGTCATTGTACTTACATTTTTAAAGATCTCCTTTAATTAAAAATAACTGTTTTTGGATTGGATTTATGACCCCTTGTCCTTTTTTGCACTGTATAGGAGAGGCCCCCATCAAGTTGTTGGAAGTAACTAAGTAACTTTTACTTAAAGTACATTTTAAATGAACTACTTTTTACTTTTACTTGAGTAGATTTTTAGATGGGTACTTTTACTTGTACTTAAGTAAAATTTCATCAAAGTAAAGGTACTTTTACTTGAGTACAATATTTCAGTACTTTTTACACCTCTGAGGAAAACAATACCAGCTCAGGACCATTTTTCACTCTTGTCTGTTTGTTGGTCGTTTTTTATTTCATTCATTGTATTACAAGTATTACAAGCAGTACAAACCCACTGTTTGAACATTTTACCAAAATAAAGTAACTAAGTGACATTAAAGAGATTCATAATACTAGGCAGGGGCGTTTCTAGGATTGAAAGAAAGGGGGGGCTTAGCCCCTAAGGAAGGTAAATGTTTGCGCGCGCAGCGTGCGCCAATTTTTTTTGGGCTCCTTTGGGGCTGCGGATATCCATTGTTTCAGACAGTTCATAGATTGGTTCAATCAGAAAGAGTGTGATTTTTCTCTGTATCTTTGCTTGCATTCATTCAGTATAAGATAACAGAAGTTATCTGTCACCTCTGCTAAAGAATCTTCTTATATCCATCTGGTCAATGAATCGGATGATATACCGCTACAATAGCGTTATGAGGGACACTATGACATTTAGTTTTCACTAGCATTAACTGATTATAAACAACAACATTCTATAGGCACTGATATTATTGTTTTAAAATACTAGAGATAGATATTAATGCAAAGAATAGAGAGCTGTCGATAGTTATTTCTTACATTTCAAATTTGCTCGTTCAAACTCTTGCTCACTGGAGACATTTTCTAACAAAATAGCTAGCTAGCTAGCTTAGTGTTAACATAGCTCATTACAATATTCCCTTTCATTTGCCTCAGGTAAACCTAAATTTAAGCAGGTAACAATCATTAACAACTACAGATAGCCACATTCTGTAACCACCTGTACTTACAATTTCACTCTGTGCATCATTTACTATGAGCTAAACTCCTTGGCTGTAATCCTGCTGTCTTGATAAGAGACGTTACTTGGCAGAGTGAGAAAGCCAGCGCAGCAGCGATGCAGACTCCCCAAGGTCCTAGTGCCCTGTCTTGTATTGTTAAGTATGATGAGAGGCTATTGGATTGTAATTTGAAGGGGGAGAAAACATACAAAGCAGAAACGCACTCACATATGTAGCATGTTAGAACTTGTTAACTTGTCCATGTGTAAAACAATAGTTTCATTTTTTTTTTAAATTTAAAAAAAAATTTTTTTTAAAAATCCCAAAAATTATTTGGGGGGGCTGAAGAACATTTTAGGGGGGCTTCAGCCCCCCTAAAACAGGCCTATCGACGCCCCTGATACTAGGTAACAGTTTGGGTAAATACACACACATGTTGCTGACGGGAATTGATCCAGCAACCCTTGGATCCACAGTTGCTTATGCCATACTCCATCAAAGTGTCATTTTGGTCACGTTACTCTAATTAATACAATAACAAATGCATCCTACAACATCTGACAGGCACCAGGATCAGTTTCAATTCAAAAATAATAATCCTTACAATTTCAATAGGGCCTCATCTGACCTTTGATCAGTGCTCGGGCCCTAATGAGATAAAACTTAGCATTTTAATAAATCATATCTGGTTTTAATTCACTTCCAGATTCTTTTTGGTCAGGAAGGATAGGGTTTTGATTGGATGCTTACAAAGTAAGTCCAGGCCAACATTGAATCAATATTTTGTGTCAACAGTTGTCATGATTTAGCCTGTCTCTTCGCGTGATCCTGCACTGACTCCTGAACATATTTCTTTGTGATGGATAAGAATCTGAACATCAGAAGTGCCTCAACACGGTTGCACATCTTGTACACTTAAACTAATAAATGTCTGCATGTAAATACCTCCAACATGGACCTACGGTGCAGGTATAAGTTCGGTTTTAGCCCTGGTTTTATCTGTGACCTTTAACCAGGAGCTACTGTCAGTCAGCCAAGTTTGAGCCGTCATGGACACATATTTGTCTTTTATTCAATGATAAATATTCACAAAGACACTGCAGAAAACTAAACTGAGAGGTTGAGGATTCTTTTTGAAAGGCGCTAAGAATTTGGTCCCGCTAAATTATTTCCAGCACAGCACATGGCGAAGTCTTTATTTTATGAGTTCTGTCTCTGTGTACAACAGACTTCTGCCCCCTGTCCCACTATCTCTAATGAGTTATTTGTTTAACCTTTGAATTTGTTGACCCATCTGCCTTTACATTTCTGTGGCACAACATTTTATCCTCAGGTTTTTCCTCAGGGCCTCTCAAGAGTGTTTTCTCAGACAGAAAGGTGCTGTTGAACTGGACTAGTTACTGTTAAACTTACTTCCCTGTGGTATGACACACAGGAATAAACATTAAATGATAATCCTCGAATTTTGTGGGTGTTTTGACTGAAGTCGCAAGAGCTACAGTAGATTCATTCCAAAGTCTGGCTACCCTATGCTGCTCCAAAAAATTAAATCTATATAGTTGGTTTATCAGATCACTGAGCTCTGTTTGAAGAGGGCTCTGTTTGACTTCTGTCAGCCACAAACACCCTAAATGGATATAAGTATTAATAAGTAAAATCAGGACTCACATCATCACGCAAACAATAAATAATTTCCGCTTCAAATTTTATTTTTATCCAAACATATAGATGAAAAAATGTATGTTTAAAAACATGAAGATGAACATCATTTAAGATGTCATATGATTATAGCAGAAACACAACATATCAGAGTAATGTTTATGTTACATCATTAAAAAGATTTGATATGAAATGGCTGAGGTAGTAATGTGGCAATAATAACTAAATTAGAAACAGTTTAAAGAGACAACACAAGTGTACATAGGTAAAACTCCAATGCACAGTGGTATAGGGCAGTGGATATATGGTATGCAAGTTCAACACCTAACAATTACTGTATAGAAACATACTGTACAGTCTGTGGCCACTTTATTAACTACACCCATACAATCTAATGAAATCCGCTGAAACAGCGTTGCAACATATTCATCCTTTACAAAGATTAAAATGACCAGGTTCAGTATCAAGTATTGATTACATACATTTTTGAGGTCATAGTTAGTGGACTTAATTCTACTAATATTCTGATCCCATTTTCTGGTATCTAATATACATTACAAACAACTCAAAGTTAAACTGTTGAGTTCCCCATTACTGCAAACTAGACTCTAAACTCTAAATATATAAAGTTAAATTCATCCGTCGCTGACAGTGTCAATGAAAAGTGAACATTATAATCTTTGTAAAGGAAACATTCACAATGATGCTGTTGGATAAAATGATGCTTAGTCAACACGGGGAAAACCAATATTGCATTTTCAAATCAATGTTAAATCAAACATTTTGTTTTTGTTTTCATTGAAATTCCAAATTGTAAAATAATAATAAAAAGAATTGGGCAGGCATTTACTCATGTCGGACACGCTTCCTCGGCGATTCAGGAGAGTCCAGGCAGAAGGCAGTGGGGGAGCCGGGACGGGACTCGGGGATGTACTCCGACTGATACTTGTCAATGTAAGGTTTGGCCACATTCCACACCTAAGTTCAAAATATAAACATACAATTAAAATGTTTCCATTTAATCTTATTACCAGTGGACCGCCATGTACATTGACAGTGGGCACATTTTATAGTCGGACTTGCCTTCTGGTCAAGTAGGAGACGGTGAACGGCTTCGATGTCTGGAGACATGAACCTGTCTTTGATCCACGGCCTGTTAATAACAAAAGAACAGACAGGAGGTGAACGTCAGAAGTGGAACAGTGGATAAATATTAACCATCCTGAACATCAGCTCTGTGGAGGGAATGCTTGTGTACCTTGGCCACATCTGTTTGACTTACTTGACCACACTGCGCACGAGTTCATAGACCTTCTCCAGTGGAGTGGTGGTACGAAGTGGGCGGAGGAACTCGATACCCTGACAGGCTGCCAGAAGCTCTATAGCAAGAACTAATCACAGAGAATATCCATTAATTTAGAAAGATATAATCTCCATATACTTAATAAAATCACCAGAAAATATCTCATAAATTAGTAGTGTCCTTGTAGAGCAGTTAAACCACTTAATGCATCAAAGCTCACAATACTACAAAAATAACAATATAGATCCACTTCCATGTTTAAAGGTCAGAGACAGACACTGAGGGATTAAATATTCCATTCACCAACTGGTGTTTTTTACTGTGTCTGTTTTTGTGAATAATTCAGAGACTAGTATGTATTGTTCTTAACTTTAAAGTTTGAAACCTGTGGTTTGATGGTTAACCACGGTTTCAACTCGGTGAGCTTTGATTTACGACCATGCAAATGTTTGCTGATGCAACTCTATCCAGGTCGGTGTACACTGGCCCTTATTTTAGACACCGTACCTTTGCACTGGTTTGACAGAATCATCAGGAGCTGGTCTCTGAGCCTCTTGATACCAGAATCAGTTTTCATGTCAGGATTTTAAAACTCTTATAAAATTGGGTTGTTTTTGGATAAGTAAAAAACTATGTTTTTACTCATACACAGCATCTCAACACATTGTGAGTTACCGCTTTGAAGTCATGATTGATGCTTAAAAAAACTTTATTGATTTCCATGTCCAATATTTCACTGAAGGAAAATAGTACCTACTATTGTGGATAAAATTGTGTATAATTATGAACTGATACTACTTATTTGTGCCTCGAAGTTACACAGAATAACTCTCATGGAAACGGTCATAGTATGAATATTAATAAACCATTAATGACATGTATTAAAAAAAAAGAAATAAACTAACCTTGCTCCACATGCTCGATGACCCTCAGGGACTTCCTGGCAGCCCAGCCTCCCATAGACACATGGTCCTCTGTGGCAGCACTGGTGGACAAGGAGTCCACAGAAGATGGATGGCACAAAACCTTATTCTCTGAAACTGGACATAGAATCAAGATATGCATTATGTTAATGTCAGTAGAATTTGACATAAATATGGATAAATATAATGTTAAAATTATAAAAGTACAATTTTTGTATCAAATTATGCCACCTGAAATTCATGTTCAATATTAGAGCCTCTTTAATTCTCAAACGATATAGAATGTACTTTACTTATGTCACTCATGCTCTACTTTATGTTATGTTTTTGTAGACCGACCCAGTGATGCAGCGGTGCAGTGGGCAATCATGAATCCTGAGTTGAGTCCCCCCTCGTTGACGAGGAAGGCCGGCAGCTCGCTCAGGGAGGGGTTACACAACCTCTCGATCCTCCTCTCACTGATAGACGCCAGCTCATGGACTGCAATGGCCAAAAAGTCTAGAGCCTAAGAATAAAAGAGAAGAGCAGTGAACGAGAGGAGAACTAATTCTACAGCAAATACAAAAAAACTTTTGTTTGACGAGTCACAAACCTTTGCTGGATATTCTCCGTGGAAATTTCCACCTGAAATGGTCTCACCTCTTTCTGCAAACACCATCTTGTACAATTGTTAAGAAAATGACACCACAAACGGATATCTAGTGAAAATCCATCACACAATTTGTGGCTGGACCTAAAACGTATGGTTGATAATTGTGTGGAGTGCAGTGGCTACAGTGGCACGTTTAAATTCACGTAACAGACTTCCTGTTTGCAGGTCAGAGGTGGATACAGGGTTGTCAGTGGCACTGTTGATTTCGGTATTGATGATGTTCTGGACAAATTTGATTGTGTCGTTGGCGATTCCGTGAACCTGTGGACAGAAAGAGAAGGTTATTAGATATGAACAAACAACCTGTTTGAATTTAAATCCCTCTGGAACAAACTTCACTTGAAGTTACCTGAGGACAGCATCGCATGGTGTAGGCATCCTGGACTCTGTCGCAGAAACGGTGGCTCTCTGGAAAAAAACACCACCAGACGACAAACATTTAATACCACATGTTTATTAATTTATTAACACCTTGTGCATTTGACCCACCCAAAGATGTGAGTTGTGGTATGGTGGAGGACTATAGAGTTCTCCAGCTCTGTAACAAGAACCTTGATCAAGGGCAGCAGAAGCAACAATCCTCATAGACGTACGAGGTCGGTCAGACACCCTGACGAACGCAGAGATAACGTCCAACCTTGACACAGTGTGGCCCTGTAACCTTTAGACATGTCCTAACACGTGACCTGCTTGCTGTGAAGGCGCAGAGCCACTGCTGCACCAGTGTAAAAGAGTGTAATTATAATGATGCGCGACTACTATATCATGCTCTGTCTGTTGTAGATTCCAGGTCGGTCCTCTGACCTGCAATTTCGGATGGATGGTGATCAGAGTCCAGCAGCGAGCGGAAGCGCTGGGCCACCTCTATCTGTCCTGGGTGAGGCCGCAGCATGTGGATGTCTGTATGGGAGGAAACGAGAAAAGGATGGACAAAAGGCAGGATCTTCCATTTCAAGGAAAATGCTTCTGTAGTTTTAAGAGGATGTTGCTCACCACTGTCAAACGCCTTGGTGGTTCCCTTTAGCACCTCCAGGGTGAGGGCAGCGATGATGTCAGCCTGACGGGCGATCGCAAGGGCTCGCTCCATGGCCTCCGCCCCCAGAGAGGTGATCATCTGGGTCCCGTTGATCAGAGCAAGGCCCTGTGAAGGAAAAGAAGAGCATTGTCCACCTAACTATAACTATATCATGATGTGTAATTGTCATGTAACCACTATTCATATTCTTCTAAATTCTGTACCGGAGAGAAAACACAAAAGGATTCCCGATGAACCCTGGATTGATTTTCTTAAGTAATCAGTTCCAAACAAATAGGAGAGTGTGCGGTTGGCCTTAAACATTACCTCTTTAGGCCTCAGTGATATTGGCTTGAGTCCATGGGCCTCCAGGACCTGGCCAAAGATGAAAGAGAAAAAAACATTGTGAAAGGTCGAGGGTCATCAAAAGTTAAACATGTTTTCCTCTTGGCCTTTGTGACCTTTTACTCTCACAAGCAAAACACAATTTTTACAACTATGACACACTCATCCTCATCTTACATATTTGGCATCTGCCCATCCGCTCTTTGGAGACCACATTTTACCCTCTCCCATCAGCCCCAGAGCCAGATGAGAGAGTGGTGCCAGGTCGCCGCTAGCACCCACTGTTCCCTTCTCCGGGACAAAGGAGAGGCAGGAAGCTGAGGGGGGCAAAGTAAGATTCATAAGAAGAGTCGCGTAACAGTCAGATTTCCCAATACATTTCCGTAAAGCCAGTAATCAGTAGTATATCAGTTAACAGTATCTAATAGATAATTCAGGTCATCTGAGGTCACGTGAGATAGGTGTTTCCGAGAGAGGCTCACCGTTAAAGGCCTGGATCATTTGATGAAGGGTTTCCAGAGAGATCCCACTGTACCCTTTGGCCAGGACATTGATCCTGAGAGCGAGCAGCATGCGGGTTCTCTCTGGGCTCAATGGGTTCCCCACACCTGCACACCAGAGCAGATCAATACTGAAGTATGTACAGAAGAAAATTCTCAAATACCTGACGTCCAGTCTGGAGCTCTGGAGGTCTTGCAAATAAATGTTAAGCGCTAAACAAGAAAGTGAGCCCTATAGAGACTGTTGTTACCTGCTGAGTGTGAACGCACCAAGTTCTCCTGCAGCTCCCTAGAGGAAAAAAATTGATCGGCCTTAAATCAGCACATAAAAAAAGGGCTGATTTGCCAACAGATGATAAAATATTGTCTTTACTTGAGCTTGTGGACAGGAATGACAGTTCGGGCAAATTTTCCAAATCCTGTTGTGATTCCATAGACAACTGATGGCACAGAGAGAAATACAGAGAACTCAAAACATGTAATACTTTCTTTGTGGAGGCTGTCGTGTTGCAGCAGATGGTTAACACTATGTTTAAAGAACTCGTTGTCTTTGCAGACAGACATTTAAGGTCTTTATCCTGAAAATGATTTTAACCTTTGTTTTCTTTGACAATGCGGTCCAAAAGGTCTCTGGATTGCACAACTTTTTTCTCTGCCTCTGGAGTCAGCTGCAAATGTCAGTAAAGAGAATGATTACACTGAGTAAAAGATTATCCAATTGGACCCGACAACAAATACAAGTTGTTGATAATTACCTTTATCTTGTACATTCCCTTGCCTAGGTTGACCAAATCTGTGGATGTCAGGCTGTTGCCATCCAGGGAGAGATACTGTGTACAAGAAGATGCATGTTATATAGACGTAGGCAATATAACATTTTAGCAGAAGATGGTTATAACGAACACTTACGGCTTCAGGTTCTCTGTATGCTGCTGTACTGTATCACATAGTTTTATTAAGGATTACAGTTTTGCCCTATACTGAAAATAAGGGAAATTATATTACACAGAGATGATAAATCTGCATTATTCAATAGAGACTTGGATTCCATTAAAAAGGCGGTGTTACCCAGAACAAAACACATTTAATGAAATGAAAACAAAAAAACAACAGTTTTTAGTACCCATCTACAGTATATGTACAAAATAATATATGGCACAAATTCACAAGTTTGAGGATACAGATGAGAAACTCCAGCCTCACACGGGATGAAGTCAGGAGACATGGTATCCCCGTCTATGGCTGGAAGAACAAGAAAATCATACAAATTATACGTATTCCCTCTTAATCTCTAATTTTGTCATTTAACATTTTTATCGTCACCATGCCACCAATAATGCGCAATTACGCACAAATTACGCACAGCCGATGTCATAACATTAGAGCTGATGGATGCACTTGTTCATAACTTAATTCATGCATTCGGTCATACGGTCATTACCCAGCTCGACAAAGTCGTTATCCTCCAGTACATCCTCGATGGTGTCATCCGCGTCCAGCAAACCCGAACTCTGGCACCTTCGCGCCACGAACCGAGTGTCCTTCACCGCCGTGATGCCGCCGTTGTCCGGTTTGTTCTTAATGTAGCGTTTAAGCGCCTCGTGTGCGAGCCACCTGATGGTGTTGGAGGTGTCCCGGCATGGCACTGCCAGCCACTCATCGCGGATGTGCACAGTAAAACGAGGCATTGCACATCAGCGGGACTCTGTTGCACTGTGCGCTGCTGGTCTCTCTGCAGGCCATCACTTTCCGCCTGGCACAGCGGTGCCACCAATCACACGCACCGCTGGAGAGTCCCGCCTCGCCGGTGCACACCTCCAGGGGACCACTGACCTCCAGGGGCCAGTCACACGGATGTTTGGACACACTGACCTCGATGCGTTCAGGTGATGCAACGACAAAAAACCTCAAAGAGCTAAAACAACAACAACCTTACTGCAAGTGTAACAAAATAACCAATAACTATTTCATTGCCAACAAAATCAAGTATCTATGTATTCGCTTGTTGTGATGGAAATAATTATTAACATCGACTTCTATTTATGTAAGTTTCAGATGAAATCTTAGCATTTGCACATTATGAAAGGTTGGTTCTAATCTAACACACTTAAAAAAAAGAGGAAGAGATGTGAAAATGAAGAAGAGGTGAGACACTGAATGGTCAGACTCTGAGAGGCCTTGATTTCCACTGGGGACGTCCCACCACCTCAATAACAGGTCAAAGGGGCACCAGACCGATGGGCCAGTAGAGAATGTATGGATTTTTTGGATGGTAACAGATGCGGCGGCCCGTTGGATGGTCCACAAACGCTTACTGGTGCGCTGCTGGAGGAGGAGACTTCAGAGAGTTCACAGATAAGAAGACTGATGCAGAGGTTGCTCTGTTCCTACCTGAGACGCAGGGACGGGCACAGACATTTTGGGGTTCAGGGGCTCAAGCGAGAAAAAAGGGCACTTCTCATAATTATTTATTTGAGAAAATTGTTTTAAAACCAAACGTTATAGTATCACATCTCTGACTTACTTAACAATTTATTTTAATATCCTCACACTCACACCCTTGTTAAATACTGAACAGTAGTAGAATAAATAGTTTTTGTTAGATGAGGAGCCTACAATAAAAATGCTGCAGTTTAAAGCAGGACACTACAGGCAAAAACATTGCTTGTCGTGTACTGGTCAATTTTGAGATTTTGGTCTATTTTACTGTCTTCTTTCACTCTAATGGAAAGTAAACTTCAAAAATATACATTTAGATGGTGTTTGTTTTACCCTCTGTCTGTTTAGTAGTAAGACGCAAGTTATATGTTTGTTTTTGTCTTGAGGTTAATTAGCTGTCAACTGTAAACTCGAGGCACAGGTAGTCCTTTGATTATCACCACTCCCCTCCACACAAACGGAAACAACCGTAGAACTAGAACAGGAGCTGGGAGGTGCTGCCTTTCTGACATGACTGTTGATGACTGTTTGCTCTCCAGTGCACCTCCACCAGCCTCACGGTTCCATTACGATTCAGCAGTCAACATTATTCAACTGCACAACAATACATTTCGATGCATTTCAATGTATCACATCCACAATTTCCTATAATATTGCACATGTCAGCTTTTTCATCAGGTAATATCAGTTAATAAACTCAGTCAGACAAATATGAACTGCCTTTTTATTTATAAAGGGCTTTGAAAGTATTATAGACTGCTACTGTTAATACATGCTGTAATTTGCAAAATAAGGTTTTCAATTATCAGACTACAACAGTGAGTCTACGACAGTGGTCAGTCAACCTGATTCATTCATACTAATGTTTTTCGTACTAATGTTTTTAGATAAACAGAACGTCGCTTCTTCTGCAACAATGAAGTTAAAACTCGCGCTGCATCTTAACTCTGGTGTCCTGACTGTGTGCATCACGTTACGTCTTGTGTTGTGTTGCCGGTTTGAACACATGTCTCATAAACTCTGGAGCAAATCAAACAACCCAAAGTAAACAAACAGGAGTATAATATTATTATTATGTATTTTTTAAAGCACCCCAGAAAAAGTGAGCACGTGCCAGCTGAAAGGTATCTATGTTGTTTTTTCCCATTTGCTATTTTCATTATAGCTAGTCCTAACTGAGTTTAATGCCATGCTGTTGGTTTGATGTTATTATTTGTCTGCCCAGGGACAACAGATGCAAATAATCTAAATACACAATAGGTCAATTTAAACAAAATGAGGAGTAGCAGAAGAGTTGTGATTGTCTGCAGCAGGTGTGCTGGCTCTAAGAAACAAGCAATGAAGACTTAAACTCGTAAAGTGCTGCAAACACAAATAATTTAATACTGTGGCAGGTACGTGCTCTTCCTTATTAGCTTAGTTATAAACCTGTGGTCCTCTCAGTGTCGTCTTGTTAAAAGAATGTAAACGGATACCTCTTGGCAGTTCTGACTCTATGTTGTGTTTTGATTTTTGCGTTGTGTGTGCATTTCATTTGTTTGATGATTTGTATCCGAGTGTTGGTGTTTTTATATTAAAGAGAGAATTCACTTCCAAATCCTGGATTCCACGATTGTGTCTGTGAATTTAAGGGGACGGAACTTATGAAGCAGCACTGGTGAGAGGGATTGCATATTTTGATGTGAAGTTCAAATATCAAGACATGCTCCAGAATTGCTTACTACACCTTTACAGATCTCACTTGTGCGACCGACAGCGTTACCTTGAATTAAACCTTTAGCTAATCTCAAAAGACTCTTTTAGACTACAGATTAAATAGGCTTTTTCTATCATCACAGACTAAATGCTGTTTCATAACAAAACCAAGTCAGTTAGTCTGCAAAATATTTGAACAAACAAATATTTGCTCTACAGACTTGCAGCTACAGTGGAATCAGGTTCATTGCCTCACTTCCACACAGGGATGCACATCTTAAAAGACATGAATTGGTGTCCTACAGCATTATTGGTGTGGTATCACCCCTACTAAGAAACTGTGTTCTGCCTCAACAAACGATTTGAGGAATCAAAGACCATAAATAGGACCATAAAAGCGGATATTCACTGAATTAAATATGAGGGGGAGATGAAATATTACTTTAAAATCTGTCTGCCTTAATGTAACCGTCTATTGGACCAGGTCTAGGGCTCACGCTTTGTTTTTGCGATATCCCCAGTTCAATGCCAGCTGAAGACTTCTGTTGCATGTTATCTCCCTTTGCTCGTCCAGCCGGTCCCTGAAATCCAATAAAGGCAAAAATGCTCCAAAATAAAAAATATAATCACATTCAAAATCTTACTGCAGATGTCCAGTTTTTGGAAGCCTAATCAGAGTAATCAGTGTGTCTGGCCTGCATAGAAGCAATAAATCAAATATTAAATCAAGATGTTTGGTATTTTGTGCAAAAAGGTTTATCATCAGTCTTTGTCAATATTGA
Organism: Limanda limanda; assembly: GCF_963576545.1. NCBI lineage: Eukaryota > Metazoa > Chordata > Actinopteri > Pleuronectiformes > Pleuronectidae > Limanda > Limanda limanda. The sequence continues at coordinate 19,013,910 of NC_083643.1, forward strand.
GAAACATGTTCAAAATACCTCAACAAAATAAATCAAATCACAGCAGAGGGTTTTTTTTCAAATAAACCCTGTATACTTATTATTTTTCAATAAAACATAAAAGCAAAGTACAAAAAGTAGTGTTCATTTTTTTTATACTATTATTATTGGATCAAAAACCTGTCAAGGGCTTAAACTTCCTTTCGCCCAATACACACTGGGATTGGCTCCAGCCCTCCTGACACTCAGAGGACAGGCAGTAGAGATAATGGATGGATAGATGGACTGACATTACAGTATAAGTGACATTATATCAGGTCGCTAAATAGGGATGTAAGTCAATTTTTTGCACAAATATTCGTACAAATCCTTTGCCTTATGCAATATATTGTCGTCTATATAGCATATATATACGTTAGATCGATTGTTATTAATTTTATTGAAAGGTCTATTTATTGTGTAGCGTTAATTCCCCCAAACCCCTGGCAAACTGTAGTTTCCTATCCTCATGAATAAATGACAATTAAAGACATCTTTTCCACTTCTGCCAAGGAGGTTATCTTTTAACTCTTGTTGGTTTGTTATAGTTTTTGTTTGTCTGTGTCAAGTTGGTTGATTGGTATTTAAAGGATCCATATCAATGAATCTGTTAAATTTGGACTTTGAAAGCTTGGTTGTATTTAAGGGGACTGTTGGGCCTCAACGGCGGTATGAGCTCTACTGAGGGCCATCCTAGTTTTAAACTGAGTAATCCTGATGCTCGTTTGGTGCAGTAACACACTATAACGCAGTAATAAAGGTGTAATAGACCCCAAAACCCCACGACTAGGCTCTCGGCCTGTGACTGGGAAGTAAACGAGGCGTACGTGAAGGCAGCGCGCTCGCCTGCGGACCGATGGTGATGATGTCAGTTTATGGGCAGTCGGAGTTTCTGTATCACCATGTGTGCGGATCCTGTGTGAGCAGGCCCACTGCTGGCGCACGGTCAGCGGGCAGGCACGGGAGGAGAGGAGGGGAGGAAAAGTGTGTTTACACAGACGGCAAACTGCCTGGGGAATCGTAGGGGAGAGGAAGTGAGCCGGCTCTGTGTCTGCCTGCTCCAACTTCCTGCTCAGAAAGAGAAAAAGCCCAGGATCCTATTTCAGCGCAGCACAACTGTGAGGAGCAGAAGTGAAGCATGGAAAAACAAGGGATCACCCAGGGCTCACCGTAACGCTTCTCGGGGGAAAAACACACCGTCACAGACCAGGTAAAAGGAACTCTTTCTATGTGATGAGCTGCGCTTTGGTGCCTTATTGCTGGATGTAAACTGTGAAATAACGCGATCGTGTTTGGGGTTGTTTTTTTTTTTTAAATCCTTGAGCCATCTCGACTGTACATGTTTAGCTGGTGTTAAGCTACTCGGATCGCCTGGGTGCGTTTTTTAACTTTTACGCACGGTTTGTGTTCGTCTTCCGGTCCGAGCAACATCTTGAAAACGAGTCTGTGTGGAGCAGCGATCCAGACCGCCGAGCTGTGCGTAAAGAGCCGCCGCAACTTTCAGCTCCCGGATACGAGTGTTGAAACCTCCCCGCACAAAAAACACAAGCAAACAAACAAAAGACGCAACGCGATGCAAAGACAACACAAAGCCTCGGAGTCTATCGTCGAGGCTTCATTATTGAATGTGCCCATGTTGAGTTTTCCACCGTCTGCGAACAGGAAGAGAGCAGATTTAGTCATGGCTAAGTAATGTCTGCACACACCATCTAATCTCATTAGGAGTTTCCGCTCAGGCAACACAGTGGACGGCTTTGTGCGCACGGCGAGGCTCGTCAGCCGGAGCATCCGCAGCAGGGCTCCTCGTCCCCGGGCAGAACACCAACACTGTCCCGGAGATGTTCCTAGCAGGAGTTTAACCAGGATCTGTGGAGGAAGACTGCAGGTATAACTGGGGCTGTCTCTGTTTCCATTATGATCCATCATCAGTCTCAGAGGCTAAGCACCACCTCAACATTCACAAGTTCAGTTTCGCAATAAATTTGGCTTAAAAATGGATGAGGCCAGAGATGTTGCATGTCTTGGGAGTCCAGTGATAAAGTAGTGTATTGTTATTTTGCATGAACATGACCACACACTGATCACTCATAACATTCTAAGAAGTTCAGATGATTAATGACATCTCAGAAATGACTCAAAGAGCAAACTTTCTGGAGGTCTTGTCAACTAACTTTGGTGAAAGTTTGACCAATTTTGAAATATAGATATGCTGTTATTTTTTAGATTTGGGCAGTATAGTGTTCAGCTGGAGCTGGGAAATGATTTCAAAACAATATAAGACAAATTTCTCTGTGACTTTTAATAAGGAAGATAGGACCAAAGTTACTGAGGACTCCCCCAAAAAGTTCCAACCTCCCATATCTCCTTTAATTATGATCCAAGACGCATAAAACATTGGTTCCATTGGTTTCTCAGCGTCATTTCAACTTATCTGATTAGGATCTGTGTTGTTGCAAAACAAAATGTGATGATCTGACACGGTGTGACCTGTGTTGGGCCACTCACTCTTATATCCACATAGGGTGTCAGCTGTGAGGTTGTTATCACCTTGTTTCCTTACATCTCATGCTGGTCTCTCTCTCTCTGAGGTACTTCTGACTGCAGGGTGTTTCAGAGTTCCACTGTGCTATTTGCAGCATCTTGCAAAGGTGAATGTTTATAAGTCCTTCAGGCCTAATTGCAGACCTGTCAGCTGATTGGCCCTGTGTTGGCGAGCTTGACTTTTGGGTTTAAAGGGTTGAAAAGCCAAAGTGTGGTTACAGGGTGGAGCTGCGAAAAGGGGACAATGATTGGATCTTTTGACCCCTCTTCCTCCGGGGTTTAGTGGGAAGTGTGGCAGGACTGGGGAAACGATCCCCTGCTGTGGGATCCCCTCTGCTCACCATTTGTCCTTGGAAGTAGAATAGGAGGAAGTCCTGACTCTGACAGGTTTGTAGTTTCACATGGCAGATAAAAAACTCAGGGGATAGCGTGTGTCGGAAGTGAGTTCAGCCGTCCCTCCCTCTCTCTCTCTCCTGTCTGGACAGAGATACCGTATGAAGGGGTTGAATGGACAGTTTGTTATCATTGTTTATTTGAGAATCAGAAACTAATCACTCTGCACATCCACAGATTAGACCGAAGAGTACACAAGATGACAAAGAGGTCCGATTCATCAATATGAAGCACTGTGTGGAGGGGGACAATTTCCAATACTGTCGCCAAAACCATACCACAAATATTTTTATGTGAATATTAAAATTGACAAAAATATGTGTGATACAAAAAATACAACCATATTTTTTATATCTGTAAAGTAATTAAACATGTTCATATGTATACAATTAAAAAAGACAATATGTTGATATTTGTAAGGTGGAAAAGACAACAATATGTTTATATAACATCAAAAATACAATATATTTATATTGTGAAATAAAAAAACTACATGTTTATATGTGGAGAAAAAAACTATAGGTTTGCTTCCTTTTTTATTTAACTAAAGAAGCAAGATGTCTGACATAAAGAACTTAAGATCAATTCAAGTCAGTCTAAAATTTGCTAAACTATCAAATGAAACAGTTAATATCAGATAAAGGTACCAGTAGAAGTTAAGTCTATTAATCCCACTAATCAGATCTAACTATAATTATGGTCCAATCCCTTCGATAGCTCATTTGTTAGCTATTGTCTTTTAGTGCAAATTGGTCTCGAAGGAGAAATGTTTTAACCCTATTTCCACAAACTGAATCTGATCAACCTTTGACTCATCAGTTTGTATCCACCCATGGGCAAAGCAGGTTTTTTGCCCATTTGTGTATGTGTGTGCGTTCAAAAGAACTCAACAATGCCTGGATACGTTTGCACCTAACTCGGTGGGAATAGTACTTTGAACATAATCTCCAGATGATTAACTTTTGTAGCTGATTGGTCAAGGTTAAAGCTCAAGAGAAATAAATTCTGACTTTACAATTATTCCCCATCATATGTTATCACACAGTCAGAGAATATTGCCATAGAGCGTAGCAATACATTTACTTTTTTGCGAACATATAAGACATAATCTATAGCTTAAAGCCTTTTTCATTATATGGTGTAAATGCTTTCATAAGGATCTCATTATGAATTGGCATTATTAGAATTCAAAAAAGGCTGAATGGGTTATATACAGTGCACACGCAGGGTATGCATCACCCGTGCTTTTCATTACAGGGTTGAAGTTTGCAGCCAACCAGTTTTCATCTCTCTGCGGTTCTCAAATGTCTTGGCTCAAATTGCTTGTTTTGTCTGATCCAAAGTCCAAAAGTCAAACATATGAAATTGGCATCTTAGCTCAATAAATGACTTACTGACCAATTGGCTTAATAACATTTAGCCGGTCGATCTGACTTTTGACGTATCGATTAATCCGCCGACCGTTTCAGCACTTTGTGGCGCTGCAGTCTGCGGTGGCGGAAACAGCCCCTCCTCTCTTAAACAAAATTATTAATATGTGAGCTGCTAGCAGGCAGACAGGAGCTCCGAGGCTGCACATTCCTCTATTAAAGGAATAACCCACCCTGGGCCAGTCATACTTCCTGTGGAGAGAGGGCCAGGTTGAACCGCAGCATATTTCTGGCTTGAGCTGTTGTTCCTCCTTATATGTGTGTGTTTTTTTTCTCTCTTCTGCCCGCTGCTGCTACATTACACTGCAGTCTTCAACACACACTGTTCTATTCATCAGCGCTCTGCTCTTTCTTACACCACATGTTAGAGCTTAAACAGGCTTGTCCCTCTTCAGCCACTCGCATAATTTAGTCTGTGCGGAGAATCAGGTAAAGAGGCATTTAATTAAGAGGAAACATCAGCTCCTCTTGCTCTAAACTAACTCCTCACACAGGCGATGTGTTTGAGGAGTGAACAGTTAATTGACTGAATTATTAAACATAGATAATAACTGGCATAGGCGATTGGAAAGAGCTGCTTTCCTCTTGTTCTTGAATGCTTGAACTAGTATTACACAGGAAGTTTGGGTGTTTTTGTCAGAAAACTACCTTCAAAAAAACAGTGAGAGCTTTCATGTTGCATATTCTGTGCCTGAGTCCAACTGCTCACACTGATCTGTCTTCCTGAAGGTATGGACAGTGCCATCACCCTGTGGCAGTTCCTGCTGCAGCTGCTGCTGGACCAGAGCCACAAGCACCTGATATGTTGGACGTCCACGGACGGCGAGTTCAAGCTCCTCAAGTCGGAGGAAGTGGCCAAGCTCTGGGGCCTGCGCAAGAACAAGACCAACATGAATTACGACAAGCTGAGCCGAGCCCTGCGCTACTACTACGACAAGGTGAGATACGCTGAACGCTGATCAGGAACAGGAAGTAGAACCGTGTGGTCGTACAACAAATCATGTCACAGCAGCTTTTAGAGCTGGTGGGACCTGAAGGCAGCCTGCGAAATGCTGTAGAACAACAACAGATCCGTTGTTATGCTTCTCTTGAAACCACAGTCTACCCGATAGACACGTCCACTTCCTCTTTCTCATCAAACGCACAATAGAGCCATAACACACCGGAACACACACAAACTGTTTCAGTGAGGCAGTTTACCTTCTCTGGACTGAAACGTTGATAATCAATATGCGTTTAATATCTTAATGTCATCATGTTTTGCATAACTGTATATTGTTTTTAACGTCCCTTTATCACTGATGTGTTTGTTTCACAGAACATCATAAAGAAGGTGATTGGCCAGAAGTTTGTGTATAAGTTTGTGTCCTTCCCTGAGATCCTGAAGATGGACCCGCAGGCGGTGGAGATGGGCCTGGCGTCGGGAAGGTTTCCCCTCCAGGAAGGAGAGGCCCCTGAGCTGGAGGTAGAGGAGGAGGAGGAGGAGGAGGAAGCGGAGGAGGAGGTGCACAGGAGGGCCCTGGCTGCCCTCGGGGTGCAGCAGTGTCGCAACGACTACCTCCACTCGGGTCTCTACTCCTCCTTCAGCATCAGCTCGCTGCAGAACCAGAGCGAGCTGCTGCGCGCCCTGCGGGAGCGGCAGGACGAGTCGCGCTCGGTCATTCGCTTCGGCGCCAACGAGAGGAGCTCCCCTCCCTCGGCCAAGCCCGAGTCCTACATCTCCCCGAGGCCGTCCAGGCTCCACTCCCACTCCCACTCCCCGCCCTCCCCACACCCCCAGCCGGGCCGAAGCTGGAGTCCCGCTGTCAAAGAGTTAGAGGAGGAGGACTCTGACCAGAGCGCCCAGCCCCTCAACCTGTCCTCCGGGCACCGGGAGCGAGCCCTGCAGCCTCCGGAGAAGAGGAGCAGCAGCAGCAGCAGCAGTGGTAGAAGTAGTTCTGTTAGTCACAGACACCAAGGAGATGGACTCCCACCAAAAAGCAAAAAGCCCAAAGCTCTGGAGATCTCCGCCGCGTCCCTGCTGCTGGCCGGGAGCGACATCGGCTCCATCGCCCTCAACAGCCCGGCACTCCCGTCCGGGTCCCTCACTCCGGCCTTCTTCACTGCACAGGTGAGATGATTCTCCTCAGTGATGGTTTTAGTTCAGGCAGAACAGATCCAGTTTTGGTATTGAGTGCAGATGGTAACACGATTCACTATCGGATCGACGTCACAGTTCTGGTCCGGATTCGAAAGCCTGATGATTTGAGGAATTGTAAATATGTAATAATGCAGTTTTAAGCACATGGCCTAAATGGCTCAGCACAAATGGATTAAATACTACATCACTTCACAGACATAAGTAGTTATTAAACAGTCCTGATTCTCTTCTTACTGTGGAACTCATGACATCTACTACTACTGTAGAACCTTAAGAATACTACTACTACTGCTTATAATGATCACAATCATGGTATCAGCAGATATCCAGATTCAGGTTGGTGCAAAAGAAAGTGCATCTCTAATTATTACTCGTCTAAAATTCCCTTTTGGCAGCTTGTTGGACGCAGGTATGACAGGATTGATTCTTTCTTTTCTAGAAACATGATTCAGATCATTTACTGACTCCACATTTTCACTGTATTAGTCATCTTGAGAATGACCAGCAGTTCAAAGTGTTTCCCAACACATGTTTCCCAACATACTTGACCATTCAAATGTTTTAGAAAACCTCCACTATTCCAGGAATCAATAACCCTCAACCGAAACTGAAAAAATCGTGCAAATGAAACTTTCAGAGATTAAGAAACTGGTTAACTTGCAGCCTCTCTGTTGTTGTAAATGTAGAAGCAATTTTTGGCTGGTTACATCCAAGACTGTGTTGGAACAAACTGTTACGACTCCCTCTGATGGATCATTAGGGCAGTACTGTGCTGCAGGAAGTAGTTCTGTATATTACTGGCAGAACAAGCGGGGGGAAGAAATGGAACCACGACTGACTGGTTGGTCAGTGGTTCATCCTACACAGCATAATGATCCAAAACACTGGATGAACAGAACCAGACGGAGGCTTCACATGATGGAGGAGCAGCCCAGTCTCCAGGATCAAACCCTAAAGCAAACTGAAAGGGAAACCTGTTAATGGGAACTTCTGCTGCAGAGTTGGGACGAACTGTCTCAACATTATTCGATTTCCACGGTTGAATGAACATTATGAGTGTGTTCAGCTGCACGATGAGGGAGAAATCAGATTCGATTTAGGATTTAAGATTCCCTGATTCTTTTTTTCTGTTTTAAATCTTGTTTATTTGTCCTGTTTTTTTTAAAATCAGCGTAGACTGAGACATGTTAAATTCACAGATGAAATTAAATCGGTGACTTATGGCACCGTGGACCTGCTCACACCTGAGATAACCCTGATCTCTCTCTGCTCATGTTCATCCCCCCCCCCCCATTGCTCCCCAGGGACACATTAATACAACTTCTCTCCTTTCTGCTCTCAATAACTTAAGGCATACTAGAGATGATGTCTCTGTGCCGGCCACAGCAGAGGTAGTTAGTCCGATAATAATCAAATCTTACAAAGAAAGAGCATAATTTACTGATGTTATCTGTTTCCATCCCCTCTGTGCAGTGGTCTGGTTGGTGATGTGGGGGGGGGGGCATGACGTCAGTGTCCTTTAGTTCTGAGACACAGCGACAAACATCCGGCACAAACCCGGCGCGTGATGCTGGAATAAAAAAAAATCACTTGAGTCATGAGAAGTTGAAGAATCAGAAAGGGGAAGGTAACAAAAAGGTGAAGTGGTATGTAAGGCTTAAATATGTTCAGGCTTTTTATGAAGGCATTTAACGTTGTTTGAACAAATTCAGTAAATTTTGATTCATTTATATGAATTTAATGTGTAACTGTTCCTTTTTATTTTTGGGGATTATTGCCAGAATGTGCTGCTAATAGAAGTTCTGGTAGAAATATGTCTGAGTAGTGCAGCTGATTCAGTGTGTTAGCAATCAGTGTCTTTAGCTGTATAGTCATAAACATCTGACCACTAATAGAAGATGGATTGAAGATTACAGTCCAGAAAGTTTGAGCTAAATTCAACCCACTTCAGACATTTTGATCTCTCATTACTCAACTTGTATATTTAATGATCTATTTCAATTTAATATAATAAGAAGAACTAGCTCTCAGTAGACAACATGCCTCCGCCAAGGTCGAATACTCCAACACATGATCGTCTAGGAGGAGTTGGTGAAAGTTGAAATTATTTATTTATCATAAAAACTGGATCTGCCCGTTAATCTGCAACCCACCAAAATATAATTGGTTCTCCTGAGAACCAGGCTCCACCCCTCTACCATGTTTGGTGATAATCAGTTCAGTGAAAAGAGCCAACAAAAGGAAACTGTCCCTCCTCGGTGAAGGTATAATAATAATAATAATAATAATAACAATGTGTTTACATTGAAGGTGCGTCAGGGAAAATAGAGCCTCCCACATCAGAGGTTTGTCCACAAACTCACAAACTTGCTTTTACACATCTGTTTATTGGGCAGCGCAGAAAAGTGAGATCAGAAGAAAACAAGCGATTTACAGAAATCTTCCCTGAGCTCGACCTATGAGAGCCGGGAAGAGGCCCTAAGTGATGCCATATGCTCCAATAATTCCATTAATAATGGGAGCGGGGCCGGTCCCTCCGCAACACTGGCTCACTTCTGAGGTGACACGGGGGGAAAGTCGGGGGGGAGGGGGAGAGAAGACCAGGGGAGAGAGGGAGAAATTGATTTCACATGTTTTCTCTCTCGACTTGGCGTTCCCAGCGCTCGAGGACCCCTCTCCCCCTCTCCACCTCGCCGATCAACAACAACCCCCACTGTCCACCGTGCCTCCCCACCTCACCCCTGTATTCTGGAAGAAAAAAAAAAAAAAAGAAAAAACCCGCACAGACTTCCTTCCTGCTCAGCCAGTTTGTTTTTCCGAACGCCAATACACGTCCATTTACTATTCCAGCATGTTTCGCATTACCCGAGGCCCTCAGAGAAATGCTCCGCAACCAGTGGGTCTCTGTTTGTCTTTAGAGAAAAATGTTGTCTCCACTGTTTTTTTTCCTCATTTACAAGAAACCTCCCTCACTCTCCTCCTCCTGTGCCCCCCCCCCCCCCCGCAGACTCCCTCCGGTTTGTTATTGGCTCACAGTCCGCTGTTGTCGGGCATCCACTTCTGGAGCAGCCTGAGCCCGGTCGCCCCACTCAGCCCGGCCCGGCTGCAGGGCCACAGCTCGCTGTTCCAGGTAACAAACAAACACACACTCGCACTTTTAAATAATTTATTTTAATCCACCAATCATATTCGTGCAAAAAGGATTCAAACATTACTCAGAGGTTAAATACAGCTTAGTGACTCATGGGTACAAGAAACATCTCCTACACCAAACAGCAAGACTACCTGTAGCAGCTGATACAGAGCAGAACTTTGCTAGTTGTTTAGATTGTCTCTTACTAAGTCCTGCCAGTCGTAGTCCACTGACCCAAAGCTTATGGACATGCCCCAGACTTCCAAATATCAATACTACCAGTTTACATGTATAGCCTAGGTCTCTCATTTTAGCAACAATGGGCTGGTATTTGGTCAACTTGTCAAGGAAGGCTATGTTCATATAGAGGTCATAGACACAGGCTACCCGAAGGACTACTACCTCCCTTTTAACCTTGTCCAAGAAAACAAAATTACACACGCACACACGCTGACAGGTGTTGGCATGAAGTGACGGGAACGCAGGAGGTGAGAACAGAGGATGTGCCGATAGGATAATTGTTTACTGGAAGCCAAGCAGGAAGTTGTGAGACTTTGCAGGTGAAATTAAAATCCCTGGTTCTTCCCAGCAGTTGTTAAATCACGTCAATAACGATTATGACAGATTCAAATAAACCAATGTAAACACACACAACTGGTTTATCTATTATTACAGGTAATAAAAGGATTGGCACCAGTTTTTATAGCCTGGACAGATATTGAACAATTAATTTTCTTTTATCCAACAGGAAATAATCATGAAGCCTCTATATTGTCCTTTAAAATGAGGAGTCTGGGTCTCCACCTTCAAATTAACTTGACAAAGAGACTTTATTTAACAAGACGTTTTTTGAGATCTGCCAAAATAGCAGCGGTGGTGAACCTAGTTGTGCGTTAGTGAGCAGGTCCAGCAGAGGTGTCCTGTTTCAGCGCTTGTGAGCTGGAGAGGAAATCCTGTGAATACTTCCTGTTTGAGCCCAGGGGAGCCGGTTTGAACAGGGCGGACTGGTTTGAGAGCTGCTCCTCATTTGAGAAACGTACATGCATGCATGCACCACACCACACCCCCCTACACACACACACACTATACCGGATTCTTTGTTCACAAACACTGTTGACTGTTTCGTCTGTTGTGGAGGTGCAGGGGACAGAGACTAAAAAGGAAGAGGTACAATGAAAAGAAAAAGAAAAAAAAAACAGGAAGCCAGAGCGGTGACAATGCTGCAGTTCCTCAGCGGAAAGCAGCTTTCATAGAGCGTCCGTCCCCGCCTCGCTAACTCTCGGGCCCTTTCTCTTCCTCCACAGTTCCCCAGCCTAATCAACGGACACATGCCTGTCCCCCTGCCAAACCTGGAAGGAACACCCTCCTCCCTGCTCCTGTCCCCCTCCAGCCACAAATCCTGATCCAGGGTCTGCGAAGAAAAAAAAACCTCCCATCTTCATCCATCTCTGGTTGAAGGTTCTATCCTCCTCCTCCTCCTCCTCCTCATCAGTAGCAGCAGCCATCTCTTCCCCCATCTTGTCAAATATTTTGCTTCAGTAAAGTCCTGTGACAGCATGTGACCTCACCTTTTTGTTTTGCACTTGAGTTGCTTCGGATTACAGTGGTTGAAAGCACTTGGTAAAAAAAAGAAAAGCCATACGCCGGGATGTCTGTGAGGCGTCGGGCTCTTTGTGATAAAGTACAGCACATTTCCACTTGACCCTGTTCAACACAGACAGTAGTGACGTGTAGCTAGCTGAGGGAAAGGCTAGTCGTCCACTCATTCTGCGCAGAGAGCTCAGTTGTTTTTTAGTCTTGTAAGAAAAAAAGAAAAAAGATTAAAAAAAAATATTTTTTTCCCTTAATTGTTCATCAGTGTGAAACAGGTCGTTTCACATTGTGTGGTATTGTATGTAATGTATGCACTATGCTTCTCCGATAGTACCGGCTGTGCCTTGTTGTCCTATTTTTTCCTCTTTATTTCAAACAAATCTTTTAATGAAGACGAGATTTCAAATCAATGAAAAAAAGCCTCTGTAACGCTTGTAATGTTCTTTTTTTTATAATGGACTTGGTATATAGTATGTATTCTGTATATTTTTTGTATTGTGAAGAACGTCATGTCGTTTTCAATAAACCAAGCATTGAATGCTGAAATACGGACGACTTAAGGTTTTACTGAAGCTACAAGTGAAGGTAAAAATCCAACGTGGATGTTCATGTGGATTCTGTTTAAACTTCAGATAAAATTGTCTTGATCTCATAACCCCTTATTCAGGGTTTCTGCAGGGTCTTATAGGTGTTAAATTTAACGGTGTAAATTTTACTATTACAGACTAGGTCTTAAATATGTTCAGGTAAGTCCTAATTACGTTAATGTTTAATGCTACTGCTAAATTTGGCTTTTTTAAGAGACTGTTTTGGCAGGATGTGAGTTTTGTAATGTCTCAGTGTGATGTAGTTCTTACAGATAGTAGCACGCTGTAAGAAAACTGAAAAGCTGAGTGAACAATAGATACCTGCTGTATCTACCTGGAGTTATGAGAGTTAACATAGATCTTTAATGTCATTTATTATGGTGTCAGGGAAAGAAAATCAAAACCAATACCCATGAATTCTGTTTAAACATTAGATTTAATATTCTTTACTCTGGAAAAAAAAAAAGCTCAAATATGGGAGTTCATCTGCAGCAGGTAACAATGATCGACAAATAAAGTTAAAGAATATCATACAAAACATCTCCTGTAACACTGTTAAATAGATTTGACTTTAGTTTCTTATTCACTGGGGGGGGGGGCAGGACTACAGCTATGCTCCCTGAACGTGTGCTTCCTCCTACGACAGAACAGACATGCAACACAACGATAGAGGCAATCCAGAGAAATAAAAGGTAGCCATTTGAGGCATTCTTCTTTTTACAGTTGATGGAGATGGGAATGGCAGAAAGGAGGAGAACACATCTGTAAAGGCCGCATCACGGATTCCGACGCCGGAAATTCACTTTGCGCTTTCTCCTCTTTGAGCGGAGGAGAAAATGTGTCCGACTTGAGGCGAGGAAGAACGAGGATGAGGGAGGTTGTTCACGAGTTTGCTTGTTTAGGAGGCGGATCTAATCCTTTAATGCCCTTGTTAATAAGTCTACGCTGCCAGTTTCCCTCCTGCATTTGTTCATTGGTCACAACAGAGACCACAGCATCCTGGAATGACTCTTTGCCAGTATCTGACAAAACAAAATCTCTTTTTTCTTATTTTTTTTTCCACAGAGCTTGGCAGCATTTCTCTCGGATTAGCCTCCAGTTAGGATGAAATGATCAGTTATTAAATCAGAGCTGGCCTCAGAAACCTTCAGAGCAAATGGTCTCGAATTCTGTGTGCAGCGCGGTAGCAACAGAATCAAACCAACAGAGACGTCCCTCTGCTGAGCTGCACACATCCACTCACACCGAGGAGGAGCTTTGAGGTGGAGGAGTCTTTATGTATGAAAATGGAAATGAAAAAAAAATAAACAACTGAAAATACCACCACTTCAAAAAAAAAAGGAAATCTATATACATTGCATGTTCTCATTAAAGTGACTGAGTCCATTAGAATTCTAGACAGTAGTTGGATTTAGCAGCAAATTCTCTTCTCAATAAATATAGATGTACAGTATATAAACGTCTCTTCTAGAGGGGAAGGGATGGGGGGGGGGGTCGCACTGTGGACGAGATTCCCAGGTAAGTTTGAGGGGGAGTGATGAGGATGATGAAGGTACTGCTCCACGCCAACATCCATCTCAGATCTCTGATCCATTGGCGAGACTGTACAGCTTGGAGATCCTTCCCAAATGGTCAAATGGTCAAAAAACTAAAAAGAGCGTCCAGAGAGTCTAGAACAGCATACTTTGTCTTCTGCTCTTTCCGTTGCCTGAAGGAGAGAAAAAACATCAATGGAATCATAAATTACAGATTTTATAACGTTTACAGAAAGGGTTTTTCATAATGAGACACTTCCATCAGTGTTGGTGAGTGGGCTCAAGTAAAAAAACGAAATTAGTATCTGTGCGTCGGTTTCCACTGAGTCTTAGAATGTCTCTTAAACTATGTTGGTCTTAACTATGTTAACGTTCACTTAACGCTACATTCAAATTAGTTTTGGCAGGATGCATGTTTTGAATGTCTCTGTGTGTTGTAATTCTTACAGTTATTATCATGCTGTGATAAAACTACCAAGAAACCACATGGAACTGACGTGAGTCTAGAAACACTCAGAACACTCAGCTTGGCTTCTGCAAAGATTATAGATGCTTATAGATACCTACTGTCTCTGCCTGTAGTTTGACAGATTACATAGTGTTTCCAGGGTTGTACTCAACTTGGCTTCTTGACTATATCTTTAATTATGGAAAAGTGTATAACTCTGGGACTTCATACTCCTTCATATCTGACAGATGCTTTAAATTTCCTTCACTACTGTCTTAAAAAGACTAAAGTTTAACTTCTTTAAACCTGCAGAAATCCTGCTTTTCTGTGCAAGCACAAGAGGTGAATGAAACGTTTGCTTTTGCGTCGCAGCCTAAACCAATAGCCGCAATATTTGTGTGGTTGACCGTCATTGGTTGTAGTTTTCATAAGCTGTTTTCAGACATGAACTCCAGAGACTTTCTCCAGAGTTTGCCTTTCACACATGAACAAAGCAGCAGGAGATTCTGATCAGGCGCAGCAGGCAGGACGTATTCATTCACTGCAGATATCACATGTTGTAATGTAACACGTTATCAAGTAGTGAATCCTGCAGAGGATCTCCTGTTCCCAGATACATTCAGTCGGACATTGACAGGAATTTTTACTCCTGACGGACATTTGGGTTCACAAATAGAGCCCCTCTGAAGAAAGTCAGGAGATTATCCGGAGTGTTTGCATGTTTGAAAGCAGCTTCAGTGAGCCAAGATGAAGGAGACCATGGTGTAAACCGTGTCAAACAATACAGAATTTTATGATGTCGGACATGAAACATATAAAAGAAAAGAGGCTACCTGAAGGCCAGTGAGTATTGATTATGGGCATTAACATTATAACTCACCTGACTCTGGGTACGATGAGTTCCGGTAGCCGGGATCCCTCTGCAGCTGAACCTCCTTCAGTGTGAATATGGATATGCCTGCCAAACATGTAGAGCATAATTCCGTCAGTGCGACAGAAATCACATCTTGCCAGCAGAATAGTGACTTATGTTACGAGGCTGTAACTGATCCTCGCTGCACGCTGCAATATCCTTCAAGTTGTACCTAGAGGAGCCTGCCAAGTCTGCATTACTGCATTGCCATTTCATTACTCACTCTCTGGCAGCGGGACCACACGTGGCCCCAGGCTCCTGAAGTACGGCTGTCTCATTGCTTCATCGGCAGACATCCTCTTTTTGGACTCGTACTGAAGTTAAGAAACATAGAGTCAGTAAAGGAACAGGAACAGTTAGTGTGTTATTGAATATAAATGAGCATGTGCCTGGATGCACTTCCTTCTATAAATACAGTCCTGACATAGCTGCAAAATGTGTCGCGCTGCTTTTAACGCCTGCCCGATACTGAGAGACTCACTTTTAGGAATGACATCAGCAGGTCAATGCCATCAGTGTCCAACCTGCAGAGAGGGGAGGGGAGGGGAGGTCAGTAGCAGTGGGGGACACTCACAGATATTGGCGAGTGTAAGGAAGGAAAACAGTCAACTGTTCCACAGGATGTCCTTACAGGAAGTTACAAAAAGCACCAGATGCTAACTAAACAAACCTCAAATACTAATGTCTCATTCACTACAAACTGAAAAAGCTCTTCTCTGATACCTGGGTGTGCTCTGAAACATTTGCTCTTTTCCATCTTCAATGACAACAGGGCTAACGAGAAGAGAAGTCAGGGGAAGTGTTCATTGACTTAAAGGCTGTTTACAGTTGATACATGTAATAAAACAAGAACATGGTATAATCTGTAGTTCACAATGTCTGGTGTAAAAAGATAGAGGAAGATAAAATGACAACAGAGTAGGAATACTCCCTTTACCTGGGTGCGTGGTTTATGAGGGGCTGGGGCTTGTATTTGGGGAACTTGTAGGACTTGAACTCGTCAATAGAGGATATTCCAGGCCAGCTGTCTTCTGTCGGAGTGCCTGTGGAGGGACATTCAATCGACCATGTCAGAGTCGGGCTTTGCGGCGGCAGCTGCAGGGGGCTTTTCACGCTGCCACAGGGGCTACATGCCAGGGTTAATGCGATTAAAGGCTCATATTCAAAGTTCCATCGTGTCCCGGTCAACAGGGGGCAGCACTCACCTAGCAGCCTGAAGATGAGATGCAGCTCGTCCTCCACCGTGGAGCCTGGAAACAGGGGCCTGCCGGCGGCCATCTCGTAGAATATGCAACCCACACCCCTGTGAGGGAGACGCAGACAGGAGGGATTAGGTCTGAATGAACACAATTCAACTCCTCAGGTCGTCTGTAGTTACACCAGCATGAACTTTTTAGACTAAACTCCCAGAGTCGAGCTTTAACTGACTGCTTTGTGTCTGTGAGAGGAGAAAGCAGCGGGTAAAATTTCTTGAAAGTCAAATTCCATAAAAGGTGAGGGTTTGTTCATGAGCAGCACATGCACATCAAAGTCTCTGTGTACGTCTGTCCTGAAGAGCATCGACAAAAAAAAACTCTAAAAATCGGTGTTCGTTAGAGACGTAAAACAATTTAGGGAAATGAGAAATATTTGGATCTTCTGTTGGCGTATAGGCAGAAAGAAGAGCGTGGCCATGATTGGGATACGTGTTTTGTAACAGTTGTAGTCGCCCCTGGAGCGTGAGGCCCACTCACCACATGTCTATCTGTGTGGAGTACTCAGAGGAGCCGAGCAGCACGTCGGGAGGCCGATACCAGAGTGTTACCACCTCGTTAGAATATGTTTTAGTGGGCACAGACTTCGCCCTCGCCAGCCCTGTGGAGCAGAAATGTGTGAAATGTAAACAATGTGTTATGCAGTAGTAAAATATAGATAAAGCAGATTTCAGATCTCCATTCAATCTTTAATGTGGGTTCTTGTCGTTTACCAAAATCGGCCAGTTTGAGTTCTCCTCTGTCGTTGATGAGCAGATTCTGAGGCTTCAGGTCTCGGTGAAGAACTTTCCGTTTGTGACAGTACGCTAAGCCTCGCAGGATCTGGAACAGGAAAATCTGAGGAGAGATACATTTCTGATAAGTAACCATGATTTTATTGTCAAACTCAGTGGTTGTGAATTAAAACACTAAACGTTATGAAAGTTATTACTAAAATATTATTAAGGAGAGTACCAGGTTTAAATGAAATGCTTATGGTAACACATAATCGTTTGATGGTCTCTCTAAATCCCAAAATAAAGCTGCAGGAGACTGTGTTTATTTTATGTTTAAATATTATATATATATTTTTTTGTTACAATAACGCCTAAAATATGGTACTTCAAATTATCTGTATTTAATTTAATTGATGGAAATCATCTTGTGACACCCCTAGGCGATCTCAGCCCGTAATTTAGGAACTACTGCTCTTAACAACCCAAGCCTTACTTACTTCTATTACTACAATAATATCTTGGTATAGAGGTGGTAATAGTGATGTATGGTTTGACAGAATTTACTTCTATAAGATTTATTTACTATAATTTGTGATGTGGAGTTGAGTGCAGGGGTAATGAGGGAGCCAGATGTTGCTGTGTAAACTCACGCGTGACAGAAGCTGTGACTTAATTCACTTATCTGTGTGCATGACTGTTTGATCCGGTGTGTTGTCAGCATGCGTTGGTCTTGTTTTTAATCATATAGCCACAATAATAAAAGCTTTTTATCTGTTGAACCTTGTGCCTTGACCTTTTGGGGGAAATTGTGGGCACCTCTGTTGATTAAGCAGCAAATGTTTTGTGTCACGATGATCAAAGGTTGTTTTTTTTCATTTGTTTTTATATAACAATTTGTCTTCAAATCTTTTCAGTCCCACAAAGGAAATGTTGCAAAATTTTCAACATAGGTTTTTGTGGAAAAGGTTAAGAAAACAAGTGCTACTTCGTACAATCCACCACCAGGGGGCACACTAACAGTGTTTCTTGTTAGTGTAAGTAACCACTTAAGTCCTGGAAGTTGCTGGAGTTGGCTGGGCCAGCAGGCAGCCTGCGGCAGCTCACCTTGGCATTCTGCATGCTCAGGATGTTCCCACAGTCGTCCATGTACTGCTTCAGGTCTTTGTCCTGGACAAGAGAGAGGGGGAGAGAGAGAGAATGGACGTCAGAGGAGTGCAGAGGCTACAGGCACAGGAACAGCAGGTAAGCAAGCTCTAATCTCCTGAGGCTCATGAATATTAAAGATGTAGAATATATTTGTTTTAGCATATTTTAACGTGTGAGTCATGGAGGAAGTGAAGGGCGGAGGATGTGTTGGTCTCACCAGGTACTCGAAGACCAGTGTCAGCGACTTCTCTGTGTGGATGATGTCGTGCAGCGTCACAATGTTGGCGTGTTTCAGATCCTTCAGTAACGACACTAGAGGAAAAGAAAAAGGCGAAAAGGCTGGTTTGTTTTTGCATTATGTGACATACGGAAAAAACATTTCAGTTTTGTTGTCTTTGTTTGTCTGGAGTATGTAATTGCTGTTATATAAGATAAGTTTTTCCCTCTTTTGGCTGAGATAGCTTTTAATCTCACCAGTACATTCCCCTTTTATTTACCTAAGTATCATGCCTCTTTCATTACTTTATAATAACAGTTACTTATTAAAACACAAACTATTCATTACTATCATTTAGGAGGGTTTACACTGATCAACTTCAGTCATGAGTATTATAAATCCTTACATCCCTCACAAATGTCTCAGACTTTCAATGAAAGCGTGGAAGAGTAAGAAAATCGACTGACAACTGCTCAAAGCCGACTGTTTCAGCATTGTTTGTTTCTCCTGCTGAAGACCAGTGAGACACGGGCTGGCAGGTCGGGCAGTGACGGACAAGCACGGCGAACCAATTATTTCATTTAGTCCTTATTAAGGGATGCTTTGTGGACTTTGAGGAGGATTTTAACCATTAAAATAAAGAAAGTGTTCTGAAAACCAACAAACCAGACTTTTAACTAATCTTCAAGTAGTTACAAAGTAAACAGTATCTACATAAACCCACAGCACAGGGACACACAGACTCACACAAATAATGTCCCATTCATCTTGCTTTCAACAAAACAACCCCACACTTAGGAGGTGATGTCACAATCACATGACTAATACATATAAATATTGATTAGGGTGATGGCAAGCTGTACATCTTTTAGTCCCATAGTGCAATGGCAAAATACTTAATCCTCCATCTTTGAACATTAACATCTAGTTGTCCAAAGATGATCCCAGCTAAATTGAAGAATTGAATTTGTCAGATGTGCCGGCTTCAGTGAAAGTGAATGGAAGACACATTGTTGCCTTCAGCTGATGCATCACTGTCACTCCAAATTGAGCACATTTCATTTCTTTTTGAGGGTGGTGGTAAGAGAGCGATTCTTTTTATTAGTGAACCTTGGTTCAAGTGTCACGATTCTTAAACACTCACAACAACCAGAATTTTATCATGGTCTTCAAATATGCTCTGTGGTTGAAGGCACATTATCATAAACAAATATGATAATGTGGGACTGGCGCAGGGTTCGTGGTCAACCTTCGTACCTTCTCGGATCGCTGTGCACGGTGCCCCCTCCTCGTGCTCCAGTCTGATCTCCTTCAGCGCCACAAGGTTGTCCGTCAGCTTACTCCTCCCTTTGAAGACGGTAGCGTATGTGCCCTGGGGGACGAGAAGGACAGAGGCGGGGACAGGATTCAGAGGTTGGACTGAGGCATCAGTGGTCAAAAGTTAAAGCTGTGAATGTGTCTGTGCACGATATGTCACCAAGTGCCACTGAGAATTAGCACCTGGTGGAAAACAAGAGTCAGAGGCTGACACTGAACACACACACTCCACATACCTCCCCCAGTTTGTCCAGTTTGATGTAGGTTTCCAGCTTCCCAAATCCTATTTCTGACTGGAGGAGAGAAAGGGACAAACAATATTAATGAGGGCGGCGTCTAAATTAGCGATGACAAGCTTACAGACACCACGAGAAATCCTTGTGACGGCCTCGCAGCAACAGAGGGGGCTGTAAGGAGGTCACACGCCCCCGACCACCATCACTTCTAATGTGTTGTGACAAAGGACCGTTGGCTTTTGGCTTTTACAAAGTGTTTGTTTATAGGCAAGACATGCAGAGGAAAACTTTATTTATAAAGCAGATTTTATATACCACTGAAAACTCTTGTGGTCTGGTTGGTAGTATTTCATTTTTAAAAGAGCTGGATTCTGTTTCTTATATAAGAGGATTTGTGAATACACTGAATATATCTGGGTTTGGGCTGTTAATTGAATTAAATAAATTGTGTAATGACAGAAAATAATCAGCACTAATTGATAAAAATAAAAAGTAGCTAAAGCCATAATGTGCTAAATATCTAATATGAGAGAACAAATTGCACACACAGTTCACAGGCACTTTATAACATGCACAGAGAGAGATTATCTAATAACTAAGATCCAAAGCTCTTTAATAAAACGCAACAGCTTTGTTTTTCCAAGTGAGAGTCGGAGGTCATGTTCAGTCCTGAGAAAAGCTTTTCCAGAAACTAGGAGCATTAAAAACTAAAGGCAGGGCCACCAGATTTTTAACTGACCCAGAGGGACCAGCACCAGATGAGCTGAGAGGGTCCGGGTGTTGAACATTGTGAATATTCTGAATACTCGGTTTTCCTTTTGACAGGAAGTAAAATTACAAGCTCATTATTGAGGCAGCTGATAAAGTGAATGCTGGAGTGTGATGTAAACACGTGACAACAGACTGAGAGGATGAGGTTAGAGAGATAATGGTCGAGGTGTGAGATTTGCTGTTTGCAGCTCCTCCCTGTCATCCGTTTCCGTTTCCTTACGATTCTGTCACACTCTTCTACACACGACTTTCATATCAGAATGGCTCAGTCGTGGGCAACAAATAGTTTCCATTTACATAAGTACAGTGTGGAGGTACAAACACGTTTTCCTCCATTACATGTATCTGACAGATGTAGGCCTTAGTTACCTAGCGGATCCATTCTTAGCTGAAAAATGTAAGATAAGATGAGGGTATGACTTAGCCGCTGTGTGTGATCTAAACCCTTTAGATTCTAAATTTACTCATGTTACTATAAAGTATTTTGTATTTCTCAGAAATTTTATTCTGGCTAATATATTGGGTCTTTTCATTTTATGTATTGTATTCTTGTGTTTGCTGAAAACATGAATAAGATACATTTCTATTAATGCCTCCATTATTGGACAATGAGATCTTAAACACCGCTTCATGGCAACGTTGGATTTAGATTTATGTGATGATTTGTTTGATTATTTAATTTGCTGGTTTAACCAAAAAACAAAAAACCTTATCAAAGACTTTTGAAAACTGTGTCAAATGATGTTATCTGTAGTTATCTGGTCATCATATACTGATGCTGTTATTTATATATGTATATCTCTTAACTACTCACTCTCTTAACATCTGCTTCTCTATTCTCTACATTACCTAGTTCAGAAATATGACTACTCATCTGTATCCCTCTAGCTCTCTCTAACACCTCTCCCTCTCCTCCTTTCTTTCTCTCTCACCAGTGATGCTCTGCGGGAGCGTCGGCTCAGCGGCTGGTCGAAGGATGGGCTGCTCAGCTGCAGTTTTTCTAAGTAACCATCAGGTATCCGGATGTCGGCCGGAAGAGACAGACGTTTGTTCAGGTCCTGGACACACAAAGAGAGACACACAACAGAGACTCAATTTGTGTCCACATGGTGTAAAACCCTGAGAAAACGGAGTTAACTCTCAGTAAACAGCGTAAGCTCTGAATAAATACCACTGATTAGCAAAAACAAATGGCAGAGATCCAGAGTAAACAAGTAGAATTTGTAAGAACCAGCATTATACAGCCAGCTTTAGGCCTCACTGGTCAACAGAGAGGGCAGTGTGTGTGTGTATAAATACACGTGTAGCCGCATGCTTCCATACAGTTCTGTGCAGGAGACTGTGCACATGAGGCTCCCTGTATGGGGCCCTTCAAGAGTTCAGGGTAAAGTCTTTCCCAGAGCAACAAAGTACTAAATCATGAATCTAATGAGTTCTTATATAAAGATCCAACACACACACACACACACACACTATCGCAATGCAATGTCTCTATCCTTCCCATCATGCATTTCCTTCATTTGTTAGATTACTGTTAATCCGGTCTCTCTCTCTCTCTCTCTCTCTCTGCTTTAAATCTAAACCCCCCCTGAGGTAACACTGGACACTTAGTTACACTCGACTGCTCTGCCCCCCTCAATGCAATACAATAATATGCAACTCTGAACTTTCCACATTTGAACAACAATCTCACTGATGAATGTGAAACTGAGAAATCCGGGACAGATGAACCATGACAGTGACTCGACTAATGACAGAAGCGAGGCCTCACACTTGAGGAGTTGGATGCAGCGCTTGTCTGATATTGTTACTTGTCAAATTACTTGAACAGTTTACAAGCAATAATCCCATATACTACCAATAAAAACAATTATATTTATCTACTTAAATGGCACTCAGTAGAACGCATCCTACTGAGGTTGCATTTGATGCACTGACAAAGAATTTGATTAGACATATTTTTTTGCTGTGTGGATGTTATGCGGTTTGCATATATTCAAATATATTTATATGAAATCTGTGGAAGACCAATAAAAATCCTTAATTAATTTCAAGCACATAAAAAGGATGTAGTCTGAACCACAAGCTTTTTAGAGATATAACGCACTTACATCTTACTTACTTACTCTAACAATGCATTGATGTAGAGATGAAATAAATAGTTGATAAAAAAGGATTTGTTGATTTACACAAAATGTATCCATAACTATTTTAATAATAAATTTGGGTCTGTGTTCACTTCTCAATTAAGAATATTTGCTGTTATGTTCTGATAATGTCTTTCAGTTTTGTTGTGTTGGGACAAAACAAGCAAACTAAAAAGATTAACACAGGCTTTGGGAAACTGTGACAGAAAGTTCTCTCTACTTTCTGTTAATTTTGGATCAAATGTTTGATGGCAGATTAATCAGAAATTTAAAAAAGTCGCATTCATGTAAATAACAGCCGTTCAGCTTGAGCACACGCTGCCACAATGTGCATCTGTGTTTTTTAAATTTTGGTCATTACATCCAGCGCTGCTGCTCCGTAGTGTCTGTGTGCAGGACCAGGATTGGTGGTTTGTCATCGGAGCAAGGGATGCCATCCATCACTTGACCTTTGCACCCCCCACCCTCCTCTAGTTGTCCAATCAACCAGGCCTAATCTGTTACAACAGGGGCCCATCTGGACCGTATTACAGTAATCCTGTGATGTAATCCCAAAACAGCACTGCTTCCTCTGCAGCAAGGGACTGACAATCCACCAATCCGCTACCTGACCACAGACGGAAGGACTTCCTCATTCGTCCTCATCCTCTTCTACCGTCCCTCCTTTGAGAGTCACTGCAGCACAGAGACAGTGAGTGAGGCCACACAGTGATTTCGTTTTGCTGGATCACTTTATCAACAGCAACTCTGCGCTCAAGCATGCTGCTTGTATCAGCACAATCAATTCCCAGAGTGTTTGTTGGGCTGCAAGAAATAATTTGAGTGTAACTGTGTATGTGAACATTTTCTGGTTGTGAAACAGTCACAGGAAGTTTGAGGTACACTGCTTGCAAAGGCACAGTGAGATGTGACATGTAATGTCTGTGACCATGTGTGTGTTTGTGTGTGTCAGGATGTGTGTGCGTGCTTGTGGGTATAGCCCCAAATGGTGTAAGCTGCTTAACTGCACATTTACAGGTTGTTTTGTTTTTTCGAGCAGTCTGCCTTGCTTGGTTTGTCTGTGTAGGTTATGTGCTCAGAAATCAGAAACCCCCAGAGAGCCTGCTGCAATCAAAGTGACTGATAACACCTGTAAGAGGAGGAGAAGTGTGTCTTCTTCAATCACAAGACCTTTTCCTCCTGTGATGAACCAGCAGGTGCTGAGCAAGATGTGCTCTACTGGCAGTTTGTCAAATTGTCAACATCGACAACACAGACAGGGTAATTCAATGTGTCAAAAGTATATATGATCATAAATCTATTTCTAAAACAAATGCTTTACGTGTTTGATGAGGTTAAAGTGAGAAAAAACATATAAGGGTTAACCTTCACTGACATTCCACTTTCACTATCCCACAGTCACCCTGACACTGCAGTCAGGTGTACATCCCTAAAATCCCATTAGTAGTCATTAAGATGGATTTAAAAGGTCCAGGGTGTAAGATTTAGGTGAAAGGGATCTAATGGCAGAAATTGGATATAAAATAATCCTAGTGTGTTTCATCTTAATTGTAAAAATTATTGTTTTCTTTACCCTAACATGGACCCTTTAAATTGAAAACTTTATACGTAGGGAGCATGTCCTCTATAAGGAGGCCGCCATGTGTTTTATAATGGTCCAAACTGGACAGGCTACACCTTTTAAGCAACAACAGGGTCTCTTTCATGTTCATCTACTGGTCAGCTGCCACTTGAACAGTAGATGTCCCTACATTTTACACACTGAACCTTTTAGAGAAAGACATAATATAATGTGGATACTATGCTACAATAATAAGGTTTTGTCTGTGTTGTTGTTACAGCAACACAGACGCTCTTCAAATTTAATGCCCTGATCATATTTAACACTAAACAAATGACAGAAATAAAAATGATTGAGTCATCTTGTCCATCGGATTTTCTCTCATTACTATGGAAACACACACACGAAGCTGATTCAAATCTGCGAAAGTGTCATTTCTCCTATGGCCTCATGCTGCCTTTTGTGTCGCTATGGCCCAACAGGACTAAAGCTTTCACTCCTGATCACGTTCTCCATTTTTGTCCGTGATTGCCTTCAAATATGCTCCACTAAATCAGCCTCAGTATGACTGGAGCCACGACCATTTTATCTCTACAGAGGCTTGTTTTTGTTCTCAAATGTTAAATCGTTATTTTTGAAATAATGATGGTGCTCTGTATTTAATAAATACAAAAAATAAAAACAACCTTTATAACATCCTTATTCAAAAACAAAACAACAAAAATAATCACAGCAAAAGTCTTTCCATAATATGTTGACATTATGTAACTACCACTGCGTGTGTGTATGTGTGAGAGGAAGAAAGTCCATTCTTAAATACTTAGAATCATTAGCTTCCCATTGAAATATATTAAACCGACCTTCAATGACAATGTGGAGGAGTAACCGCTAGTCCAGGTAAAACCAAGATGAACAGATGTTTTGTGATTCATATTCAAACGTCAGAGCTTGTTAAAGAGTAGCCGGTGACTCAGCCGGTGACTCCTACAACATAGTTACTATTTCAAAAAGCAGGAAGTCTGCGCAAGGACGAAGAAAGTCTGACAACACAAGAGACTCAAATTTCACCTCTGCAGAGATGCGTCTGTTCCCTCGGTTCCTCAGACAAACACCCGTGGGCGATTGCACCTCGTCAGAGGACGTCCCTGATGCCTGGTCACTCTCCCCATCGGACCCCATCTTCAGGTTCTCGTGGACGATGTCTGGAGCGGAGAGAGAAAGTTAGAGAGTGGAAAAGAAAGATGAGGGGTTGAGCTTGAGAGATGGAGCAGGTCTGAGTGGAAACAGGTCAGGGCTCAACAACAGCTGAGACTTCACCTCCCTCAGCAGATTGTCTCTGAACAGCCTACAAATGGTCCAGATCACTGCTGCAAGGTTTG
Organism: Limanda limanda; assembly: GCF_963576545.1. Taxonomy (NCBI): domain Eukaryota; kingdom Metazoa; phylum Chordata; class Actinopteri; order Pleuronectiformes; family Pleuronectidae; genus Limanda; species Limanda limanda. The sequence continues at coordinate 19,039,384 of NC_083643.1, forward strand.
CTGACTGGATCCAGCAAGATGACCTACATCACATCCAGTCTATATTCTTTACATTGACTTCCCTTACATTCAGAATTAATTTGGAGGTTCTTGTTCTAACATACAGAGAACTCCATGTCCAGATAGCTATGATCATTTCTGACCAGTCAATTCAACACTGGTATCAGAAAAAACCCAGAGGATACCAAATAGTTTTCATAGTGTATTCGTGTGCTAATGCTTTGTCTAATTATTTAATTGTAAAAACTGTGGTTTCGTGAAGCACTTTGTGATCTGCCCTGTGAAAGGTGATGCATTAAATAAACTAGACTTTGGGTAAATTACTTACTTTAATTTACTTTTACCAGCTTCTTTTTATCTCGCCCTCGGCTGTGTTGAACACATGACGTGCACAGAAAGTATAATTAGATTTAATAAGTTTGACTGATGTTTTTAATATACTTTAGTGCCACAGGGCCTTAGACAAATCCATATATCATGCTCATTTCCCCACGTCTCAAACAAACTCAGGTTTCATACAGGATGAAACACACTGCTATCTTATCCAGGCTTTATGTTTAAATTAAAGAAACAATGTAAAAAATGTACCTGGGCTCACAATCTTTAAAGCATCTGAAATCATTATGGTATGGCTCCATTTTCTAACAAATTGTTTACAGTGTGGCTGAATGTAAAATCTGGAATGATTGAACTGATACTTATGCGCGGACATCTGCCTCCGGGAATCTTTGTTTCGGTGCATAATTTCACACATGATATATCACTTGTATGAAGGCTCAGCTGACTCAGTAGAAAAGTGTAAGACAAGCATCTGACATGTTTTGAGGATATTCTACGTGTAGCTACTAGAAGGCTCAATCTAACAGCTTTATATTTAAATTAAAAACTAGAATAAAATTTGCCACTGTAGCATCTACACATTCTACAAATTCAACACAAAATAGTTATCCTGTGCTAAACCTCTGTTTAAAGTCACAAGGATGCAAATCAAATGTGACCGAGCCTGTGTGTGTGTGTGTGTCTCACCAAGGCGACTGCCATTGCGAGGCATGGCCATGAGAGACCCGAGGCCTCCTCCGATAACACTTTGAGGTCGTCGCAGCGGTGGCTTTTTGAAGGATCCTGTGTACTGATGGAGGAAGGAGTGGACGCTGTGGGCAGACGGAGGACGACCATTCCTCACGATGGGCTCTGCCGGAGAAGACACAAAAAACAATGGATATAATAATTGTTTGTTCATTGTCATTGCAGGTATACAAGGGTTTACATGTCAGACAATAAATGACAAATGGCAAAGTGAAGTATAGACATGCGAAAGTTAAGTTTATCATATATATATATTAGGGCTGGGCAAGTTAACTCGTTTTAATCGAGTTAACTCAAGTGATGAGTTAACTCGATTGTTTATCAGCCAATTATTTTCTTTTTTCCTGTTCTGCAGCAGTCAGCAACAGACTTTCACAAAATAAAAGCCTGACTTTCACAATAAAACAATAAATAATCAAACCTGAGTTAATGCGAGATAAAATAATTAATCGAGTTTACTCATCACTTGAGTTAACTCGATTGAAACGAGTTAACTTGCCCAGCCCTAATATATATATATATATATATAGACATTTTCTGTCTATCTGACAAACAGCTTTCTGATGCAGTGGCGAAACCATAGCATAACACCAGACTGCATAAAATAATCACTATCGTTACATAAGTGGTTTTAAGTCCTAATCTACTGATGCATAGATTTGCATGTTATATATTAACTGCCGTGTGTTAGTAGGACAGTCTATTGCATCACTTTAGCACATTAAGCATGTGTTTGTATAAATGGATTTTATGTAAGGACACAGAATTTTAATTGTATTTATCACGAGAAGAAGGCTGAGACTGATAAACAGAGGAAAACACCCCGCAGAAAAAGACAAAGAAAAAAACTGAGATAATAAAAGTAAATTGACTGATGAAAGAAACAGGTGAATTGTTGTAAAATATATTTAGTGCTATACAGTTAGGGGTAATTTGAGGTTGTCATATTTTTGTTTGTTAAAAACAAAACTGAGTATAACATTCCTTCACTGAAACTGCGGTTATCCTAATGTAAACAGAGCCGACCTCAGGCTTCTGTTCTTGAGACCATTGCAACTCTAATACTGTGAAATAGCCAGTATCAAAAGTAAAGAAGTGACAGAGGTTAGCATGTACACAAAAGGCCTTGTAGTATTAGTTGTGTAGTCCCATTTGTCCGAAAGCAAAGGATTTAGGGGGATTTATTATGTACAGAGCAGCACATACTGAAACACAGACTGTGGGGAAAAACACGGAGTCCCGGGGAAGCAGTTAAGCAGGACAGTCGGACCCTAGACAGACGGGCACTGCAGGACATGTGCAACGGGGGCAGTGAGGATTAGGATGTAACACAAAGCAACAGCTATGAAGAGTAAATAATTCCATCACACAAGAGAAAGATGTCTATGGAGCGTAAACATTGCTTTGTCACTCAGACATAAACAAGGTCAGAAAGAATGAAATAATAGCTTATATCAGTTCATGATCAAAATACTACAAGATAACACGGAGAGTCACAGTTCACGGCCCACTTGTAATTCCCACTTCTGTGGTTTTGACAGCTCTCGACATGGTGAACCCTCCACCCAAACATGCAAACAGACGCAGGGTGCCATCTTGATGACCCCCCCCGGAAAAAGACTCAGATCATATGAAACAACAATGTGAACAAGTACAGGGAGGGCAGTTCAACAAAAACAACTCACACATTAAAGTTTCCTTAAACTAAATTAGAGGCAGGAAGTTAGACATGTAGTAGCAACATGCTTTATTTTATATCTAGAACGCCTATAATAAATAGTAAACAAAGATCTGTGAGCTACGAGAGTAAGCCAGCCACGTTTTCACCTAAAACACCCCCACAACTCAATGATTAGTCTGGCCTCTGGTATCCAGGGTCAACCAACTCTGTGGTGCTTTGGTTTTTTCTTTATTAAATCTCATTATTCAAATTAGGTTCACAAGACTCAGACTCAAACTGCCTTTTCCAAGCTGACTCACAGCAAAATGTTTATAAACTAGCTAGCAGGCTGGTCAGAAAGGCATGAACTCAACTAGAAACAGACAAACGGGAGCAGAGACATTTGGTGACATCTGATCCAGACAATATGGCCTCCACAAAGCTCTATTTTAAACACCAACGATGGCCACACCAAATACTCATTTGACTTTTTTTCTGTTGTTTCTACTGTGTGTGTTAATTAGAAAATAGAAACTATTATTGCCCTTCTATTTGAGAGCATCCTTTTCAAACATTTGCACTGCAATGTTTGTTAAGAATATCCTATAATCCCTATATGGAGACAGAAAAATACACAGCCCCCAAGTATAAACTACAGGTCCTTATGCCACCGCTCCCTTATCTCTGTGCAGCTGCTGCCACCGCCGCTGGCCTGAGTCATGTTGTGTTACATAACCAGATCAGAACCAGAACACATTCCCCAATCACAGAGTTCAGATCACATCTCATCTGGCTACTCCATTCTGTCTCCTCTCTACCCTACTTACTGTTACACAGGCCAAAGCAATCCCAACACGCAAGCTCTATCTCACACACACACACGCACACACACACACAGATCATGATTCTGTGTCCCCACTCTCCAAGCACAGAACACTCTGGCCAAACCTGGTGTTAATCACTACACAAAAAGCTCTTTACAAAGCTCAGTTAGTTCTCAGAAGAATTGGGAGGTGAAGGGGGGAGTCTAGGACGATCTGATTGTTTGAAGAAGAGAAAAAACTGAGGACAAGTCTGAAAGAGGCTTGGAAGAGAGAGAGCTCGGGGTGCATGAAATTTAGGGAAGAGCTGAAAGATGCATTAAAAAAAGGAGATTCCTAACTAGTCTCACCGAGTCATCCAAGTTGCTGTGGCAATGTCATGGAAACTCTAGAATGTTTCCAGACCCCCGAGTGCCATGGTAACGACGTGGTGGCACACTAAGGCATGCCGCTCTGCTTTATATTTTGACGCCTTGAAGGAGGCAGCCTTCAACGGGATCCTAATGTATGATGCAACCATCTACAGTATGTGTGTGCAAGGAGCAGAGTTTATACACAAAACTGACAATAAGCGAGTGGTAGTTGGAGAAAAATCAAACTGAATGGTCATCTGTTAAGAGTTACAACTTTATATGAAAGCCTAATGAAAAAGGTCAACCACAACCCCTGAGGTGCATTTCAGTAAGAAATATCCAATTATTACATTTTGTCTGAACCTGGCCCAGCATGTCCTTCAGGCTCAGGTCGAGTATCCACACCTGCAACGCTGTGTTTCCAATGACAAGCTGCTCCATCCTTTTCTTTTCCATTCCCCCTCTCTCTTCTTTGTTTGACAACATTTATATTAACAATTTGTTTACTTCAATTATGCCACTTTCTCCCATTACAGCTTTCACTTTAAATGTAACTACATCCCATGTATTATTTTTGTGTTATTTTATGTCAACTGCTGAAACTACAACATATAACAACTTTTTTATGGTTCGAGTCCGGTGCGGCACCATCTTTAGATTTTTGTTCAATCATTCCTGCCTTCTTAAATGTCCTTTGGAGTTTCTGCGGTTTCTGTGTGGGAACACGGCACTGCAGTCTCATGCCCTTTTATGGGTATTAGAGGGGTGTTTACCTACGCTAATTGGGAAAAACTGACACGCGCTTCCAATTTACGAACACATGGCATTTATAAATATACAAATGAAGATGCGATCAATTCTGCAGTTTAAGAACGCGTCATTAATCTGACGGAGAGTTTTCTTAGAAAACTTCTTAAGAACAAATTTAAAGAAAATTAACTTAATAAAACATTCAGCAGTTCAACTTTGATTCCTCTTTCAGATTCTAGGTCGATGCTGGATCAAATTTGGATTTTGCTTTGGATAAAAAAGTACATTATATCTGCAGTCCATTAAAAGTCATCGACTAAATCCCATTTCGGACATGCTCTACATTACGTAAATGTGCTGGTATTACACATTATCCGGGTGCTTGAATAAATGCCCATTCGACTATGTTTATCCTTCACTTGCTGTAGATGTGTGTGACCTGGGCCCTCAAATCAACTCAACTAAGCCCCTCGTATTAATCAGCAACACAGCCCACAGTGGCCAGATGAACCCAGAGATACACACTCAGGAACACACTCAGCTGCCAGGTAGGTATGACTTGCTCTAATGGAGTCTAATTCAACAATCCTCCAGTATAGCCTCCCTCCATAAAAGTCATAATGTTAAGTTGCTGTTGAATTGGACTGTGTCTCTAATATTAAGTCTTTATATGATTCGAATGAGGAAGATAACAATATTAGAAACATTTCATTGTATAATGTGATAATTCAATAGCACTGTAACTGTAGTCACCTTTAGGTTGGCTGAAAAACCGAAGACTGAGCCGAACCTTGGATTTGGAGATTCGTTACCACCCTAGTATAAACATAAAACTGTCTAAATTGACATTTCATAGTTGATATGATTTTTTTTTTAAAAACATTACTTTAACACCAAAGACATTCTAAATTTGCACCTTTGACTGGTCTCACCTTCTTAGCACCAGAACTCCTAATTTTTACCCCACTTTTCTACTCGCCGACAATTACTAGAAGTCAAGAGACAATAGCAAATCTGAGACAACTCAGTGATCAAACTGCAGTCGCCAATGGCTTTGTGTGATCTCTTCAAAGCATCAAAGCCTTTTAGAGGCTCACCAACATGTCAATTCCTCTGATTAGATTTCTAGTGGGCTAAACACTTAGAGAAGTTTGCAACAACTTTGTACATAGTTGGACACCTGATATATTAGTCATCATTAAGTGTGAACTGCACAGTGATCCGATGACTTTGAAAGCCGCATAGTTTGACCTTGGCATGCTGAGACTCATGGACACTGTAGTATTTAGAGCCATTTGACGTACATAGGTAATGTGAAGAAAATGTAACAAAAGAGAAACTACTTAATCTCAGAGCCATGAAATATTATGAAGAGAAACTTTGAAAAATCTATGGAGACCTGAATTCAAAGGCCCTTTTAATTTCTGCATATCAACATTTACTGTAACTGTAATTAAAGCTCACCGCTGTCCTTCAGGCCGTTTTCCTCGATGGTCATCTGCTCAGCCAGCTCAGACAGCGACTCGTCGATGGTGTGGCTGCCTCGTAATGTCTGAGAGAGACGTCTCTTGAACCGCTTCATCTTCTCCATGGAGCTCTCGGGAAGGGGAGGCCTGAGGAAGGCAAAAAGAAAGACATTTGGCTGGAATCCATGCAAGACAAAAGGGCAGAACATGACTGCATGTTTTAGTTACAGAAGAATGAACCCACTATCTGAAAGCTGTAGTGTTGATGTGGCTCTTGACATTTCACTGACAAGGTCTGTATTGCAAATTGCCGTTAATTCAAAAAAGGCGACACCTCATTCGCCTGCGGCCATGTTTCACAATCCCTCACCAGGAGCCAAACTGACACCAAAGACAAGGTTAGATCACTAGGCCTCTGACTGTGAGAACAAAGACAGAGACAAATCAGCACCCAGATGATAATTATGACTCAGCTCATTCAGGCACATTGCTTTACATTCCTCCCCCCTGGGAAAACATGACGAGTTAGTGAGAGATTCTTACGGGTGAGTTTAGAGTTCGGTCCCTGGCACAGCGGACTGTAAAAGCAAATCCTAAACCGGAGGGATTTGCTGCTGAATGGAGCGGGACTAGCCTGGGCCATATTGAGTCCACATCACACATTCCAGCTGCATTTACTGTGTGCACGAGTGTGACTGAGTGCAAGAGCTAAAAGCTCTATGTGTGTGACAGAGAATCACTGTGAGGAAAGGGAAAGGGGTTTGAATCAAGACGGAAGATATTTGCGAATGTTAAACGACAGCAGCAGATTACAAGAAGCCTCTCCCTGTGACCTCGATGTAGAAGTCATGACTCCACTACAACTGCAGGTCTGGACCTGTGATTGTCTGTCTGTGGCGATGATGAAGATGATGATGACGATGATAATGAGTAAAAGCAGACATGAAAACACATGAGCAGAACAGTGCTTCAGGGTTCGTTGCCTGTCAACTAGTCCCTAGTGACAGCCCTCTGTCTTTCAGATATCATTCATGACTCATGACATGGATTATATCCAGCAACGCCTCAAATCAGACAGAGGAAAGGTGGGGATGAATGCGTTTGATGGGCATTGTAACAGCACAGGGTCTAACTGAGAACTAGAGATGCTCTCTAAATGTTGATTATTAAAGGTGAATAGTACAAACAGTTCTAGTCTAAATTTCCAGAAATATGGCTATTGTCAGTATAAATTATTTTGTCTAAAATCTTTCAATTCTAATTCTTTACAGCCCAAACATATCCAATTGACGAAGAGAGGAGGCAGAGAAAGGCGGCAAAATTCTCACATTTGAGACGCTTAAAGTAATAAATGTTTGATAGAAGACTGAATTGATTAACATGCAGTTAAATTTTGGTAAAGCATCAGCCTTAACTAAAAGTGGTGAAAAAGGTACAACAACAAGTATGAAAATGTGACAACATACGACATCTGTTGCCAAGAAAATAGTTTTAAAACTTTCATTTCACAAAAACAGATAATTAGAATCTGTGTGTTAAAAAACCTGCCATGAAAAATAGGACATGCGGCTTCTGAATACTCTGCAAATCTTTTAATTTTGTGTACAGAGTTTTATGAGGCAAAGAGCTTGTCCCTATTCCCCACACTGAGTGGACAGCAGCAAGCGTCTGGTCTGGTCTGGGACTGAGGCCAAAGCATACTGGGACAGCGCATGGACAAAATATTAAACTGAAGATCAGGAGCATGTCAATACGCACATGCTTCAGATAACAGGGAGGTAATTTCAAAAAATGTGGACTGGAAAACCCACATACTGTGTAATTTGTGAAGTACACAGTTACCTGGTTAGGGTATATTCAAAAGAAGAAAAAAAAATTCAAGCTCAAACTCAAGTTACATACACCCAGGACCTGTCGACAAGCCTTAGTGCCTTTGAGTGTCCCACGCTCTTCATGTAAAACAGACGAGACACTCTTTTCAACTACAGCCTTATTTTTCCTCTTCAGACTGGTCAGACTATAGATTTTACATGATAATCTTGTCTTGTGCGGCTTTTATCCCACATTCATACGTTCTTCCCTTCGGTCTTCACCAATCAATCTTATCATTCGGGAACTAAGAGGAGGCAGTGTCAACTAGCTTGTCATAACGGCTTCACGTCAGTCAGTTGTGCCTCATGACACATTGGCCTTACCCCCCCCCCCCCTCCTGCTGCAGCCGTGCACACAGCCTGCAACGCTGACACTGGATAGAATGGGAACACTCAGTACTGATCGAAAACTATTTATTCCCCACTGCTGGCGGGTGCACTGAACAAGACGACTTACCTGTCAAAGCATCAGTGATTTAATAGCCATAATAAAAAAATTCTTACCACTCTGGTTGAACTTCAATTGAAACAGTAAATTAATTGATTATTTAATAAACAGAAGAGTAATCAAAACAAAGTTATTTCAGTCGCTACAGCAAAAAAGCTAATTATCTGCTTGTTCTAGCCTTTAAAATGTGATTATATGCTCCTTTTTGTTGGTATAGCATTGCAAGTAAAATAGTTCACCTTTAGTTTTGGCTGGAGTGTGTCTCCATGGAAATTGCCAAATAACTCCTCCAGAACACAGTGCTGGGAGGCGGGGCTGAAACTTGTCTACCTATCCCGCCGTTCTTTATCCCCCCCACACACATGGACATTGTAAACTCACAGCCACATAGTGAATGCCAACAAGCTTACTAAACGCAAAGTTATCTAGCTATGAGCGACAACTCCAGCAGCAGCACACACACTTTTCATCGTTCAAACGTGTGTGAGAAATGCGGGGGACAGGTAGACAACCCGTGGTTCCAGCATTGATTTGAAAATGAGGGCAGCTTTCCAGATTCCCACTCACGAGCGATCGCTGTTGGCGGTGCTGTCTATACCATCGATTAGAGGGTGTAACCTTTTCCGATATCAACAGTTGACTTTACGTCAGCATCGGCCCTGCAAGGTCCAAGATGGGTTGAAACACTGGGTGGCGTTGAGAGCCATGTTCAATAATGAACACATCCGTAAATTGACTCCATAATTCAGATTTGATTCTGGTAGAACAAAAGCACTTTGACGTGTTTATAATCGCTAGGATAAATCAGGATTACGTACCAATAGATTAAGATAAACCGACGTGCAATTTTCCTTTAGGTTTCCCTGGTAATAACCAGAACCCCCTCTCGCTGTAATAATGTATACGATGAGGATATAGTAGGGGGCACATTAACATCTCATAAATAACTGGGACATGATCTATTATCCAGCAGACTTAGTGGATACAAATCACTTTCTGAGAGCTCCATGGAAAGTTAACAATAGCAGTAGAAAGAAGAAGGGGGGGCTGTCTACTGTGGACCAGTATCGGCTGGCCCACGTCCCTGCTCTGGGATTGAGTGCGGAGCTTTGGACATGATCCCTGTTCTCAGCCTCATGCCTGCTCTCCTAAGTAGGCCGGGCTGAGGTCTGAGCTCCAGATCCACTGGGAGGAGGCCAGGGAGGAGGAGGAGGTGGCAGGGGGGAGAGAGGGGGAACTTGAGGGGGAATGGAAGGGTCCGAGCATCGCACTGATTCGGGATTTGTTCCCATGGCAACCCCGCTGCTTTTTTCCATGTTGAAAATGCAGAGCACAGCAGGAGACTACATGCATGCTGATTTTTTCCATCTCACAACCTACAGTGAGTTTGGATTTTGTATCCCCTAAACCAGTCATCAACACCCAGCACAATATGATGCTCACATCACAGAGTAGCCCTGACACAGTTGTGTGCAGATGTTTTCCTGGCAGTACAGTAAGCAGAAGATAGAGGGGTGGATGTTTATGAAAAAGGAGCGGGGAGGGGAAGCATTATGAATGCTGCAGTGGTGACATTAGACATATGCTTCATATGGATTATGTCCTTTTCCTGCCGTAGCCATGGGCAGACAGTAACTGTGTCGATAATAAACAAGAGGTTTTCTGAAAGGGTATGAGCTGAGCTCCTGCTGTGAAGAACCACCACCCCCACAGCAGCTCTGCAATGCCAGACTAGTGCTCCACACGCCAACATCCCTGCGGAAGCCTGTGCAATTGTCACACTTTTGCTGGACGAACCGATCACACCACAGCCCAGCTACAGGGTGACTTCTGTCTGGGCCACACACAGAAACAGGAAACGCAAGGTCGCAACCTCTGCGTGACCCCTCCAGGGTCCAGTAAACCTCCGGACATCACTGCCTGAAGGGAGGACAGGGGTCCTAGAAAACTCCCGTCCCCCCTCCCCTGGTTGTGTGGCTCACAGAAGGCAGCGGAGAACAAGCGTGACTGTTGGCATGATTCACGGGTGAGCTCAGCCTTGCTTTTCTAAAGAGCAGCCTTTTCTCATCCTGGCCAAGACAATGAGGACATGAGTGAAGGAGCTGGCTCCATTATGGGGGCCTTGCATAAAGGCTGCATTGTGCACAGTAAAAGTGGGCTTTTTTCGGGAGACGCAGGCGGTAGCGCCGTGCTGTGTGGTGCTGAGCAGTGCTGAGCATGACAACCAGGCATGCATCAACCACACACTCTGCAGCAGGTGAGGCTTTACTTCCACTGTAAGATCTGTTTGAACTTCATCTAGGGCAGCGACACAAAGAGTCTCGTCATATGTGCCTATTTTCTTTGCTCTTTTCTATCTGCACTGACACACATTCTCTCCTTGCCCTTCTCTCACGCTCAGCACACGTCACCTGTGTCCGCAGGGCTGAGCAGTGATGACAGACTGGTCAGTGCTGGTGAGTGTGTGTGTGTGTGTGTGTGTGTGTGTGTGTGTGTGTGTGTGTGTGTGTGTGTGTGTGTGTGTGTGTGTGTGTGTGTGTGTGTGTGTGTGTGTGTGTGTGTGTGTGTGTGTGTGTGTGTGTGTGTGTGTGTGTGTGTGTGTGTGTGTGTGTGTGTGTGTGTGTGTGAGAGGGGACAACAGACACCTCAGCCAGAGCCTGTGGCCTGAAGAGGCCAGGACAGGTGACACAGAAACACATCTTACAGGCAATACGACTGAACGCAGGCTGATTAGCACTGCTGCTATGGTAACAACAGCTTGACTGACAGCCCTGCTCCTCTCTAAGACAACCAAGTTCAATAATAGTGAAGGTTTGAAGCTGAAGTTTAATGTTCTTGTTGTTATTGCTGACTGCTATTTAAAATCAATTGATCACTAATGTCAGTGTCAAATACCAAATATCAGATGGCTCTCAAAGGAGTTAGGATTCCCTGCTTTTCTCAGTCTTATAGCCAAATAGTTCTGATAAAATAAGATTTTAATTAGGTTATCTTTTCAGTTTAAACATATCAATAGATAAACCAAGGAAATAATTGCAGGCTCAATCATCAATGAAAACTTGAACCCTCAATAGAGTGCATACCTCCGCCAAGTCCCAACAGTCACCTCAAGCATTGCACTAACTCATAGAAAGCAGATCCCTAATAATGCCTGACATTCTATTTCCATCTAGATACAAAAAAGGTTTGCCAGAGTGTAAGAGCACATCTACCAATTTTCGACAAATCAAGTGATTCTCAAAGCACACTCCAGATATGCAGTGAGATTTGCTGATGTTTAAGCCATCATCCACTAACAGAAAGGATCAAGAGGGGATAAGCATTCAGATGTGGGTGGCTTTCTACCTCGTCTTTCCTTTAAAACCACCAAACCCTGTTAATTTCCAAAACTACTTATAATACTCATATAACTGATGTTTGGCATTTTTGGTTTGAGCAATGATTTAAAGTACAGTTATTACAGAGTCACAGACATTTGTCACATAAATAACGCAATTTTTATGATTGGAGGTTCACATATGTACACAATGTTGGAAAGTTTGAGATTTAAATAAACAAGTGCATCCAGAATTGCATGGAACTATTTGTTACACAAAACGAATTTCCTTTCAGAAATATGTCACGAAGAGCTTAACAATGTCTCTGAAATTAAAAACATCATTGCAGTGACTTACATCACTAACACTACACGTGATAACACGTTTATGAATGGGATGAAAAGCCAGCATGAATTGTGACAGATAAGCCGTGTGGACGCAGCTGGTTCATAGCAGGGTACTGAGATCAACAGATAAGAGCCTGATTTTATCTGGCAGCCGGCGGCGGGATACTGTCACTCCAAGATGATGATGAGATACATTATAAACAATCCTGCTTTCGAAAAATCTGAGTTTGAATCTTCAGTGAATTAAATGACGGTCAAATCAAACAATGGTAGAGACTGAACTATGGACACTGCAGTCAAACTAGGCATTAGATGTTAATTTCTTTTCTGGAAATGTGCATATATTGACCAGATTACATTCAAGTAAGATTCTAAATAAAAAGATTAACCCAAACTTCTGCTTGGCTCATTACAGAGATAATCGTCCAGGAGCGCACTTGTTTGATTTGTGCCTGGACATCATGTCACCTGCTGTTTGTTTGTGAGCAGAGCATTAGCATCAGAGAGAACGACAATTAGCGTCCACTCACTGTCTGTCTCTGCTTGTCCTTGCACCAGCAGCCCAAGTAGGTCCTGACAGCCTTTCATGGCAGTTTAAAGGGAATAATGGGCCAAATTGCTATCTAGCAAAGGCAGATGGCAGGACGAAGTCGAGGATATCAGAATATCAGTTTCCAAATCAAACTGCTAACACAAGCAACTTTCAGAAGCTGGTGTTCTAGTTTTAAAAACACCTAAACTATACGTTTCTCTTGTCCGCAGTTTCCAATTATACAGGGATTCTGAAGAAAATAAAGAACTATAGAAAACTTGCTTACATCATGCTTTTTTTATACAAGCCAGCGGTGAGAAAGTCAGAAAGCTTCAAATTAAATGGAAATTTGATCATATCATAAACAAGGAGCCTGACAATCATTTTAGCTGTTAACCAGCGTTCTTCTTTCTCGGCCGCTGATAAGAAGCAAACCCGCTGAACCTGAAGTGGAGCGAGCCCGGGGGTTTCCAAATTCAGCTAATTAAAAAACCAAACACTAGGATCCACCGTTTATTCTTTTATTAAACCAGAGAGAACGTAATTATTAACACTGCACCGCACCTTAAATATGTGAAGCTACTGCAGCTGTAATAACGTTGGAGTGGATGACGACGCGACTACGTCTGCTTCCAAACAAAGACTAAACAAGTGTTCGAACTGCGTCCTGCCAATCCTGCCAAGAGTGACGGGAAAAGGGCAATATCAGTCCCTCACCGGTTTCAGACATTAATACTTTAGATGACCCAGATATGTGGTGACGGCTTATTACTGTATAACTCAATCAAAAAGGTTCTCTGCCAGCTAGCTCAACACTGGAGGGAGGGCCGGAGGACGCGGAGGTCATTGGTACCACCACAGCAGGCACTTTCAGATTCCGACGCAGATAGCGAAACGGGGGGTGAAAGTGGAAAAACTTGCCAGCAGCAGCATTTGTCTCGCGGGGCAACTGCGGGTGAGGGCCGGGCCGCATGCCGGGGTCAGGATTCTTGTGTTAATGCAGCAGAGAAAAGAGGAAGAGTTTGTATTCATGGCTATCTATAGACAGGAGTGGTGCCTGTGACATAGCAGCTGCTCCCCAGAGAGTGGTGACACATTAACCTTCAGCCAGTTGTCTCGGCCCGCTGCTTCAAGCTGACCTCCATCTCACACACACACACAAACACTTAATTAGTAAACAAGGGGAAGGACAAGGAATTAAAAGTAGCCAAAAAGTCAATGAAGTTTCGTTTCTGTCACTGCAGGTGAAGCTCTGCCAGAAGCACGGCCACTTGTGTGTATGCTCACACACCCATACACATACTGGACCATCATCTGATCTGCACTGTGACTCGGGGGATCAGCCCCACGTTGCTACAGCTGTTTCACAGCGGGTCAGGTTACCCTGATACCACCATCCCCAAGGCCTTCACCAAGGGAACGACCCCACGTCAAACCAACACACGGCCACACTCACATACCCCAGCACCCAACCCACAGATCCCGGCTCTCCTGCATGGACCAGGCTCAACACAAGGTATTTTGAGCCCTACAAGGGACACACGCCTTCTGAAGCTCACTTACTGTAGGGACGCTCAACAGCTTTTGGCTGTCAAACTGAAACCTGCTCACAGGAAATGAGAGAAAGTGCTTTGACAGCTCTTTCGCTCAGACCTCAGCAAAACAAAATCATTCTGAGAAAATCAACTATAACCAGTGACGGGCAGGACAGCATTATCGAACATCAGTGGTTACACTGGTTCTGACCAAAACATTTCTGCAGCACGGTATCAAAACCAGTCAAGCTTCCTCTGAATGGTTCTTCAGATGATTTTTGATAAGACGGTTTCTCTTATAATCACATTTCTGATGCGAGGCAATGTTTGATTTTAAGACGTTTGCTTTCTTTTGCTAAATGAAAAAAACTTAACAAAGCACTGTTATAATGGCATAAGATACAAAGTATCTAAAAAACCTTGCTTTGATTTCAGTGATGAAACCCAAGTATCTCATCACCAGAGACAAAAGTTTAATAAAATAATCCTAGAAACAGTATCTTCATGCAAGTGGAAATTATTCAACATCATAAATTGCTGACTTTCGGCACAATCAAGTAGAAATGATATAACTGCTATTGACAGTTGACATTGTTAAATGATAAATGAATGAATCCATCAACAGGAAATGAATCAGAAACTTTAGCCCAAAATGTATCAATCTCTTTTTGTAATTGATGAAATGTGAATATTTGCAGAATTTATTTTTCCTCTGTGACAGCAAACTAAATATTTGTGTTGATGAGTCTCAACAAGAAACCGAAGACATCAAATGGAGCTCAAACCAAGCAATTGCTCAACAGTCCTTATTATTGTTGATGATGTGGAACTTTTTGGCTTTTCAAATTTTGATTTCAGAGAGGTGTTGATTTAACTTTTTAGTGAGTAATGCTTTTGAACTGAGTTGCAATAAACAGAGATTTTTCTAATATTGTGTCAATTTTTTTACAGGATTCAGGTCGACTACATATTGGAAACTCTTCTCAGCACAACACGAGTCAGCATGAATTACAGCCTCTAAAATTAACTGCAGGTAAATGGAAAAGACCTTGATAATTATTTCAAACTAAACTGGCCAGACTGGGTTATCAGTTCTTAATAAGCACAGGCTCTCAAAATCAAACAGACATAACCACATGAGAACAACATATGTGGCAATAAACATGGTCTCACAAAGAAATGAACTTCCTTCACCAGTTGGCCATGAAATGCCTCACTCCAAAACAATGCTGATTTCCTTACTGAACATCCTGCAGCCAACACAGAGAGAGAGAGGGACAGAGAGAGAGGCAGATGAACTCCCTAATGAGAACCAAACCTGTGTGATTCATTGAAAGCTGGGCTTCCTAGAAACTGTCTTTCCTCACACTGTTTCCCGAGGAAGCTGCTGAGTCTTGCCTGTACTGTACTATACCTGCCTGCAGCTGTGTGTGTATTTGTGAGAGTGTGTGTGTGTTTGTGTGTGTGTGTGTGAGAGAGAGAGAGAGAGAGAGAGAGAGAGAGAGAGAGAGAGAGAGAGAGAGAGAGAGAGACTCGCTGGTGTTTCGACTGGCCTGTGAAACTATGTGGACCAGAAAGACAGGACACCCTGTGAAATGTGGGTCAGTTCATGTTTTGCTAGCAACTGTGCAAGACGATACACGCAGCAGCAGCAGCAGCAGCTCTCCCTCTTCTTCTTCTTCCCTTTTACAACCGCCTCGTTGACTTCAGTGACCAGCAGCCTGTGTGTGCTGCTGTGGGACATTTAACAACACAACACACACTCATGTTTAACTCCCTGGAGATAAACTCTCAGCCCGAGTGAACGTGGCTTCCTGCTCCGGGGAGCTAACCCCACGGTTAACCTGCGGAGCTGCGGCCATTGACCGGTGACTGGGACGAAGTGAACCGAGGGACTGTGAAGTGAACACTGACGCGTTGTTGTGTCGTGTGTGTTGTGTGTTTTTGAGTGCGTGTTGTTGTAAATTGTGTCTCAGCTCAGCCGTGTTCCTCCGCGCTACAACCACACAGGCTACACCGACAATGTGAAACAAGAAGCGGGGAGAACTCTCTTACCAGAAACGATGAGCGGTGCTCCGAGCGGAGTCCCCGACCTCCGAGCTTCTCCTCGGGCCAGACGCCGTCTTTCACGCCGTTGTTCCCCTAAATAAGAAATACAATAAAGCGGGTGATCAGCCGCTTCTTCTCCTTCTTCTTCTTCTCCCCCTCCTTCGTCTTTGTGGTGTCGGGGAGGTGGAAGCTACTTTCTGCTCCTCGGTGTCGCTTATGTCCGCGGGGTGGTTGTTGTTGTGTCGTCCGGCAGCATGGCTCCTCCTCTCCGGGCTTTAAAGTTTCCCTCCCGGTGGGAACAGACAGGAGGCCCCGCTCTGCGCTGCTCTTCTCTCGGCGTGAGAGCGTGTTCTAACCCGGGGAGACGATGTGGAGGATGTTGGTCTGAGTGCGAGTCCTCCGCTGCCGCCACAGTCCTCCTGGTGCCAGGCGGGAAACAGCGCCACCCAACGGTCGCTGCGAGAATCGACACGGAGGCGGTCACTGCAGCCCCACAGCGGCCCCTACTGGAGGAAAAGCAGTACGGTCCACTCGTAAAACTCAGCTCCCAAAAAAACAACCAACATTAAAGCAGGCCTTTGATAATCCCTCCTTCAGTCTGTGCTGGAACTGTCTGCACTCGTTGATTTGAATGGAGTTGATAAAATGATAAAATAATCATAAGGCAAGGCAGTTTTACTGATGGAGCACATTTCACACAGGTGGACTCAAGGTGCTGTTCAGTGAAGATGAAAACAACATTAAAAGAAATCAAAGGACTACTGAAAACTGTTTTCAAGCCAAAGCAAAGTAGATCAAAGGAGACAAACAGATCATATTAGGTAAATCATAAAAAAATGATCAAAGTCTGTCTTTATATATAAGTGGAGGGAGTTAAATAATACAAATGAAAGAGATAGTGACGTGTAAAATAATAAAATTCAAATAGACTAAAACAATGAGGGTGTGGCCTTGAAAAAATAGTTTAGATAAAGGCACTTGTGATTAAAAAGATTTCAGTCTGGATTTAAAAGTTGAACATTCCTAAGACCATCAGGCGGGTGGTTCTAGTGCTGCATAGTGACAAAAGGCTGCAAAGACTAAACTAGGCTGCTCCTAGGCAACACTCGCAGACCAGTGGTTCTAGTTATACATCCATTTAATTGTATTGTATTTTTTGCTTTGTTGATTAATAATTTTGTCTTGTGAGAGAGGTACAGATTATATAAGATTATTCTTCTTTCTTATTTGTTCTTTCTGCTCCCTTTTTCATTCAACATTTGAGATTTTGTGTGTTCGCTGCACAGTTAACACTAGTTTCACCAGTGTTCAGTAATGATTATCTACTGACCTGAAGTATTGACTCTGTGTTACTGAGCACTACAGTATACAAAACCTGTTCTAACAATGTTGAGAATTACATTTTAAAGTTCTGGATCCAGATCCAAGACAAAAACTCATCCCTTACTGTGACACTGTTCTAACATCCCACCAAATGTAATCAAACAGACCAACAAATGTGATTTTCTCGCCCTTACTTTGTCAATTAAAAACTCTGTTAGTTCACTGTCCTATTTTACTTCAGGTATGATATTCATTTGGTGCATATGAGAGTGATTGTCCTCCTTCCTCATTTACCTGAGCAAAACCCTTCACATTTTCTCAAACTCTTCCTGAGCAACAATCTCTCCAGCTTCGGATCGCCTCACAAAACAGTTTAAACATTCACTCTCTTCTGGGGCTGCAGCCAGAATCCAAGTGGGAAAAACCCAAGCAAACAGAAGGCTGCATACTTTCCTGCAAAACTTTACACAGCGGTAGAGAAGACGGCCTTGTTGAGATGCCCACTTCAGTTGCAG
This sequence comes from Limanda limanda, assembly GCF_963576545.1. Classification (NCBI taxonomy): domain Eukaryota; kingdom Metazoa; phylum Chordata; class Actinopteri; order Pleuronectiformes; family Pleuronectidae; genus Limanda; species Limanda limanda. Next base: position 19,057,457 of record NC_083643.1, read on the forward strand.
GAGACGTTTGGCAGGAAGACCTGGCTCTGGGCCCTGGTTTATTGCATGTCACTTTTTTCCCAGACATGTTGGTGCTTTTGCTGTCTGGCCTCCATCTTTAGTTCATGTATCAACCACACGAGTGGTTAATGTTCGGCCTGTTATGTCATTTCAATAGCGAGCCCTTAGTTTAACTATAAAAACCGCCCTAGGCCCATGTCACCTGGCAAAAGGCAAACGTAAGATCCAGGTTGTCACCTCCCTTCTTTTAACGGACGTGCAAAAAAACAAGTGTTCAAAGGAGCAGAATAAGATAATCAAGTCAGGATTGAATCCTCAGCTGCCTCCAGTTTATTGGACTCATCGTTTTATCAGATCTGCTCGGTCGCTCCCTCCCTCCTCTGACAGGCGCTCAATCATCCTCAGGGCTCCCTCCCTACCTCTCTCCCACACATCTCACTCACCTCTCTCCCTCCTGGTGTCGTCCACATCCTGTACATCAACACAGGAGACCCGGAGCTAAAGATGTCCTGCACGTATGCAACCGTCCTGGCTCCCCTCGCCATGCTCCTCGCACTCTCCTGTGAGTCTCATGCAGGAGAATGTTGGATTTGAGTTTTTGGCTTTGTGGACTTTCCCCCTGTTATAAGGTTTAGACACACTTATAACAGCTGTTTATTGTCTTTATTTTTCATACACAAGAGCTCAGATTGTGTGTTTTTTCATGTTTTGCTCTCTGACCCAGTGTCTCTGGAGGCCGAGTCTGCAGCTGTGCCCAGCAGCACAAGCAGCACTACAGATCCACAAGGTGAAGAGCTGCATCAGCTGCACTGCTCCATCCCTTCATCCTCTCTCTGTCTTTATCCCTTCATGCTGTGAGCTGAACCTCCTCCTGCTTCCACTGCAGGTCCGCTGAAGAGGATTTTCATGAAGGAGGCCGATGCCTCAAACTTCTTCAGGAGACGCGGCAGACGGGGAGCGAAGTCCCAGGATGAGATTAACGGTGAGTTTACTTCAGGTTGTATATGGCGAGCCAGGATGAGTGAGTGTGTGTGTGTGTGTTTGTGGTCATCGGTACTTTATTATAGAAGTACACATTTTGGCAACAGATGTATTCATTTTTAACACTGCTATTTACCAGAATGGACATCATCATGTTTTACTATCCAAATAATGTTTTCAATGATGACTCACAAGAAATCATTTATCCTAGTTAATTATTCAGTTTTAAAATTATTATTATATGATTGAAAAATTGAATATGACTTTGATATTCTTTGAATTTCTCACAGTCAAGAGTTTTTGATTCAACACACCTGTCTACAAAACGTTATGCTGAACACAACGTTTGTTTTACCTATTAAAACAAAGAAATCTGCCAAAGAGCTAAAGCTCTATGTTTCGCCTGCTTTTCGCTCAAATTGTTTGATTTATTGTAATTTTAATAGACAATTTAACAGCTTGCTCAGTCACAACAGATACAAGTTAGTTTGGCACAGTTAAAGTGGCTTAGATCAACGTGAACTGCGCCTATAAAAAATTCATACATCAAATAAATCAAGTGTTCCTCGTAAAAGTTTGCATATGGGCAAACTGCTGTACAAGTATCAACAAAATTCCTGACTGGAAGACACTTTCAATGTCCTTTTAAGGAATTTGTCTTGTGCAATGGATTCCTAAATAAGGCCAAAAGAAAGTTCAGATTTGTAATCTCTTAATAGAACTGGTATGATAATAAAGACAGGTGGCATCGGATATTATGATCCCAGTGATGGGTTTATCTCTTCTTTTAAAAAAGCTTAAATTAGCTGCTCAGTAATAAATTCAATAACTTGTTAAAATACAGATCTTTTGTAGTCTGAACAGGTTTATTGTGGAGTAAATGTTTGTCTGTGGTGTCCAGCAGCTGTTTTCCAAAGATCGCACCAGATACCACTTCCAACCTGTCTGAGCTCAGCCTCCTCCTCTGCTGGATGCAGCAGCAGGAGCCACAGGGCAGCATGGAGCTCTCTCTCTCTCTCACACATGCACACACACACACACACTCACACTCACACATACACACAAACACACACAGACTCACAGACTCACACAAACTCGGAATAGATGTGTCAATATTTTCCTAAAAAGTTTTGTGAAAATTCACATGCTGCGCAGTGTTTGACATTCTCAGGGGGTTTAAAAGCTCTGTTATGTACAGTTCTACCAACAGAAAGGTGAGAACACACACACACACACACACACACACACACACACACACACACACACACACACACACACACACACACACACACACACACACACACACACACACACACACACGAACACACACACACACACGAACACACACACAAACACACACACACACAAACACACACACACACACATCTTTGCACTTCTAGCTTAGTGAGGACACTCATTGGCATATTACATTCCCGAGCCCCTTACCCTGATCTTAACCAACCAAACTAATTGCTCACCCTAACCCTATAACCGAAACCTTATTGTAACCCTTACCCTAACCCTGAAACCAAGGCTTAACCTGGTCAAACTGTCCTCGCTCTGTAGGGCCTATGCTTAAAATGGCCCTCCCAAAGATAGAAGTACAGGAACTCGACACACTGCCGCTCTGAATTGGAGTTGTGTAACAGGCTGTGGGGTTGTGTGCAGCAACAACAACTAGAAACTTTTTGCAGTCAAAGGAGAAGCAAATGAACACAAAGCAGAGAACACGGTGGCGGACGAGTGAGTGGGTGAGCGTTTGGAATCTGCCGACACGCAGGCGGAGAGGGGTCAGAGAGACACCAAGTAAAAAAGTGAGAGAAATAAAGTGTGCTCACTCTCCTGCTGCCTAATGGCACAAAAGCACAACAACACTCCTGCAGGTGGATGAAATTTGGAAAAGAAAATATTTGATGTATTTATTATCCATTTCAGTGGGTAGATAGTGGGTGGGTGACAAAAATTCTGTTTAATACAATTTCTTCTGCAAGTGCAATCTGCGGCAACTTCTTATGCAAGTCTCTAGCAATTAATCTGTAAACCTGAGACTTTATAATCTTTATGCGACCAAAGTGGCTGGAATTCCCAAGATGATCTCATGCACGGACTTGTGTAGGGAATCCTGGCTAAAGGTCAAAGGTCATCATCGGACTTTGTAATAGGTTAGCGTGACGATTTGTAACCTCTGCAATATCAGCAAATGGCTCTTTCTAATGTAACTGCAGTCAGCCTGTCATTTTCACTTACACTAGTGTGCCTTCACACGACATAACGTACATCTGTGGTTTACTTCACATGTCCAGTCTCACTGCTCAGAGGTCACATGGCTGTCCACAGTCCTCAACCTCACTTCTCTGGATCTGTTTGAGACCTGAACCAAGTTTAAAATACTAAAATACTACCAATGTTTGAGATGAAGAACAACATCTGCAAAATCCTGGCTCTGTGCAAAATGAATTCTGAATTATAGCTGAAGCTAATATTGGGCTTAAGCAGTCTGAGTTAAATAAACCCAATTGGGTCCCTTCCAAAGAGACAGTCTTTTATTTTGCCTTGAAAAAAGTGAACCTCTCCCTTGGCTTTGCTGTCTACCCACACAAATCTTTCTGGATGGAGGATGAAAAGAGGAGACATGAGTCACTAGCCTCTCTCCTACAATCAGGGATCCAGGTTTTGTGTGTCGGCCTTGGACACAATCACCGTCTATGAATCACAGCTTCAACACACATTCAAGCTGTATGAAGTTCAGGGCTTTGTTTCTCCACATTCACTGATTCAGGTCTGTGGTATTTTGTCAGTGTCGTATTGGTTTCAGCGTGTGTGTCTCCACTTGTTGAATTTAAGATGTTGCAGTTTTATCAGTTGAGTCAAGGAGGGTTATGTTTTTGTTTTGCGTTAGCAGGATTACACAAAAACTACTCAAATGATTTTCAGGGGATGGTTGGGGCACGACCCAAAGAACAACACATTAAGTTTTAGTACACATCAAGAATTAGTTTAATTTTCTTATTTAATTTACCATTGAGAGGAAGGGCGTTTTTCAACATTTTCATAGATTTTTCAGAAGATAATTCATGATCTTGATGGAAAAAATGAGGCATGTTTAAGGGACTGATTGTTATGAGTGTGTTCAATTTGGTGTAGATCCAAATAAAAACCTGGATCTAGTGAATTCAAATGTGGTTCTACAAGGTAACTGCTGGGCCTTGGCAGAATGTTGTGCTCTCTGAATGCAGTTCTAGTTTGCAGGGATGGAAAGCTCTGTAACTGAGTATTTCCATTTTTAGATATATTTCCTCACACAATTTGGCTCATTTATCATTATCAATTTTAAATTCTACATTGTTATGATTGATTGATTAATTAGGGATCAATGTATGTATTGTTTGGTTCTATCTAGCTCCTTTTGTTACCTTGTCCTCTGTAAAACTAGTCCATGTCAGGCCTTTTTTTAACACTAACACATAATGTGTAAATTATGCAATAAGTTTCTTTACATATTCAAATACTTCAAAATAAATCACCTCTGATCTCTTGTCTGGTCTGTCTTAGGCAGCAAGTGGGCTGAAGTATTATTAATTTGATATAATGTGACATGACATGACATGCCATGCCATGATATGATGATATGATGTGACATGTTAAATATGAAATGAAATGACATGATATGATATTTTCCTCCTCTGTGCTTGCAGCTGAGCAGCGGCTGGTTTTGGCTGCAGACGAGCGCAAAAGAGAGTTTCACGAGGAGCAGAGGAACGAGTTTGAGAGCTACGCTGAGGAGGATAACGATGGTACGTGAACTCCTCACATCTGATGCATGCAGCCGACTTCATTCCAAGTATCGAGTTCATTCATCCGGCAAAAAAACATCTCTAATATTCCAGAGCAAGACGAAAGCACCAGGGTGAGCACAGAGCAGTGGAGGCAGTTTCACTATGACGGGATGAATCCTCCCCAAGAAAACCGTCATTCCGTCTGAGACACAGTGAGAGAGGAGAGATGTGATGCTGTGAGCTGGAAGGAAACCAAGACTGAGAAGAAACGTCTTGATCTACACAGCGATGCTTCTCAGCACAGACCCTGACAGCTGCACAGTAAAGACATCACACACAGAATGACATGTTTGAAATCCTGTTTTAATCCTTGTGTTGCTGATATTGGCTTTATGTCTTAGTTGCTTGGGCTCCCACTGACTTCACTGCTTATTGTATACCAGAAATAGTAATGATTCTTCTTCTAAACTCCTAAAAAACAAAACAAATGAGCTTCAACTAACAATTATTTTTATTATTGATTAACTAAGTGTTTATATTCATGATTGATTGATGTGTTGTTGGTCTAGAAAATGTCAGAAAAGCAGTGTGAAATAACTGTTTCGTAAATTCCAGGGTGAGGTAATTTGAATTTCTTATTTGGTCCAACAAACCGCCCCAAAGGCAAAGACAGTCAATTATTGTCAAGTCGACAAAGACAACCAGCAAATAGTCACATCTCAGGAGTTGGAACCAGGGTTTCTTTTGTTTTTCGGCATTCCCGCCTAAAGGAGCTGAAGTGAAAAGAAACCCAATTAAACCTTTTCAGGATTGTAATGGGGATGTGTTGCTAAGAAAAGTAATGTCAACATCAACCACAGATATTCAGTATAGGACCCATACCTATAAATCAGGGTGTTTTTTACTGGAACATGTTTAAAAAGAAATTCTCATACAATTACATTTAAATAATTACCTTAAAAGTCAGCCTGATAAAACGTTAGTATAGTATTTTGTTGTAGCAGTTTTAGGAGTCCTGAGTTAAATAGTTATAGGGTTTTTTCAGGACCCACATTCCTCACATGTTTGTGACATATTTACTAACTTGTAATGACATTAAATAAAAATGACAACTAAATCATTTGAGTCTATATACAGCTCGGCAAAAAAAACAAGACTACACTACATTCCAGTGTCTGTTGACTTTGAAATTTGCAGGATACATGTTGTTTAAGGAATAGATCAAATTTGTGTATTTTACTTCAACACAATCTTGCAGCGGTCTAATACGTCCACTGCCTATTAACACAAATATTTAAAAGTCTAATAATTCTTTCCAGGTAGAGGTATGTATATAATCTATATTAAATAACAACTTCCAATATGATAGATGTGTTCATACATTAACTAACTTGATATTTACTCTCTATCAAAGAACCAATGACACATATGAACAAGCCTCTTTTTTTTAATACATGATCTCTACAACTCCACAGAACAATACATAATACATGCATACTGAGGGGCATTAAATGCACCATATGATGTTTTCTTTTGGTGTTTTTTTTTTAAGAGGGAAGACAAAAAAATAAACACTCATGACCCAAGCAAACTGTGTGGTTGAGATTTGTATTTACACATTCACTATCCAACATTTTTTTTAAATAATTCAAGATGGCGTAGCCCTTGATATTGGGCATGTTCTGGTGTAGAGTTCCTTCCCCCCTCCTTCGTATGAAACTACAGGATCCTAAGAGAGAACCCAAAGACAGACCCCTTCTCTTTTCTGTGTGAACGAGAGAAAGAGAGAGAGGGAGAGACAGAGCAGGAGAATGAGTCTTTCTGCTAAATTCAACAGGCTGGTATGAAAGCACAGTGATTAAACACAGAGAGAGAAAGTGACCCGTTTCCAGACCAGACACTTCATGAGCGGAAGCAGAGCACGATATTTTCACCACTCAACTGTACAATATACTGACCATGGGAGCAAAATTGATACATTTGCATTAATTTGTCATTTTCCTTTTTTCTTGTTTACTGCAGACATGAATTCACACTTCAAACACATTCTTTAAATCTGTAATTTAAGGTTTGTCGTTAAGTGTTCACCATTCAGTGTGAAACATGATGTTCAAATATTAGTAATGCTGGATTTAAGGGACCTTTGTCAGCCTCAATGGCACATTAGAATAATATGCACAATTTGGAGTAATGATAAAAAAAATGAACTGAAAGAAAGACAAACTGAGTATAACCTTTTTTTTTTTTTTTACCCCAGACATGAATGTGAACACGAGAAGGTTCTTTAAATCTGTAATTCAAGGTTTTCATCCATTCAGTGAGAGTTACATGTGTTAGCAATGATGTCAAACCCAGAGACAATAACATGCAGGATTTGGAGGGTTTTTCTTTTCAGCTCTTTCACTTTCCTCCTCAGCAGCAGCGTCTGGTGATTTGGACAGATTCATGTCGGAGCACATCCCTGAGAACTGCTCACAGAGCGACAACACGTGGTCGCCCTCCTGTGGTCGAGGAGGACTTCACAGTCACGTTCAAAAGAATCAATCAAACATAACAGTGATTACAAATAATAAGCAACTATCACATATTTTGTCTTTATCATTTGAAGCCATAACTTTTCAGTTCAGTTGAAGTTTTCCACATTTACACATTTCTCAAAGTGATATTTTTTAGAAAAGTCGTAATGTAAGAAAATAAATAATCCGATGCATTTAGTGCAACGCAGCTGCACCCCCAGCGCTCACATCACCCTGCTCGTTTTTCTCGTCCACACACCTTAAAGCAAAGAGTTACACACACCGTCACACAGTTAGAGGGTCATGACCCTGTGAGCCATTGGAGCAAATACCACAGCAAATGAACGCGCGGTCAAAAACGACGAGAAGTTCAGAGTGCAGATGATGTCACGATTACTTCACCACAACTTGAAGCTTATGTTTCACTTATCACTCCACTCCACAGTATAGTTCTAGGCAGGATATTTACACAAGGCATACAGAGGAGCGTCCAATCGCAAGACGCTCAGTCAGAAAGACAGCAGCTTCAGTGAAGAGTTTCCCTCTGGTGTGGCACTGCACACCAGCAGGTTGTTTGTCCAACCATGATGCAGCCTGAACATGGCTTCCCTCAACAACTTCTGCTCAACTTCTCCCCCTCCGTACTCCGGGGTCTGTATGACAGTGGGAAGCCAGGCAGCCGGATGCCGGGCTTGCAGCCATGGTAAATGGAGCTGAAACGAACGCTCCTTAAATTCCTCCCGTGTTTGGCAGAAACAGGTGGGAGGCCGCGGGATGGGCAAACTGGGCAACGACATCGGATCACGAGGCCTGGGATGGTTTGATCCCGTCTCAAAGCTCCGTGGTCTCCCAGCTCACCTCCCGCGGAACCTGGCGTCATTTAGTCCCTGTGTTAATGACGGTAACGGTGGAGGGCCGGGGCCGTGACGGCTCGGCCACCACGGAGGGTTCCTCTCGCACAGGAGAGGGGATGTCCGAGTCCTGATTCTGCACTTTAACAGCAGATGGCAGAGGAGCTATTGGAGGACCTATGGGACAGAATATGTGCAACATAAGGAATTGTCACTCACTTTGTTCCACTTCACTGGCCCTTACGCAGTACACTGGCTCTTACTGAAGATATTGATCCTTCAATGAAAATGTAACACATACTTTTGTTTACAAATAATCCAAATACTTTTTGAAACAGCTGGGCACTGTGGATTTCGGGAAATGTGATCAAACAGGAGTAAAATGGTGAATATTTCAGTGACTTTTTCCAGCAGTGGATTGTTACACATCTTATACAGAATACAATATGCAAATGTAGACATTGCTACGATGTGGCCCAGTGTTGTGTTTTTAACAGTTTGGATCTGGAGTTTTCTTTCTGTCATTCCTGACATAGTAAATATTATACATGGTAGAGACCATCTTGTGATGGGATCATATCAGCTGCTACGCCTTCTGACCCATGAGTACTCAGCAGATGTGACATACTACAGCATACACAAAAGTTGTAACCTATGATTATAATCATTATAATTGGCTTTAAAACAGATTTAAGATCAGTTAAATCTATAAACTAATTTAAATTATTAATTTATAAACAAAAAGACTTTAAAAAGGTGAGAAACTGGTGGAAAGTCCATTGTGACGTCTTCTAATTGCATGTTTCGTTTGATCAAAGAGCCAGAAGGTTTTTAATTACAATGAATTTAAATAAATTGAAGCAGCAAAGTCTCGCATTTGAAACACTGAAACCAGAAAATGTTGATACATTTTCTGCACATCAACTAATTTGTCAAGTAATCGTTTCACCACTGAAGCACAGAGATACAGCACTACTGAGGGAGCTGGATTTTTAAAAGCTCTTGTGTTAAACTAAACTCTCACCAGAAGCACAAACATATGGCTCATCTCAAGCCAAGTTTAGTCTGTTGGACCGAAAATGACGCCTCAAGAGCTTTTCAAACTGTTGCCAGTGAGTTTAATGGAGACGGCAGCAGAGTGAACAGAGCTGAGCGGAGTGCCCTAACAAGTTGGACATGACCATATCTACAGAGAGCGTCTGAAGCATCACTCACAGTCCTTCGGGGAGAGCGGGGCGCCGTCCACAGACTGGCTCTTGGCTGGAGCTCGGCTCTGGGGGTTGGCCTCAGAGTTGTTGCCGGAGACGCTGCTGCCAAAGCTAGTTCCCAGCTGCAGACGCCTCATGTGGCGGATCACAGCCGTTGCATTAAAGGCTTGCTGTGAGGAGAGAGTGTAAACAGAAGAGTGTGACACCAAAGACAGATTCTTCTTCATGTAATTGCAAGCCTAAAAAAACCTTTTCAGATACATGGCCTCCCGGGGTTGTGTGGAGAATTATGTCCAGACTTTCTCCTGAGGTTTCCTTTCAAACACGAACAGCGTTGGAGGAGATTCTCCGCTAGTAATAAAAGTTAAGTAAAAATCCTGCTGATTTTGTTTATGGCACATTGACCCTTAACACTAGAAACTCTCTTGACATCTTTGCCTATGTCTTTAAAGTGTGGCACCACTTTTTCATCCTGAGATAAATGTTTTCTTTCAGTTTTAACATTTCTTGGGTAAAACCAAGAATGACCACATCGAGGACTCACCCTCCATTTGCTTTTGGCGAAGTTTTTCCGAATCTGTCGGCTGACAGATTCATGTATGTTCTTGCAGAGAGCTGTGCCTCCAGCAATCCTGAAAATTAAAGTCAAGTCCCTTTAGATCATGTACGTAACAATTCACACATACAAGCACGACATTTCACAACTGATTTATATTTGTATGTGTTACAACCTGGGAATCCATCCTCATTCTGTTTTCCTATTTGCTCCGATCACTTATTTGAGCGCAATGTGTTTTTGCCGGAGCTCATTCACCGCATCACTTTCTCCCACATTCATCATAATATCTCCTGGTCAATGAAACCCATTCCTCTCTGTTGCGAACACTTGTTACCGGCGGTGTCACAAGCCACATATTTGGATCAGAGGGACCACCTGCCCAGCAGCCGAAATACCCATTACTGTCTAACAGACGTATTCATATTGGTCGCTTCAGCCGGAGACAGCAGCCCACGCTGCTCGCAGCTCGCTCTCATTACCTCCAGCTCCGGCCTGGAAAAACATCCTAATTGTTCATTAAAGCTTTTTACATTCTTTAAGGATCCTTCAGGACACCGGACGCTAATTGGCAGCCATTTATTCAGCAGATTTCTCTCAGAGGGCTGCCGGTGGCGAGCAGAGGTGGGTTTCGCGGCTCGGAGCCATGGCGACAGATGACAGTGGGAGGACATGCTCTCTATGACAAATGCCCAAGCCTGGCAATCTGCGTCATACTGCTGTTTAATTGCACTGGGACGTGTGGTTCCCTGTGATTGTCTGGGCGGAGCGCAGTGTGTTGCGGTAGGTTACTCACCAGGGGTGCTCAAGGGCCTGGTCACACGTGAATCTCTTCTCTGGGTCCTTCTCCATTAGGAAGCTGATGAAGTCTTTGGCTATGAAAGCAATCGAAAAGGTCAAGAGCACATCCAGGAAGTTGTAAACTGTGCAGATTGTAAAGCCTTGTGATGTATTAAAACGTGAAGTTGACTTGAGAGGAAGCAGGAAATGTGTAACCTTATGAGCAATGGCAGATTTCCACAGAAATATAATTAACATAACCAAAAAAAGCTAAAATAAATAAATTAAACCGAAAACCTACATTCAAATGAATGACAGGAATAATCTTCTAAAAAAAATCTGGTACAAATCTATAAATATATAGAAACAATTATTATTGCAGTCATTCTGCAGCATTTTGTTAATCACACTGATGTTCAAGCTTTACTTTTTCCAGTAAATTTGGGTTTAATTAGTTATTTAATGGCATACAGGGGGAGGCATCATTTATCTTTATATACAATCTATCTTCTTTGCTCAATACTGACACCACCTGCACGATTATAGACTAATGTCCTTTATTTGATGTATTGTTTACTGTCAGTTCAGGGGCTCTAAAATAGAATGTGCTTCCTTGAATTTACAAGGAAACTGCAGAACCTGTGATTCAGAGTTGTCATAATATATTTCAACATATTCAACACAAGCAGTCGGACGTAGCTCACCAGAGTCCGATATATCATCCCAGTACGGTGCGTCAAACTCGTAGTCTGCCTTGAGGATCTGCTCAAAGAGCTTGGAGTCGTTTTCGTCGTAGAAAGGTGGGTAACCACAAAGCCTGAGAACATGAAGATGGATTATTGCACAACAATAGGCTGTGTGAGCACCGTCATCCAGCTGGTGTTAGAAACTTTAACCCAAATCTAAAAGGATTTGCTGTGGGCCTATAATCTCATTCACTGGCAGTTTGATTTCATGCAGCATGGAACAGGAGATGGTTCAGAGGGATTATGGAGACTACATGGAGTCTAAGAGGGGAAGAAATAGGACAAAACACTCATTTTCATATGATATGGAAAAAAACTGGACATGCAAATTGCAGATATGCAACATAAATCCATACCACAACCCTCACGTTGACTCCTGATTATGAAACCGTATGAAATTATTACATAACAACCATCAGACAGAAGAATTATTTGCGGGAGCATCAGAAACTCTTCCACTACATGACATCAAAACTCATCAACCCCACAAGTGGAAAATGAGGCCCAGGATTTTCTTTTTGCAAACGTGTAGCATCACTTTATCTCATTATTTGAGTGGCTTTGTGTAACACTTTCAACTACAAACTTTATAGGTTGTGTAAAACAAAATGAGCAGCATAAGAGATTCTCACTAATGTGTTGATGTGTTTCACAATTTTAGCCAAGTTATCATGTGGCTCCAGAGAAGAGTTGGTCTGCTGCTACGTCTGGACATCACCTTTTAACCCTAATGTTCATTACTTTTAATTTAGGGCCTTCAAAAAAAAAAAATTTGTCCTGTTCTTTGATTCACGATCAAAAACTAAAGATGATGAGAAAATGTAACCCAAAAATGTAATAAAATAAGCTTTATTTCAAATCCTAACAATAAACTTATCATCAGAATATATTGTTTTAATAAATCAGCACAATATCAGACTTACCTAACCATTTTATACGAACAGGAAATAATAACATGTGATGTCAATCAAACTGCGATGTCGGTGTCACTTAACAAACATGATTTAATACAAACCATGTGATTAAAAACCTGTTTAGAATCAGTGTGTAGTATATGACACTTGTTTGTTTTTCAATTCAAACCTGGTTATCCACTTTGTGATGTGATTTAAATTCATGTATGGTTTTTTCATCTCAGTCAGCTTTCCCTGGTTGTTTCTGATCTGATTTAAGGTTTCCTGTTTAAAATGTTCAAATACAGAATACAAGATTCAGGTCATTCCTAAGAATATGTATTTATGTTTTAAATGAAGCACTTACAGAATATAAGCGATGACCCCGATGGACCAGCAGTCCACAGCTTTACTGTAGGGTTTCTGAGCCAAAACCTCAGGAGCTGGAACAAAGAAATATCGTTGTAAATGGTCAGAAACACTAATATTCATGCAGTGACCAATGCAATTCACCAGGACACAGAGGCTGGAGACGACTGTGCATGTTTGGTGCTTTGCCTGTGGCAGATGGCGGAGGTTAACCTGTGACTACTTGGATTAAGCCATGTTTAGTCAACTAGAGCAGCTAATTATCTCAGAGCGAGTTGCCAACACAGCGAAGAGCTCAAAGTGCATCCTCACCCACGTATCCCGGAGTCCCGCAGGCGGTGGCCATCACGTCACCTGTTCCCTCCATCTTGGAGAGGCCAAAGTCACTGATCATGATCTTTGACTCGTCATGAGGGCTGAAGTACAGCAGGTTCTCAGGCTGAAAACAAAAGGAGTCTGTCAAGCTTGTGTTTTTTTTTTCTGTGTGGATTCATTTCAGTCGCCCAGATGGTAAGATGCCAGACAGAATGTGAAACAAAAGTTTTAAAGTTCATCCAGATGGCGTCCTCACTTTCACTCAAGTTGAAAAACCCCTGACATTTAACCTCTGTGGGTGATTCACATAGAGTGGTTAGTGAATCACTCACACAGGTGACAGGGATTTCTCTTCTCTGTAAGATGTAAAACATGTAGAAGTCCTCAACAACAAATGCAGGTGATTCTGTGATATTAAATACTGTTGATACCTTTAGGTCTCTGTGCACTATGCCCATAGAGTGAAGATAGTTGACCGCATCCAAAACCTGCCGGATGAGTCGACTGGCATCCATCTCTGTGTAGAAACCCTTTTCCACAATGCGGTCAAACAGCTCACCTCCAGACACACTGCCAGCACACACACAAAACAACAGTCAGGTTTATAAAATGATAAAACCAATGAAGAAGTGGATTTATGTCGCTCTAATCAGAATCAGTTATTATTATGAAGTGCTTTCAAAAAGTCAGGCAACTGACAAATGGAGGAAGTGGAGACGCGTCGTCCTTATTTATATACAGTCTATATATATAATGCCTATGAGCTCTTGTAAACCTCAATCACTTATTATATTATCACTTAAAATGTTGAAGTGTTTCTTCAAATGTTGTGTTTTGTGAAATGTTTTGTTTTGTGAAATGTGCCTCACCGCCACCATATTACCTGGATAGGAAACTATCTTTGACGTAACTTGTGAAATTGGTAAAACATTGTTTTTTTCAAGCACCAGACAGAATATTTTTTTCATCCAGATGCTGATAGGAGTCTGTGAGGAGTCTGGAAACTTTTAGAACAACAATAAGTGTGCGACAGATTCTTAGCTTAGTGACTCATGTCATTATAATACCTGAGAGACACGACCAGAAGCTGGTCTCAAACCTCAGCTTGTTATCACACTTTAGATATAGATTCTGTAGGACAATTTAAATTGAATTATTTAATATAAAGTTGGTCAAACTTTTCCTTATCTTTCCAGTCGTCAGTTAAACTAAGCCAACTGGTCATGGCTCCAGCCTCGTACTTATGGTACACATCTCGTGAATCAACTGTCACGCTAATTTCCTAAAATTCTAAATTATTTACTTTAAAGATACAATGTGCAACAATTCTTCATTAAACAGTATGAACACAATTAGACCTATGATGTGTTTTTTGCTGACTTGTTAAGTGATACTGATGAAACCCAGAGAAAGCCACAATTGTATTAAAGGAAACAGGACGTTTCACTTTGGTTGTATTTGACTGTGCCATGTGGCTTTGCTATAACGTCCGGAGCAAAAAACATATGACAAAGGAAGAACACACTGCAAGCTCGTTCACCAGTGACCCGGTCTGCAGTGTTTTCACTCCAGCGTTTGTATTTCTCACTCTTAATGGATCACAATTATTTATTCCTGTGAGTAAGTTGCGTCAGGAATATTTTCATAGGCAATGGTGGGCATTTGTTATTGTTATTATTGAGAGACCCCTAGTGGCTGAAGTAACATATTGTGCCTTTAATGTATTTATTCACTAATATAAAGATTTGGTCCAGCATTGTATTCATAATTAACTTTATTTGGTCCCTCTGTTTGTGTGTGTAATACGATCGATCTCCAGCCAATCTTTGTATTCACTCAGACGTGCAGGAGAGGACAAAAATCCCTCGAGGACTTTACACGATGCAGATGCAGGACAAATGGGAGACAAAGAGCTGAGCTACACAAAGAGATGAGCTGATATACTTACAGCTGCATGATAAGGTACAAGTGGTTGGAGCTCTCGTAGATGTCCTCCAGAGCCACAATGTTCTCATGCTTGATCCTGGAGGAGGGAGGAGAAAACAAAATCACTTTGTTTGCTCTTGGCCTACGTTCGTTAAAACAGGCTCCTACTGAGGTGCAGTTAGCCGTTTCCTTTGTTACAACCAGGCCCTTCCACCTCAAACCCCTTGTTTCTTTGCTTCTTTTGTTCCTTTATTCTCTGTGTGTGTTTGTGCGTGTGTGTCTTCATGCTTGTCAAAAAAAAAAATTACCTGGCAAAGCTTATCATTCACCGAAAGGAGAAAATCTTAATTAAGTGATGGAGAGCAGGGTTGGGGGTTGTTCTAAGATGGATGCTAATCAGTAAGTCATGAGGTGGCAACCCCCCCCCCCCCCAGTCAGCTGGGGCACCTAGAGGAGATAATAGGACGTGGATGAAAATGCTTGGAGTCTGTGTCCAGGCAACCAACATGTAAGGTTTAAGCTAAAGAAAAAAGAAATAAAGCAGCCTCTGCCAGGAGATATGCAGATGACAGACGGGCAGGTGGCTGACAAAGAATAGGTGGGGGTGGTAGTGTAAGCAGGAAGCGGTGGGGGGAGCGTCTCAGTGTTCACAGCTTCCTCCCGGTCGCAGTTTTGGGGACGTTACAGATACAAGGAGGGAGATTGTAGACAGAGAGGAAATAGAAGGAATGACACATCAGAAAAGAGAGACAGAAAAAAGGAAGAAGACAGAGGATAGCAACTGTAGCCAGGCAACTACACCCAACAACTGGCGTGCTCACTTCAAGAGTGACTGATAACTGAGCTCCTTGGTGGAATTACAGAATCAGGCCTTGAAGAAGGATGGGGTGTCGCCTACTGTCAATGCAATCCTGTCATACCCCGTGTAGGTGTGTGTGAGTGTGTGAGTGTGTGAGTGTGTGAGTGTGTGAGTGTGCACACTTTGAAGACCCAAAATGGTGGATAGATGAGATCCGACAAGGAAGTCACTCAAGCCTGACAATGACTGTTGAAAATGGCGTTTTCAAAAGTCATTTTTAATCCCTGTCCACACTAACGCTCCTGCAAACACTCATGGACACCGGGAATGTGCAAGTCAATGTACACAAGAAGAATTTGGTTGTTGGTTGCGGATTGTTCGAATAATAGCTTGTCTCCTACGCATGTAAGCAGTTGTATGATTCTAAAAGGCAGAATTTAACAGCACAACAGCTGTTAGCACAGACAGCAGGGTCAGCAACATTTGTAATTAGTTACCTATGTTGTGTTCTACACTGGTAGCTGAGGCAACACTTTTTTTTTTCCGGAGAGGGGTCATGTGATAGGAGCTTGATGGTTCCCAATCAGCAGGTGGTTGTGAGTGTCTACGTCATCGTTTCTAACTGTCTCAGTTTCTGCTCGTCCAGACAAAAAATACGGCCCCAGAGTTTCTAAACTTTGTAATTTTAGCAGCTCTATAACTCTGGAGTAGTGTGGATGTTCAAATGAAAACGGAGTAGTTTGGATGTAGCCTCTGCATCTCAACTCAGAGAGCAGACCGACACACAGGCTTAACCCCCCAGAGGAAGCACACACTGGTGACCCTCTCTAAAAGTAGTGTTCCTCTCCTGCAAACTCCCCGAGAGGCTCAGTCAAGCGGCACCTACTTCCTCAGCACGGCGATTTCATTTTCGATGCTCGTCTCCTTCCCCTTCAGTGCTTTTTTGGGGATGCACTTGATCGCCACCATCTTTCCCGTGGTCTTCTCCCGGGCCATCACCACTTCTGAAAACGCGCCCCTACAGGGAGAGACAGAGGAGACGGGTTAGTCCTCCTTCACATGCGCTGGGGCAATATTGACACAGAAAAAAAAACCTATGGTGGGTGAGTACATACAGGGCACTCAGAGGCAGACAGGCCAGAGTACACAAACAGCATATTGTGAATATTTACTAAGAACTGGCTAAAGTCCCTGACTAAAGCCAACAGCCATCCGCACTGGCAAACACTTTTAAAACACCCATTTAGCGAGTCCGCCCCGGCCATCTGTCTCTTTACGCGAGAGCCTTAAAAACAAATACTGAATTAAGGGAATATTTGCTTGAGCAATCTGTATCTGTTGCTATGATACCACGTTGAGTCCACCTTAAATCCTGCCGAGCACGCAGCATGATTGCTTCCCCCCGCTTCTTGTTTTCGTTCACACATCTTCACAAAAACCTTTTCCGCCTCAGGATGGTTTGAGGTGAAGATCTTGAAAGAGGATTGGTGTTTTGATTCGCTCAGGGTCACGGTTACTGGACCAGAACAGGTCATACGATCTAAAATAATAAAATAATCCCTGATTATTACTGATGAACTGATGGCTCCGCGGTGAAGGCTCAGCAAAATGTGTCAGGACAAGAAAATAAAATGTTATCCGAGATAGTTTATGATTTTCTTGACTGGCTCCACAGCTCATAAAACCAAGTGTGATTTATTTGTCTTATCCATTTTATTTGTTTGTGGTCTCCATGTTTTTTTTTTAACACAAACTGAGCTGCTCACAAAGTTTAACTTCGATTCATATTTTTCAGTTAAATGAGTGTGTTGACATGAGCAACAGGGTCTTGCAATAAACTTATATTCCAAATCATTTCATTATCTATTTAGAGCTCTATTGTTAATGTTCAAGTAAATGAAAGGATGAGCCCACAGAACAAAAACATGTCCAACATTAAAAACATTTTAAACAGATAAACAACATGAATACATATGAAATGGATGCTTGAGGGGGGGAGGTGGCACAGCAGAACAAGGAACAGGATGTGTAAATGCTTCATTTGCTTTAGTTTTGCTTCCCTGCTCTCAGTGAGCCATGAATGTTCATGTTTGCTGATTGTAATTGAGCTGTTTATAATGAAAGCTGGAGTATTGCGGCATTTCACGAAAAATGTTTTGATGAAATATGAAAAGAAAAGTGGAGGACTTTCCGCTTTTCCGACCTGATTTGTTGTTAAAGCTGTGCCCTTTTCTCACTGGCATATATTGACATTTTTATTTTTAACGTGTTTGAAATAAAAAACCTATAACAATATGAAAGCACACTGACTCCTGCAGTTATAAGTTGGAGCATCCACAGTTTAACAAAAATAAAAGTGATGTGATAAACCCCTGAAGTGATTCAGGAGACGGGCCCAACATCAAAAGGTCCATTATGTTCTCTCAGTTTCACCTGACAGGCTCTGAAGTCAGCACCTCTTGCTTCGCTAAATCCTAATGTGGCCATCAAATCCACGCTAATCCCTCACTCCACCATCACACGACACCGGGGGGGGAGGGTCAGTCAGAGCCACAACACACACACACACACAAACACACTACCTGGTCACAAAGCCCAGCCCCAGGTGTGATGAGGGAGAAGATGTTACAGCAAACAAAGAGAACTGAAAGAGGCTTGGAGCAAACGCCCTTCTGAGTTTGACCTCGCTCTGACATTTGGGACAATATGTAAACTCAAGGGCTCATGTGAAGGAGATGGTGCACTGCTCTCTGTGTCTGTTACAACACACACACTGACACAGACACACACACTGACACACACACACTGCAGCTGCTGCCTTGGGGACAATGAGCATCATTTCTATTCAGTGCATGCTACCGACTTCTACAGCTGTGTGGACATTGTAGAGCAAAATTCCACCACCAGCAAGTGAGCTCTCACGCACGGTTATATTTTCGGAGCACGCCCTCTCCTCTCTGCAGCAGGAGACACACACTGCTGAAAACCACAGGAAACCTGCAAAACTAACAGGGAGTATGGTTCGAGCACCATTTCGTTCCCCGTGCTCACCACATTGGCAAGCAGCCGCATCATTTCCTGTGAATGACAGCACGACAGAAGCCGAGCGTGTGACTTCCCTCGCTCTCTCCCTGCATTCGGCTCGACAACAACGCTGCTGCGAGCTCAAACTCTATCAATTCACAATTCACAGCAGAGAAAGAGGTGCGATGTCTGTTGGAGACGTGCATATGGTGACGCTGCCGCCCACACGCACCGTATCTGCACACGCATACACACACAAAAGCCATGGTGACACATCGACCACCATCAGACCTCGCTCCAGAGCTGCAATGATTAGTGCATCTGAAGAAAAGAAATTCATCAGCAACTGCTTTGATGAATTCTTATTCCTCTCTGTTGTTCCTGAGCCAAGAGACCGAGCATTTGCTGGTTCCAGTATTACAATTCATTCATTATAATTTCATAGTTTTTATGCTTTTATTTGTTTAGAGTTTGTATTTCTGCTCAGACTGAATACATCACTACTGGCTAACAGGTTCTAGTGATCCAGGAATTTACTTTTCACTTTCTTTCACATTGTGAGATAGAGCATTTTTCAAAATTTTCATAGATTTCTCAGAACACATTTCATTGCTCTTGATGAAAGAAAAATAAGAGACATGTTTAGCGGACTGATATCTATGAGTGTGTGCACTTGGGGTGCAGAACCCAATTAAAATCCTTATCTAGTGAATTTAAATGTGTTTTCATAAAGGGACTGTGTGCCAGAACTGTAAAAATGGAAAAAAGGGTCCATTTCTCATTTCTTAATCTACATCCACAACAAAATGAAATGGGTTCTTCCCAGAAACCGGCCGCATCCTTCCCCTGAGATTGGCTGAAATCTGTTTAGCTGTTTTTGCATAATCCTGTTTACAAGCCAACGAACTGAGGTGAAAACATGCCCTCCTTAGAGGTAACGACCTATCTGACTTCTGGCTCACCCAGTTCATCTCCACACTAATCCCTGATGTGATCTGGGGGAGCGCTAAGTAATGACAGCAGGCTCCACCTGTATCGATGCACGTCTCATTCTCTTACGTAAGATGGAGATGATTGAATGGCTGCAAAAAATGTTTCCAGTGTCACAGGCTGCACCAAGGATTCAGCACACTGACTCATGCTGCTGAATAATGATAAAAGCTGGACAGTCGTGATGGTGTTCTTCCACAGAGCTCCTGGGTGAGCTGTGTGTGTTGCTCTGCCGTCACACAGCAGTACCACGCTGTGTGTGTGTGTGTGTGTGTGTGTGTCTGTGTGTGTGTGTGTGTGTGTGAGCCAAACGGGCTGACTCATGTGACAACGTGGGCTGATGTCTTTGTGAAAACAGCCACTGATGCTGCAGATGCAAGACTATGGAGCCTCGTTTTGAATAATCCTTCAGAAAACTTTTCAAGCTTTGACCTCGGCTTGTCACCACTGGAGGTTATGGAAATGCGGGGTGCTCTCCATGGAGGAAGCGTGTTTTTTAGGGGGTGGGGGTGTCTGCGACTAAGGCTGCCTTATTGACATTCAGCAGCAGTGTGTGTACTGTGCTGCTGCTGAGTAATCACACTGACTGAATCATCTTGTGTAAGATGAATTACAGCCGTTGATTACACAATGTATGGAGAGGAAAAGTGGGAATTCAGGTGGAGCTGCTGCCGTCAGAGTCGCCCTTCAATGTGAAACGTGATTTGATCAGTGTTTTGAAAAGAAACAACATGATCTGATGCACAAAGTTAGTGAATATTGTAAAAACAGGCAGATACTGGACGATTGGAATGACAAATCACACACTTTTGTACATGTCAGCTGAGATTCATCACAAAGTTGTAATGGCAACAGGTCGTTTTTACAATTACACAAAACACTTTTTTGTAACAGGCGTCACAGCACCATCTGCTCGGCTGTGATCAACAACTCTGTCTACTCAGTTCTGTAAACTCCACTGTCAGCTGGACAAAATGTTTCAACGTTAACTTCAGTGTTATGCTCATCAGCAACATCTGGAAAATACTTATTCAAGTGCAATAGTGGCTTTGCTCCTTCGGTTTACTATTGGGTTTCTCTGGGTTCTGAAGAATCAGTATTAGAGTGGACAAACTGTTTAGATCCTTTAGTTAAGTTTGACGTTTAAGTAAAGATCCAGTGTAACCTCGGTGATACAGGATTATTGAAGACAATTCCAAAATCAAATAGCATTGTTGTTAAAACCTCTCTGGTGGAAAAACAACATCAAGTAACTATGACAATATCATCTCTATCTTTTATTTTCTATCCTGCTATAACCATTTCTTATGGGGTTTACATGCTGTGCCAATATAGCTGCAATAAGCTAATTTTGAATCAGTATCGATCCATAAGCCAATCCATTACTCAAGTAAAGGTTGTGACTTAAAATCATTACAGAAAACTGTAAAGTATTAAATACAAAATGTTTAATAAAAATGTGGAAGTCGAAAGTATCAAACAGTAAAAGTGCTAATGATGCAGACACGATGTTTTCTGTCTGTGTAATACTGGAATATTGTTGCTGGTGGTTTAACAATTAGCATTTTAAAGTTGTAGCTGTGAGGTAGTTTCATACAGAATTCATCCTCATATTTTATAATATAATCTGTCGATTTACCATGTTACGGCTGGCTGCATTATTGGTCATAAACCCTGCCTCAAATGTTAGTGGATGGGAAAATGGACCAAACTGAAAATGTTAAATAACAATTGCTCACATGATGTCTGTCATTATTAAAAGTGTTATAATTTCCAGTTAGTTTGGTTTTATAGTTTTTGAGGCTATAAAAAAAGGGGGCGAAACGTCATGACTGACCATTGAGACTGACTTATGATTGGTCGAGAACATGTATCTTAATACCATGGCTCCACACCACGATCAGTGCTTCACAGACACAGGCTGCAAAAGGTATCATAAGTGAAGCTGCCGTATCCAGGATATTTTAGCTTCAGTTCCAAAGACTGAAGCTGAACCATTAAACACACTCTGGACCTATGGCAGCTTTCCAGGATAGTGCACTTTGTGTTCACCAGACTGTGCATCAAACACAGAAAGATGGTCAGTTTACAGGCGAGAGCTGACAACACTCGTAAACAAATGGAAAGAAAAAGAAAAATCAGACAGTGGAGGTAGATATTTGGCAGAAACCCATGGTAAGTCAGAGAGAGGCTGCATTATGTTAATGAGTGTGATAACTGGCTCCTGTGCTTTGATACAGGACAGTCTAGTGCACTTCAACACTCAGAGTACAGCAGATTTCTCTCTGTAGGCATTCACACTGATGGGCATGAATACAAATGGGAACTCAGGAAATTACCACACACGCACACAATTATTTGACTTTCCATCATTACAGTCATGTCCTCCCACAGTGAATGGAGCGGGAGGACAGTGGTGGTGCAAAGTGGTCGGTGTAGCATCTTCTTCAAAAGGGTGCAACCAAGGACTTCCACCATCCTTGTTGCCTAGCTGCCATTTTCCCCGCTTCAGGCAGCGTTCAAGGATCCCACTATTCACCGCACAGGCTCTTTCAGAGGATGATCAATGCTCGAAGGAATGAGCAGATCTGACAAAGCTGACCCCGGCCTAGTCACATCCAGGGTCGGTTTAATAACAGATGTAGAGGCCTCTTCTTTCATTAACATCAAACTCAGGGACAGAAATTTACGTCTTGGTTAAAATAAATAAAGAACGATTAAGGTTGTAGCTTCAGTGATTAAACAGTGAGATGAATGAGTGAGCTGCAGCTCCGCTCTGCTTGGCTCGGAGCTGACAGAGACAACTTTGACACTTTAATCTCAAAATGTGGGATTCTGCAAATACATGGAAAAGCACTTAGACAGGATGCAATCAGACAGCATCGCTTTTAAGCTACTACATTTTAATAAATAAACCACTGCTGTCATTTGTTCCTCTCAGTACTGAAGTGTCTGACCCACACTGGATCTTGAGGCAGATACCAAAAAAAGAAAACGGTATAATATATATATATATACAGATCAGCTTTCTTGAAATGTGACCTCAGTCTGAAAAGCCATGTGACCCGTATCTGAATTCAGAGCTACTTTTACGTCACTGTAGATCAATATTCCTCATAAAGACGCACAGGCTCAGGGGCGGGCAGGAGTCAGCCGGTGAAAACAAACATGGAAGACAGCTGCGTCAGAGGTAGCCAGTGGGGGGGCAGGGAGGTTTTTGTCCTCATGAGTACTTGGGGTGACACGTTTGTACAAGCAAAAAACTTGAGGGGTTCATATCGTAACCGGTCTGTGTTTGAAAGTATCAAGAGAAAATGAAAAGCTAAACGCTCACGTCTGTGGCCTCCATGTTTATTACTAACTTCTTCTCCTCGTTCACTTCCCTACAAAGCGTTCTGCGTGTGACCTCTTGCTGTTCTTGTTAGTGTGAAGATAGTGTGAACAGCTACATAAAAAAAATCGGTGTGAGCGTAGCTTTGTAATGATGAGCCAGTACAACCTGTTTTAGCAACTTTAGCTCAGTCTTTTGGTTTCCCAGTCGGCAACTCCACTGTTTTGGTTGAGTCTCAGACTATCAGCTTAAAACATATCTTTGTCATTTCTCTGCAGCATCTACTTCCTTATTGGCTAATTCAATTAAATCTTTATTTGTATAGTGCCAAGTCACAACATATGTAATACGGCCTACATCTAAAAGTCCTTTCTGGTCTTTTACCCCTTAACACCACCTCACTGCTGTCTTTTAAAGGGTCTCATCCAACACACTCAAATGAATGGATTAGCCAGCAGGTGCCAACTGTTCCTACTGAGCTACACGTTTTGTCATCATGCACCTGAAACATGGAATACCATTCTTTACAATCTAAAGCTCAACTCTCAATTTAAGCTATCTATCTCACTTTATTTGACCTCCAGTGGTTCTTCTTTTAGGTCTCTATGTATGTACTAAAGTTAAAATAAAGGTTGACTAAATGAAAAAGGGTTGAACATTATCTAAAGGCACTTTGCATATAAACGGAAAAATATATATCAATATCATATATGAACCCAATCAATTATCAGTGAGGCTGTAATGGGTATTGAATTGGAAAAAGTTGGATTAATGAATCCTTTATCATCCATCAAGCTGTAACCTGAGACAAACATTACAACAACCACTGCTGGTAACCCCAACACTTTGCCGACTGGGATCTGTGAGGGCGCTTGTGGACAGGTTACTTAATTTGCTTCAGAGTATCAGCAGCTTACGGGTCTGAAATTAGCAGCAGGGCGAGTAGCCGTGAGGAGGGAGGACTGGCTTCATTGGTGAAGATCTCATTAGCTTACAACATCTAAAGCCAGTAGAACACATGGCGGAGGAGTGAGGCCGAAGCATTACAGCCATCGCTGCAGGTGTTCAGCTCCCAAGCTCCTCTTATTATCTGATCAGTCATCACGTTCACACACACAGAGAGATACTGGCCTCCGGCTGCTGCTCAAGTCCAGTCTTTGCTCTTTGCTGAATGTTAACAACAGCTTTCAGAAAAAACAAAACATCATAGTTGATATAATAGAACCTCTCCCTTTCTATTCAGCCCTGATTTGTCAGTGCTGAGGTTTGTAGCAGTGTTGGGAAATGGAAAATGATCGGACAATAATGCAGAAATATTAAGAGTGAGTTGTACGGACGGTATCAATAAATGATATATGTGAAGCTTAATGCAGCAGAATGGTAGTAGGACCTGGAGCTAAACTGAACCATTTTAAACTGTTGGGTGGTTTACATCAAATGTGTTAGATCCCATTAAATAACCTGAAAGTTTAGGGACTCAAAACTCTATCAGCAGAATAACTGAGGATTAAATCTGTATGATAAATGCCCATATACCTCTGCAATCTGTGACCAAAGCCTGCTCAAACAGGATTGCTCAAACTAGAAACAGACACCAGCAAATACTGTCTCTCACCTACAGGCTCTGCTGATTCACAAACACAATCTGTTTACAGAAGTGAAGACTTCTAAACTGTAGTGGAGCACAAGTACACGTGAATATACATGAAACTGAAAGCACAGTGCACTTCTAAATGTACTTTCCAATGAAGCAGTGAAACCGATTTCTTTAACTCGAGGCCTCTGCACAGGGTCGGTCCCTGTTGGACACTGAGGGGAAACCCGTCATGGAACCTATACAGAGAGATAGAGTGGGAGGAAGAGGAGGACAAGGGGGAGGAGGAGGAGGAGGAGGAGGAGGAGGAGGAGGAGGGGGAAGATAATCTATCGCTCTTCCTCTGACCAACAATCCTTCTCCATCCATTTTTAATCCTCAGGTAAAGCTGCTGAGTTGCCGGGATTCTCTGCCCGTGGCGACCTGTTGTGAAACCACAGCGTGCAGCTACAAGGAACTCCCTCATTAAGACACACAGGAACTAGTAACTGGGACTTAGGTAGAGTCAATCAGCACGAGAAACACGCTGGACAATATCTAACATACGGGCCGAGCTGAGACTAACTGGCCCCCAGAGATGTGTTGTGCTGTGTTGTGGGCGATGGATGCGTGTTCCTCCAACCTGGCCATTGTGTGTGGACACAGTAAATCACGATGATTCACTGCTGTTATTCAGAGGCTCCTCGCATATAAATGAAAGCCTTGGGGAAATCAGAAGAGCCTCCAGGTAGGAATGTCTGACTGTTTAGCAGAAACAGCAGAAATGTCGAGTGCACTTCATGAATCACCAATCTGCCCGAGGACTTTTTGATGCCGCTGCCGCTCAGGAGGAACAGGTCCATGGTCATGCTGAGCCAGGGTAGAATTCCACGGTATCAGGGGATGGGGAGGAAAGCCGAGAGGATGTTCAATAATCTAAGTTTACACAAGATAAGGTTTCACTTCTTACAACATCGAGTGTGTTTGAATGTTTGGGAAATACCTCTGTCCCGGCTTAGCTATATCATAGTGACTAATGGAGGCCATTTTTGGCTCAGCTTGACATCAGATTCTGAGGCCAATTTAAAAAAAAGGAAAAACACACATTTCCCAAGGGAGACATGGGCCTCCCCCCCGAATCCCAAACAACACAAACATCACCACATTAAATTACTCTCAGTCTAGGGAGAAGGGACATGACTTCAAGGGACGAAGACCAGAGGGGGGAAAAGAGAAATGCACATTAGATGTGTGATAGCACCAAGCAATCCATCACAAGTCTGAAAGCCTGAGACCGTATCTAGACCGAGGGGTCTTCTGTTCAGGGAACATTTGGAATCTCTTTCTGCAGCAAAGAAGATGAGACATGAAGTCAAAGCTCCCTTTTGGACCAAGGTGAACCTGGTGCTAGTGCTGGGCTGGTGCTAAGGCTAGAGCCATGATAGAGCCATGATAGAGCCATGATAGAGCCATGATAGAGCCATGATGGAGCCATGTCACTCAATGCGTAACTCTATACATCTCAGATTTCTTGGCAACACTACACTTCAAGGACAACGTTGACAGTGGTGGACTACAGCTTCTCTTTGCTAGAGTTGATCCTCGATTTGCACATTACTCAACGACCACAAACAAGGAGACAATTAAGCCGTTTTCTGGCAGGACCTCTGTTGGAACTCTGGAGACCAGAGTCCGGTGTTTCTCCAGAGGTTTCCTACACACAACGGTTTCCTAAATTCACACAGGTGTTCCAAACAGCAACAAATCCTTCGGAGGATTCAGGTGAGGTGTGTCATCAACCCCCCCACTCACTCGCTCACGGTGAGTCAAGCGGGGGATCTACTGCTGTGTTCTCACATCGGCTCCTCCAGAGTTTCTGTGGACTTTATGAGGACCAGAGAAACGGAGTTCAGTGCATGTCTGAAAGCAGCTGATGTTTTGGTTTGTGTTATTGGTCTTGTTGGTCATGATGGTCCCACCCCCTTATGTAAGCAATTCTTCTTCTAGAGATCAACAAGCGTTGGTGCCAGAGCCGAACCAATCTTTCTGGCACTACTGGAGCCATGTTCCTCGGCCGGCAAAACACAAAGAACCAGTTGGAGATTAGTCACTGGCTCCAAACCAGCGTTGAACCTGGAAAAGGGTATTACAGTCCCTACAGGGGGGGGCAAAAAAAACCTCTGGAATTCACCTCCTCTGAGGGCCAAGGGCAAGAGAACGACTTCAACCACAGTGGTCCCTAAAAAACTATAACCACAAGTCAAATGAGACGGAGCTGCAGGACAGTTCTCATGAGCACAGGTTTTAATCCAAGATGAAGACACAACCCCAGACCCATTGTGTCCTTGTTGGAGTAAGAGGAGTCACCACACATGGTCCTTCAGACAGGATTCCATAGTGTGTGCATGCAAACCAACCCTGTTCTCTCCATCACACTTGTTATGATGAACTGAGGAGGAGATGAATGGCTGCCTGCACCGGGCTCTGTGTGGCTTCAGCCCTGATCTGCAGTGTAGTTTTTTTTTTTTGAATGAATGAATAAATGAACCGTGACTGCTGCATGATGTCCCCTCTGTGAACAATCAACCCATGGTGGTCCTGGCTGTGATTTTTAAGTTTTAAACAGGCCCAGTCTGTGTTAGGAGCCATGCATGCTCGGTTACTTGTGCACATATTCAACAGCTGTCTGTGTGTCAGGGAACAGTTCCCTCTCCGCTGCTCGCTGCAGTGGCTCGTCATGCGTTTGTCTGGTGCAGGCAAAGTTTCTGCGTTACTCACGTCCCGAGCACTTCCTTGAAGTCGAAGATGTGCTTGATGTCGTCGACGTTCTTCTTCCAGGATCCATCGCCGCCGCACTCGCCGTTCTCTCTCGCCATGGTGGAGGTGGTGGGGTGGGGGGGCGCAGGGATGAGCAGAGAGGAGACGCCGCCGGGCTGGGGGTCGATCACCACACTCCTCTCATCCAGAAACACACAACACACAAGCCCCCGGGAGGAAGGAGAAGTGGAGCGCTGGTGGATCTCAGGCTCAGAGACTTCTTGGCTCTTCTGTCAGCCCGTGTCGCCCCTGCATGCAGCCCGGCCCGGGGAGGGAGGGAGGGAGGGAGGTGGGGGGGGAGGTCCGAGGGGTTATTTGACTAATCTGCCTGACGTAGCGGATCCCGAGCCTGAGCTTCCCCGCTGCTCAGATCACTGTGACAGGGAGGGGAAACACAGCCTCTCCTCCTCTCTCCTCCTCCTCCTCATCCACCGCCTCCTCCTCCTCCTCCTGGCTCCTCCCGGCCGGGATTCAGTCAGAGTCAAGCGGCGACGCGGGGATCTGAGGTCGGGCTGCAGCGCGGAGCCTCGGGGATTGTGGTTGATCCCCGTGGTTGTTATAGCGATATGAGAAGGGGGATGCTGCGTGCGTGTGTGTGTGTGTGTGTGTGTGTGTGTGTGTGTGTGTGTGTGTGTGTGTGTGTGTGTGTGCGTGTGTGTGTGTGTGCGTGTGCGTGTGTGACAGATGCGTGAAGGACTCAAGTGTTCGCATTGCGCCAAATCACCGGTGTCAGGGTCTGTGTCAGCTCACATGTTCACACCAGGTCTGGGTTCGACGTGTTGTAAACAAACATGCGTTCATTTTAACAGGTGGCAAAATGTACAGTCAGGGGAGCAGCCAGGAGGGATGGAGGCTCATGTGCAGCAGGTGCCCCCCCCCTGGCCCCCCCTTCCACTTCATTCAGTCTGATTTCTTTGGCTAGAGATTCACATCACATTACATTTCCTTTAGCTGATGCTTTTATCCAAAGCGACTTCCAATAAGTGCATTCAACCATGAGGGTTCAAACCCAAAACAGAAGAACAACAATGAATCATGTAAGTACATTAGCTTCAAGCCAAACTACAAAGTGCTACATGTAAGTGCAACGCCACCAATTTCTTAGTCAAGATGGAATCAGAAGAGACGTGTTTGATGCCAAACTGCTTTGAACCCAGTATAAATGTTCACAATTGGTTTGACAATAGTTGAATGTGATGCTTTGGTTCTTTCGCCCTTATTAGCTCGGCCAAGGAGGTCATGTGTCCATCTGTTTGTCGACTCAACAGCATTTAAGTTTTATTGGTCGTATTCATTTTTGTATGGATTTTTTTTTAAACTTTCTGTAACATTGTGAGATATGGCCTTTTTCAACATCTTCGTTTATATATATAAATACACATTTCTTTTTATTCACACATTCAGACATGTGAGAAGTGGAGGGGATTCATTTATATGAAAAATAAGTGTAATCAATATTAAATTCAAAATCTTAGTTGGATCTATAAATCTAAGTTTTCAGAGTAATTGAGATGTAACATAAATATAAAGAAGAAAAAAAGTGATACGTTTGACGCGGTACTGTATTGGAGTGAAAGTATAAAGTGGCAGAAAATGGACATACTCAATTCAACAAGTACCTCATCAATGTATTTATCTGCAGTATTTATTAAATATACTTCCCCCCTGATCCCTCAGTATGTCCCTGATTGTAACTATAGGCGGTTATTTCAGGTCAAGTGTTTATGAGACTGGTCGAGACAAAAATAACTCAAGCACAATGCACGAACAGGAAAATAGATTTATTGAAAAATATTTCCATTTGATCATTCTGATTTAGTATATTTACATTAGCCCTTTAATGCCAATACTTTGAACTGAAGTCCCGCTTAAAACTTTGATTAAATCGTTTAAATAATCAAGTACCTCTTAGCCCAAATTTGTACCATAAAATGTACATATGTTAATTCATGACTGAATAAACATTTAACAACAAGAGGCGTAACAAATCTTTTTGTTATTTTTAGAAACATTTCATCTCCTGAAGTATTTAATCCAGTTAAAATACTGACATTCTTACTGTATATAAATAGTTTAAGGGTAATGCTCTGAGATGTCTACCAAGATACACTGACATCTTTCTGTTCAGAGCAGTAAAAAAAAATTACAACTCAACCTAAGATGCATGACACAATTCAATGGTTTAGATTCCTGAGGTGTGGAGCCCTTACAGGTTTGACACGATACAACAATCCCCAGTGCCACAAACTCCATGGTCGGCTAAATGTGTTTTTACTACAAGGCCTTGATTCAGATCCAAACTTAATTAGCAGGTGTGTTTCTTTTTACCATAGAGTCTTACAGTTTGGACAAATAAAGGAAACTGTCAAGTTAAATGAGAGAACGGGGAAAAGAAGCAAACAGAAAATAGGCCAAACCACAAACACACAACAATTAAAATTTCTGTTTGACTGCGTGTACAAATAGAACAATCCAAAAACTTCCACTCTCTATAACTTTGATTTGTTCCTTAAATTATTGACCAATTAGTTTCACAGCCTTTCACATTTTCTAACAGTACGATGTCCCTGCCGTGCAGCAGCTTCATGCATTTAGTAATGAAAGCGGAAAACCCACAGCAGTAGTGTGGTGTAGTGTGGTACTGAAGCTTGTGTACTGGTTGTTTTAGCTCCCAGTCCTAGGAGAAGGTAGCGGTGAGGATGGCCTCCTGCTGCTGGTGATGCAGCGTCCCGATGCCGACGGCAGGTGTAGGGAGAGCGGGCCGGCTCACGCACCGGAGCTGAGGAGGACAGAGGAGTAAGAGCTGTGAGTTTATTACACACGGTCAGTTTACAAACCATCAGGCTTTACGATGTTGATTGTGTTATTCCAAACTCTGCTCACCTTGCAGGCCAGCTGATTCTCAAACCTGGGAGCCACAAAAGACCAGGGGCCCATGTTCTGAGGCTCCTCCTGACTCCAAACAAACTCTGTGGAGAAACAGAGGAAGGAATAAGGAAAACCTGATTATAATACACAGTAAACAAGGAGGTAATTCACAGTGTTTCACAGAAGGAGATCGGACCAAACATGTAGTGATATGTTGAATACATTTCTTTTTTCTTGATCGAAGAACAATGTAAGCTGAAGTAAAACCTTAAGCAAAGGTTTTCAGTAGGGATGGCATTCGATTAAATTGTCTTCATCGATCGTCGGGAGAGTTAATGACGAATTTTCGATTAATCATTAATATTTTTATATTAAAATACACTATTTATGGGCTGTTAAAATGCAGTGAAAATAGAAAAAACACAGCGTGTTTCCTCATTGAGATCTTTATTACAAGATGAACAACTCTTGTGGCAGTTAAACGGGATCGTTCAATGGTTACTCTTAAAAATATGCGCTGCTGTACTCTTCAGCCCCGCGGAGAGAGCAGCTAGCCGCTGAGAGCTAGCTCCATCTGACGGTTGTCGACCTCTCAGTCCGGCCGTTGTCACGTTCTCACTCCCGGAACCCCTCCACCAGACCCGGCTTTGTCCGGGTTCGAAGAGGCTAGCTTTCGAGCTAGCCTCCGCTAGCGTCACTGTGCTGCGTTCAGACAAATCGGATATTCTTCCCTCCTACTCATGCGCTCATGGAGACGTATAGCTTCGCAGTGTTGGCAGTGAACGCAACATAATTTCGTCGAAGACAAAATAATGTCCTCGACGAAATTCTTTATGATCAATTAATCGATCGTCGATTAATTATGCCCATCCCTAGTTTTCAGAAAAGAAACAAATTCAGGAACAAGTTTAGAACACTCTTTTAAGTTGCTTTCATCTTCCATCTTTTTTAGGCTAATCAACTGTAAATAAAAAATCAGAAAAGACAATTTGGCATTTCAGCTCTGAGTTTACAAACATCTTCACAACCTGCTTCATGTCTGACAGCTTGTCTTTTACTCAAGAAGCTAAATCTGCATTAAAAAAAGTCTCAATAATCCTCACTACTGTTTGTGTTTTAAAGCTTAACTGCTGTGAGCACATGTTGAATTTGATGGTGACTCAGATGAACATTGTAACATTTTGATCAACACAAATAGAAACTACTTCCTACCCCTAAATACAGTAAAGAACCCAGAAATGACAAAGATTAGTGGGTGAAGAAGAGAAGGATGTTGATGGCAGTAGTTCATCAAGCTTAGAATGTGCTGCACAACAAGTCCGGCCTCAGCCACTGAGGACTGGTGCAGCAGCAGAAGCACTCGTCCTGCAGTCAATACCAGTTTGGCTCCTTTAGATGTTCGTCACTTACACTGATCTACCAGTATTTCTGGTTATTTAATGATAGTGGTGACTGTGGTTTTCTATTGAAGTTGCCCAATTCTCCTAAATGCCATTAAACCCAGAGTGACTTAGTTGTGTAGCTGCTTGTAATTGACACTCAACTGTAGCTGGCAAAAGCTAGAGACAGAAATCCCTCTCAGTTCGTAACAAGATACTGAGGAAAAATCCCTCAAATATGATTGATCACTTTGGCTCGGTTCTGGATTACATTTTTTTTTTAGGATTTCAAGATAATGAAAAATTAGAATTAAAAGACAGGCGTCTAAAAATAATATCTGTAGATTTCTCCAAAAAAGTGCGAGGGAATGAACCCCATCACGAAAAATCTGTTTCTCTGTTTTACATTTGTATTTGGAACATAATCTTCTACATCAGACTTTTATCCTAATTCTGTAAACACTCACACACTATTTGGTGCTTTGTGTTTTTTTTCTTTGAATTAAATAATTTCTTTCCCCGTCTTTTAAATGTCACTAGATTCTTTAGCTTTATATAAAGAACTACATAATGGTTAAAGGATATGTCGTCCAAAATGGTATCATATCACTGAGGTGAAGCTACACTCAAATGTTTCGGTCTCCACACACTGAAGCCTGGGCCTACTTGTTATAAATGGACTGTATTTATAGAGCTTTTCTAGTCTTAACCACCACTCAAAGGGCTTTAAACCACAACTCGCTTTCCCCCCATTAACACAGCACATCTGTATGCTGTGTTTTTTTTAAATTATTTTATTCACACACCCATGACAAGACTGCTATGACATTGTGGTTTTTAACACTGACATGTGGACTAGAGGAGATAGAGATCGAGCCACCAACATCCTGGTCGGCCAACGACCCGCTCTACCTCCTAACCCATGGCTGCCCAAAACCTAAATTAGATAGCAGCAAAACCTTAACAAAACCTACAGAAATGAACTAGAAAAGCATTGTGTCAAATCAAACTGCTGGAGTAAAGGTGCATGTATACTGACTACGTGCACTGGTGTGAGTCAGAAAGCAGGTCGGAGCTTAGTGCGAGGTCACTCTACCTTTGGCGTTGGGGTACTTGTTGAGCTCCTGCTGCAGAGCCCCCAGTGGGAACGGACACAGCTCCTCCACACGGATCAGGGCTGTGTTCTGGTTTGCTGCTGATGCCTCCCTCTGTTTCAGCAGGGCGTAGTAATGCTTCCCTGAGCACAGCACCACCCTCTGGACACTGAGAGGGATTAGACATCATAGGTTTACTGCATCCGTGGCAAACAACAAATAATCAAAACCCTCGAGCCCCAGTTTAATTCATGTTTGAGGACGGTGACCTTGTGGGTGACCTGCAGGAAGTGGATCTCACTTGAGTTTTGGAGAGAGGATTACCTGGATGATACCGCTGCCAGCCCCAGTAAAGTAGAGACTTATAATAGTCCAGGTGAGCTTAGCATGCAGCGGAACAGTATTAGGCGACTGTGTATTGTGTTCAATACTGCAGAGGAAACTTCCTGTTTATGAAAGTCACCACGTTGTCTTCATCAGCAGAGCGGTCAGAACCGTTAAGACTAATAAACAGTTACGAGATCCACTAAATTAATCAAATTAT
The DNA here is from genome assembly GCF_963576545.1 of Limanda limanda. Taxonomy (NCBI): domain Eukaryota; kingdom Metazoa; phylum Chordata; class Actinopteri; order Pleuronectiformes; family Pleuronectidae; genus Limanda; species Limanda limanda. Next base: position 19,090,793 of record NC_083643.1, read on the forward strand.
TACGATTCAGGGCCAAAAAGGTTGAAATAATTGACATTAATTATCATGGTGCTGTAGCTGTGGAGGTTATGCACATGGATGAAGAAGGTTATGCTTTCTGCAGCATCTGTTAATTTATCTGTTAGTCAGCAGCATTACACATAAATTACAGGATGGAATTCCACGAGAATCGGTGGAAGCAGGCGTTATGGATCAGGGAGGAACCCATTCAAATTTTAGTGTAGATCTAGCTTTTCTTTTTTCACTATCTGTAACATTGTGAGAGTTTTCTTGATCTTGATGAAAATAATCAGACATGTTTAGGCTGATATTTATGAGTATGTGCAATTGGTGCAGATCAAAATAAAAATCCAGATCTACTGAATTTAAATCTGGTTACATTAGGCGACTGTTTGGAGCTTAGTGGGGGTATGAGTGACGTTCTAGTTTATTTTTGTCAGCTTTGACCTCTTACTGATCTTAACTTAGGTAGGTACCTTAATTCACAGCTATCAAAGACCATTTCAAAACAGCTTTTTTTAGCCCAGTTCTTGCAGTTGGTGCAGTTACTAAAAATGTACCTTTCTGCAGAGGCTGAAGTGTCACCGATCACTGGTTTGAAGGATGTTCCCGGTGCCAGTTCTGTCAGACTGGACACGGCCCCCTGTTAAATGAAATCACACCGTTCACCCACTTCAACAATAAAAGAAGTAGGAGACAAAATGTTGCACATGCTCTTCACGGTGGTTTCAGCGCTCACAGAAAATCTCAGCAGTGTCTTGGGTCCGACGACAATCAGAGGTTTGCGGAAGTTACGGATCATCTGTCTCCTCAGCAGGTGGAAGTACTGAGCGGGAGTGGTGGGGTTGACCACCGCCATGTTCACAGTGTCGCTGTCCACACCCTCCATTTTACTGTCACACAACTAAAAGTACAAGAGAGGATGAGTTAGTGATGATTTACAATTCAGGTAATGTGCAACACCAACATGTGACTGCTGCTGGTAGGAAGCAGTCACATGTTGGTGTCACTCCATTAAGAAACATCCAGTCTTGTAAATCCGGGGTCTCAGGGGATGAATGTAATGATATTCAGCAGCAGAGACTCATGTAAACACCTTCCTGTCAGTTAACATGTAACAGCAGAGACAGAGTCATGCCTTCAAAACAGCACTAAAATATCAATATAAACATTCTTTCAAAATCCAGTACTGTGTGTTGGTCACTAATAAAAGTGGGAATTAGTTTTCTAAATAAACCTTCCCAGTCGGTGATCATTTTTACCAGGCGTGGTGGTCTTGTTGATCTGGACTGTGAAAGACGGTGTGTGTCTGTGAGGGAGTGCTGCTATTTTCAATGCAATTCAGTTTTCAGCTTTTAAAAATACACTGCCGATAACTATAAGATGTTGACATTCCCCCTCATCACTCAACAAATGGACTGGTGGTCCTCCCTTCTGGAAATATCTTGGTGAAGATGGTAATAACAGCCTGTTATCCAACATTTCCTGATTTGCCTGTCTACCTGCTCTAAATGTGCGTGAATCTGTAATTTTCAATTAAAGGATCTATATGTTGATGTATTGTGGAAAACCTCTACCTTGTAATGTCGTCTTCTTTTTATTGTTCTTATTCTTTTGAGTTATACGTCCTTTTAAATGATCTTGTCCTTTTATTGCTTTTGTGTAACTGCTTTTGTCGGTATGAATGCATTTTTAAGTATCCTGTCTCTGCTTTTTTTGTCAAAGTCCTTTGTAAACCCTGTTTATTCTTTAAAAGGTGCTAAATAAAGGTATTATTATATTATTATTGTGCAGGTGTAACTAATAAAAAGGCCCACTAAGAGTACTAGTGCACTATATTTTTGTGTGAAATGTATGCTCTCTAATGTCCACAAAAATGTCCATAATGCAGTACCAAGCACAGTTGTCCACAATAGGAAATCAAGCATCACATTTTATAGATTAAAAAATGGGCACTGTGTGACACCTCATTACTGAGTAATGACACAAAATGACGATGATTCACAAGTGTCCGAAATCTCAAATTACTGTTTGCTTCAGAGTAAAAGACCGTGTCCACTGTAGGGACAGTAGTGAAGAAATGGAGGTGGAAGTGCAATTGGACACAACCTACGTGTGATGTCTTTTGTCTGGTGGCCAATCAAGACCCATTATCTCCATTAGTTGCTCATGATTATACCTGCTTAGTGTCCTGTATATAACACACTTTGAGCTGCACTGCATTTCTGAAGAGAGGAGACCTGGACTAAAATGACCCTTTTTAAATTTAATTATGACTCTTAAATATAGTTTCTCATTCCAGATACATAGGTGCATGTTTTCTGATTTAGATCTTCACACCAGCACATGAACACAGTGTAATATGTATACCAAGGAACACAGTCCCACAGAATTTCAGCTTCAAAAATAGATTTCACTTTTTTTCTTTTCATTATTGTGAGGATAATATAATAATATGAGGCCACCTAGGTTAAAGAGATCAGGCAGATAATCGTCCACAGCTTAAGCCTTTTCACTAAAATGTTCCCTCTTCATTTAACATCTTTCTACTGCAGCTCAACAAAGAAACACAAAGAGGGGAAAATACTGTAGCTGTGGCAGAGATCTGCTTGATTGGTTTAAATCAGGCTCTTGAAGCTGCATATTATCTTCATATTATTCAACACAGTGTTGAACAAAGCTACAGATTTTGTCCCTCATCACATCACTATTGAATTTTAGGAGATACACTCGATTTATCAGCTGAAGCCTCAGATTATCTGCAGTTAAAATTTTGCATGTATTTTGCACTGGAAGACGACTGTGGATTTTATCACCGTCACTTCAATTCAAAGCACATTATGCATGATGATCCGGGTTTGTTTGGTTTCAATAATTCATGTTTCAATAATGTTTATTATTTTGATAGTTCTTCCTCATCCTAGTTGAGGGTTTGAGGACGGATAATGTAGAACTTTTTACAGATTGTTGAGCCCTATAAGGAAAATTGGGATTATGGCTCATATAAATAACTTTTTATTTGATATTTGGATTTTAATATGAACAAAGAGTAAGCAACAAGTTACTTAATATGACATGGAGGCAGAATGACACTTCCACAGACCTGGAGGAAGCGCTCCATATGGCAGGACGAGTGTTCTGGTCCGGCCCCATCGTAGCCGTGAGGCAGCAGGATCACCATCCCACTCTGCAGCAACCATTTCGCTTCACCTGGGGACAGAGTTTCAAAATGCTTCTAAGATGTTTGACACTGTGAGTTTAATACTAGATGTGTGAGAAGGGTCAGAAGTTTACCTCCAGAGATGAAGGTGTCAAAGATGATCTGTGCTCCGTTGAAGAAATCTCCAAACTGAGCCTCCCAGATGGGAAGAAGCTTTGGTTGTGCGATGCTCATACCATATTCAAACCCGAGCACAGCCTCCTCAGACAGAGGACTGTTACACACCTGATGACACAAAAAACACCACAATATGCAACTTGAAAGAAAGCACTCTTATCATAGGTGTTAGAGATTAAAAAAACCAGCAGCAGAAATGCCTCAAATACTGCTGAAAATACCGGGTTGGGCATCTGCGAGTACGCAAATCTAAGTACCAATCAGATACCACATATTTACAGTATATTGGTTTTCACCCAGATAAAGCTGCGGTTTTCATTTCCGAGAAATCACTATCTCTTCTTCACAGCTACAAAACAGCGGTCGCATTGTACTGCCACGGTTAAGTACTGTCTAAAGAGCGGCGAGGAAGAAGGGATTTCTGGCAGTGTAGCTTTAGACAGAGCAAGCTAAAATGTCAGCTATTTGGCAAAATTTATGGAAGGTTCAACCAGTAAAACAGATACAAGTACTGAATGCAAGTATTTAGTTCCAAGCTATTGAAAGGAAGCGATTTTTGTGTTTTCCTAGATCTATTTATTTTGTTCAAGCTATATGCCATTCATTCTCTGTATATAAAGTTTTAAAAGTGGTAAACCCTAGTCAGGCCAAACAAGCAATCATAACTTCCATACAAGGTCCAGGTGGTCTGAAGGGGAAAATGGTATCGGAACATCTCCAATAGATGTAAGTAAAGAAAGTTATACTTAATAATAAAATATTGCGTTAAATATGTCATGTTTAGTGTGTAAGAATTTTACCTCCAGGAAGGCAGTCTGCTGAGGGCTGATGTGGTTGAGAGGGATGTACATGTCATTGCTCTCCTGACACACCACCATGGCGTGACGCTGACTGAACGTGCCTCTTCCAACATCCTGCCCACTGATTCGAATGTTAAAACCTGCAGCAACAATACATACAGAAATCAGTTGAATGCCAGCAATAAAAATGCAATGATTCTTTAATTTGATCTGATGTTATTTTCTGCCCGACACTTACCTTGACTGAGGAGAGATCCAAACGCCAGGGCCTCCGCTGTGGACCAGTCCAGTTTGGTGCCCTCATCCAACTTGTGCAACCGGGCCTGAGTTCACAAAAGGAGCAGCCCAGCATCATCCAGCTGCTGCAGCATCAGCAGCACGACACCAGCCGACAGATATAAAAGAGACGACGGCCTTACCTGTGCGTGGGTCTTTCCCAGGTGACTGTGCATCTGGAATGGCTCGGAGATGGTCACTGATTTTGCTCCAACAAACTGCAGCAGAGGAACGGGGACGCCCGTGTCCCAGGTGGTGATTCTCTCCTGGGGCTCGACCAGATCAGCCCAGCGGCCCTGCAGGTTGGTGGGCGGGGGGGTGTACAGGGTCGTGCTGGCCAGCTTGTCGTTCAGCATGCTGTAGTGCTTTGATTTGATCTGCTCGCGCTCGGCTTCGGTCATCAGACCTTCGGAGATCAGTTTGTCGGAGTAGGAGTCAGGGATGCTCTTACGGGAGCTGCAATAAAGCAACAATTGCTCAATAAGATTTAAAGAACATCACATTCACCAGTAATGGAAGAATAATTTAGAGCTTATAGAATCTATTCTTTATTGTAATGGTAGGTTTCCAAAATCTTTAACTAGAAACAACAATATTTTCCTTGTAAAATCGATCTAATTTGCATTTCTAAAATAAATATTGTCTAATACCTTCTGAAATATCTTTGTCAGTGGTTTCAACCCTAGTGGGGGGGGACCCCTCGGTTATAGGCGTCCTGTAGATTGAGATGCTTAATGTGTTGGGGAAAATCTGTCATATCTGTTCATCTTTTAGACTGTTCCTGTATGATTCATACAGATGAAAGAGTGGAAGGGAAATTCTCGTGTGACATAGAGAACTGAAAAACTGCTTAAACTATGAGGTCTGACTGTCTGCAAGGACGGCCACAACTTTATGAACGATAGCGCTACACACAGTTATAACACAGAAGCAACGGAACAAAACCCAGTTAAAGATCTCTTAATGAGAAGTGTAAAAAAAAAGTCCCTGATCAACTTTCCACTCCTGAGAAATACAGTGTATGTTACACACATTTTCGAAAAATTAGCTATAATGTAAAATAAAGAAGGTGAATTGAAATTGACCTTACCGGATGATCTTGTATATGGCTGGGTTGGTGAAGAACGGCTCGTCCAGCTCGTTGTGGCCCCACTGACGGTAGCAGATCAGGTCCAGGATCACATCCTTCCTGTAGCGCCGCTGGTACTCCAGAGCCAGCCGAGTGGCTCGCAGCACCTCCTCTGCATCGTCTCCGTTCACATGGATCACAGCAGAGTTCACCATCTTACCTGGGACACAAATACAAGTCTCCCATTGTAATACGCTTCAAATAAAAAACTTGTGAGATGACATTTAAAAGAGATGTCATAATATTTGACAATCACAGAAATATTGTGCGTAAATAATAATAATGAATGAACACTGAATCTGTGTCACTGACCGACATCACTACAGTACATCGATGATCTCCCTCTCTCTGATGGAGTGGTGAAACCCACTTGGTTGTTCACTATGAGGTGGATGCTCCCACCGACTCTGTAGTGAGGCAGGTTTGAGAGGGTCAAGGTTTCTGTAACGATCCCTTGACCAGCGACAGAGCCGTCACCGTGGACCTGTAAGAAGAGAACAAAAAGAGATGGTCTCAAAGTTTTAATTCAACTTTTAATTATACCGAAGATCTGATGAAAACGTCTTTAACAGTTCCTTGCTTTGCACAAGTCTCCTACTGCTTTACATTTGTACTAATTCAGCCATGAAACAATATGAAACAGAGAATCTTAACATCTGTAGTATGTTCAAGGAGGTTTGTTATCATCCCCAGAGATGAACCCTGGATCAGGGGTGGTAAATAAAGAAGGCTTTCAACTGACATCATGTAGGAGGTCAACACCTCTCGAAATGTATAGGCTGTTTAGACTCAAATGATATTTCACAGCTGCTGCATTTGATTAGTTGTGTTTAAAGAGAATATCAGTTTATTTGCTGGAAAAAGATGGTTATCACAAGAGGGAGTGTAGTGCAACAGGAGATGTGTATGGGCCTCCTGGTGGTCTCAGGTTACGACCTTCCAATTGCAACATTCACAATTTGTGTGAATCCAGGAATCTCTGTTGGATCCAATCCCACAACCACATCTATCGCCCCCCTATTTCATGTGAGCTCCGAAAATTGGAAATGTTTAAAAAATGTCTACACAGCATCTTTATCTACATCAAATGTAGTGATGTTGGGGATACAGGTGCATTTTTTTTTCCATTCAAAAGGGAAAAGGTTTTTTCACTGTCGTCAAAAGGTTCTGAAATATCCTCAGAGCTGCCAACTTTTCAAAAAACCTTGGAGTGAGATTTTGTCAGGGGTGACCAAAATTTTGCCGCGCACACAGCCACACACGCAATACAATGGATCAACACATGATCAACACATGACAAAAATAACTAAAAATTAGGTATCAGATGCAGATCAGAAGCTGGTTAGTCATTTTCTAAGATCTGTGGGCAAGGTTGTACTGGCCTGTGGCCAGTGGTGTATAAAGTACTTGAAAGCCATACTTGAGTAAAAGTACAGATATCTTACCTGGAAGTGACTTTGGTAAAAGTAAAAGTAACCCGCCAGAAAATGACTTGAGTAAAAGTCTTAGAGTCGCTCATATTAAATGTACTTAAGTAACATAAGTATCTGGTGTTGAAATGTACTGAAGTATCAAAAGTACAAGTACCTAAATTAAAAATGCAAAGTGCTTTTTATAGTAGGTCTATACAGACACAATACAACCCAAAATGTTTCTCCTCAAGATTTATTTCAACTGACTGAAAAATTATAACAACAATGTGCATATAATGTATAATTTTACAAATTTTGAACCCTAGCTGCTGAGGTTCAAATAGTAATGGACCAGCGCATCTGAACTTCTAGAGACAACAAAGAATCAACTATAAACAAGTGCCTCTTGTGACTGCCCAAGAACATTAATAAACCACAGTATAACCACTAAAAAAGTCTGTAAATATCACTTAACATGGACCTTTCATCAGTAGCAGGAGTGATACACAATGCCCCTTATGATAACTCAGCAAAGGGAAACTAGGCACACAAAATAAGATAGTTTCTCTTTTGTTAACAGCCTGGACAGTGCTAGTACAGAGAGGAAAAAAATCACTGGACACAGTCTGGTTTTGCTGCCAAATTTCAGACAGAAAAATAAAGACTGAACTGAACTCCTGCATGAGCACCTGGATAATTCTAAAGGGAATAAATTGATGGGGAATGTGCTCGTGTTGATTAAGTCCCTGCCCACACACATCGCTACTCCCCATTGGATGGTTTAGTGAGGTCCTCAGATCGGCCCTGGCGGAGCGCCGAGAAGACGATCAAACTGGACTCTAGAGCAGGGGTTTTCAAATGGTTTTGTTCCAGGGACCACCATTCTGACTAGAAAGTAATCCGCGGCCCACTGATGTGCCTACGCGCGCACGTGCCTCGTGTGTGCGTGCATGCGGATTGAAGGAAGTTTTAACATTTGGTTTTGCATGTTGGTTTTATTTAAAAACCTCAAACAAATCTAGAAAAATCTGTGTAAAAAACAACAAAACGGTTGATTTTCAGTGCTTTTAAAACAAAATTAAAATGCAATTTGTAGTTGTACTGCATCTCTGTGTCTATTCATTCTGTCAGGAGAACTGCTACTGTATAGACGAAAGTCTTAGAGCTCTCCTAAGAAATTGTTTCTCAACCAGCGAACGTGGTAAAGTTGACTGTTATTTCAATCAATTGTAGAGGAAGTAAAACTTGTGACATAGTTTCTGAAGATGAACCTGCAGAGGGATCATCACCGGTACAGCCTGCTCGACCCCGGTCGGCCAAGGCAGCCCCCCCCATGGCAAACACGTCCCCATCGTACCGAGGCAGCGGGCACGTGAGTGAGAGAGAGGTGCGCCGTGCACGTCTCGGCCCACAATCAGATTTTTTTTGGGGCGTGAGAAATTGGATGTGTGGTGTGAGTGCGTGTGAAAACATGCAAAAGCGTGTGTCACACGGCGAAAGCGTGAGAGTTGGCAGCTCTGTATCCTGGATCTGGTTAAACAAAAATGATGATTCATGTTTTAACCATTGAAAGCTACAGTATGTAACTTCAGCCACTAGGGGTCTCTCATTTAAAACTTTAACAAAACACCTAGTTTGATGACATCATGGAGCAGCGTGGGATCAGGGGATCAACCCTGTTCCATGGTTTCAGACAACAGATCAGTAAGGTCTCTTCACCTCCTTGTGGGTGTGTCTATGCTGTGACCAGGTACCTGCAGACAGATGACCTGGTCCCCCGGCTGGGCGCTGTCTTCAGGGGAGTAGTCGCCCTCTTTCCTGAGCTGCTGCCTGGCTCGGGTTTTGCCCTGAGCCACCGGGTTGATGGCCTCGAGGTGAGAGGGGTTGGGCAGCATGGTCACGTGAAGAGGGTTTCCAGCTCCCAAATCCAACTTCACCGAGGAGGTCAGGTGGGAGAGCACGTCGCCGATGGCCGGCGAGCTGTCGGGGAACTCGCTGAGGCCACGCATCTTACGGAACATGAGCTGGAGAGATAAAGGTGGTGGAAGAAGTGAGTTGTTTGACGTTATCACAGCTTCATGCTAATCAACAATTATTGATCCAGTCTTCCGTGATTCTTCTTGTGAACAAAATGAAATGTCTTTAACTCATGATGGGAGGAAGTGTAGACACGTCTACCATCTCTCAGAGAATGAGATATATAAACACAGTCATGGTCTTGATTAACATACATTGCGTTTGTTTACATCTAAGTGAAACTTTTACTCAACAATTACCTAGATGTAAATGTGACTCATTTATACCAAAATACAGATCATTTTAAAAGCCTTGATAACTGTTTCTTGCCACTGTGCGTGTGCTGCTGGTTACAGTGCTGTAAGGGACTGTCTAACCTCAGGTGGGAACTCCAGCAGGCCGATCAGGAGGTTCAGTCGGCCTCTGTGGGGCATACCGATGACGATGTCTGTGACTCCACTGTGGGCAGACTGGTTGAAGAGCTCGTAGAAAAAGCCCATCATGCTCTCTGCTCCCTCTCCTCCGTAACGTTTCACAGTAGCAAACTTGGTGGCCAGGAAGTGGTCCAATTCCTACAGGAGGTGAGAGGAAAAGGACAGAAACTGATGCACAACCTACAAAACACTTCAATATGAAATGTGAGATTGGATTTTTTTATTCTCATCTTTGTCCTTGTACCGACCTGAGACTCCAGCATGACCTCGGCCAGCTGCCTCCTCTCCTCCGGGGAGAAACTTTTCCTCTTGAGCTCCTCGAAGCGGTCAGCGAACCACTCCCTCTCCTCCAGGGTGCTCAGCTGGCTGGTCTCCACTGACAGGTGGCCGCAGTAGGCTTCCTCTAAATAGGCCTGAAGCTCCTCCAATGAAGCCTCTGCCTTTCCAAAGTGCCTCAGACCTGCAGAGACACACACAGGGAGCTGAGGTTACACCCACACCGAGGCTCTAACTGTGCATGACCAGTAAATATGGGATAAAGAATAAGAACTGAACAGAGGGCGAGTAAACAACCAGGACACGACATACAATCAATATAACAAAGGGAAGAGTACTTTTACTTTTCATACTCTTACATTTTGTTGATTATACTTTATGAAACATTTTGGAAGCTGGAAGTTAATTGCTAAAATATTACTGAGTCATCAACAGTTCCTTCAGTGCACAACCAAGATAAACATGAATCCTTCAGTTAGAAAATAAAAGCTGTATAGAAACAGACTTATGTGTTATGGTTTATTTTTTTTACAGGTTTGTGTTTATTTTGTGTTTATTTTGTGTCTTTATTCGGTCGTTTGTTGTTATTTTGAGTCGATGAGTCTGTTTGTTTAAAATTTGTTAAATTTTGTAGATTTTCTTGTCTTTTTGTGGACCTTTACTTTATATTTGTAGTGGCTTTGTGTCTTACTGGTCACCTTGTGTCATATTTGGTCACTTTGGTCCACTTTCCAGTACAGATTTAGCAATCACACATAGTGCATCAATGTGCAGCACCTTCTCTATCATACAACACTCATACACTACTGGCCCTTGAGCCCCCTGAGGCCTATGTATAAGGAAACATCACTTGGAATGAATTGTAGATATTGTCATTATCCTTCTGTGTGTTGTGTGTTTTCTGCAGGTGTCCACCCCCAGCTGTTATTTACCGGAGGTGTTGAGGGGTCCTGTCATGCTGCCCCTCAGCAGGTTGATCTCTGGGACACTTTCAGAAACCGGCAGTAGGGGGTTGATTTTAGCAGCCTTGTGTCCATGTGCTCTGTAAGCCTCCACCAGCCGAGCGACACCATGATCTGAGCACAGAGCGAGAGGCTGTCAGCGTCAAAGTCACAACAACAACAACAACTGAACAAGAACAAAAACAACTCCATCTGAGTGAATGAATGACACGTTAACAAAGGATCACTGTAAAGTGCTTATTAAAAGGACATAACAAACACGAATAAAGACACGTGTTTCAGCCCGACACACGGAAGCAGCAGCCTCCTCTTCCTCTCAGGTGATGAAGACACCTCATGCAGAGTGAACTCCTCACTGACCTTGGTTGAGCTCGGTGCCGGGCAGCTCCTGCTCGCTGTGTTTGGGTCGGTAGCCGTACACCCCCCTCTCGGTGTGGTAGTGCCGGCGCAGCAGCTGTCGGGCCGCGGCCGGAGGAAGTCTGCCCACGGACTGTCTCAGGAGAAACACCGCCGCCATGTTTGCACCGAACTTTTCCCTCCCGTGTGTCAGCAACGGCTCCCTGAGACTACAGGACGACGGCCATACTGCCGGCTGACACGTGACGGGAGGACACGCAACCCGGCAATCCTATTGGCTGAATACTTTTTCGTAACTTCTCAACTTTATTGAACAACACATTCAAAAGCAGGAGGCAAGTCAACCAGGCACGTGCACAGATAGACCCCTAGGGGGCTCAAGCACCAGCCCTTTTGCCCTGTAGGAGAAAAGTGCCCTTCTGCTGGAGCCCAATTTTTTCTTCATTCATCAATATTTAAGAAGGAAAATTACTCTCTCTGTCATCAATTCCAAATTAGACAAGTTCACTAGTTTTGTTTCATTTAAAATCGTAATTATTGAAATGATAGGTAGATCTTAAGTTGAGCTACATTCTGCAGTCTGGTGAGGTATATTGTGGTATATTCTTAGTGTAATGCTGCTAATACTTCAACTCTGTCAGAAAACAGTAAACAAAAATGTGTGTGTACTGTGTTGTCAGCTTTATAGAGATTATGTAAGTCACTCTTAGTTATTATGCACAACATTGATTTATCTCATTTTTCAAAATTTGCATCATAATAAAGAAAAGAGGGACTCCAAAAGCAGAAGGACAGGGAACTGCAGCAAGCAGCTCAGGGTAGCAGCTCTCTTTTATATTGGATCAGGACATCAACTAGTGAAACAAATGAGGGAGAATCAGTAAGTTTTTTTGATTTATTATTATTATTTTTAATTTGATAAATAATTTGCCCTTTTTTTTGGTTTGAGCACCTGCCCTCCAAAATGTCTGTGCACGTGCCTGAAGTCAACCAAACATAGATACACTAAATACTGTATATAAGAGGTGAGAGCATAGAAACAACAGTACATAAAGTTGTTTAAAGTGCGTTATTTATAATTGTAACAATACAATCAACCATTGATAAAAAAACTGTACATTCCAGTAGTTATTTTAGCAGATTTTAGATTATGTTTCAATTTATTTTTAGATTCACCTGTTAATGGGAATCTGTGTGGTTTTCATACATTTGGCTTAATGCATAATATATTTTGCCATCATTTGAACTGGGTTAATCTGCTGAGTTTCACTTTGTCTTCCACAATTGGTCCATTCACGATATTGTTGGGATTTCAAACTTTTAACTATAGGTTGTGTCTGACAGAATTCCAACCAAATAAAGCTAGAGGTAGTTTTGGCTAGATTATGCCTTCATACAAATGATTTTAATAACTGTTGCTGCTTAGTGTTAATAATGAATCTTTCACTTGTTCTCATTTCTAACTTCTGATATTAAAGGCTTATTCCCCTGGATTCATTCAACATCACATAGAGTTCCAGGAGCTGTCTGATAAAGTCCTGGAGGTCAGACAGAGTGACGTTGTTGTCTTAATGTTGTATGTTGCTTTGGTTTCGAGGATCCGAATGTTTACAGTCAGGATTGTTCTGATGAAGCAGAAAACATAATAATCTTTTCTCCAATTGATAATATTCTTTGGCCGTCATGGCATCTGCTGGGTCAAGGCCTTTCTTGAAGTAAACAGGTTGCCGAGCAACTATAGCGTCATTGGGAGTGTCTTCCTGTTCACTTCCGTATTCCAAAAGCCAGGAGGATGGATTACACCTGCACACTTCCGAGGAGGAGGAACGAAGATCTACTGTTATAAAATGGACAGACGCCGGATGTTCATGGCGCTCTGATACAAATAGTGTACTGGAGGCCCATTGCTTTGCCGTAACCTGTTCATTGTTTCCTAAATAAATACTTTGAGCAAACTGAGTTCGGCTCTACTTCTCTTAAAGGATAAACGATCACGCTTTCCTTTCAATTTGGTGACCCCGACTTGATTCTTTAAGAGAAGTTTTTCCAGTGATAAGAGAATCTTTTGACCTGACAGTTTGGACAACCCGACGTGACTCTTTAAGAGATTAAGAGAAGTTTTTTCTGACGTATTCCTAAAGAGAATTTTTTGACCAGAAAGACCGGAGACCCCAAGGTCGAGGCTGCTCCTGTTGATTCTCCACATACTCAAACTATAAGGTAAGCAGATAACCTGTTTGTCACGGTTTGGATGGAGAGATGGACCCAAATGCAGAAATTATAAAGTAAAAGGTAATTTAATTAAATAAGTAATTAACAAAACAAACAAAACATTAATACTAACAGTAACAAACAAAACACGAGGCTTATGCGGGGATACAGGAGATCAGGAGATCATGAAAGCACCATGGAAGGCAGGAGGGAAGACGAACAAACACCGCAGGAACACAGGACAGACAACACCGCAGGAAAAACAGACAATCCGACCCAGGACAAATGGAAGACAGAGGTTTAAATACACAGGGGAGGCAGGGTCAATTGAACACAGGTGTAACACATGAGGGCAGAGGAAGACAATCACCGACAGGAAGTGAAGACAGAAACAACACACAAGGAACAGACTACAAAATAAAACAGGAAACAAACAGAAACAGAGTGCAAACATGAAACTAAAACAAACAACAGAGATCTACAAGATAACTATGAAACAGTCTTGACCTGACAAATACAACCCAACTAGCCAGACTGTTTGCCAGACTGTTACAGAACCCCCCCCTCAAGGGCCGGATACCAGACGGCCCAAAAACAAAACCGAGACGGGAGGGAGGAGGGGGGAACCGGAGGAGGGACTCCGGGACATGCCCAGGGACTCAGGCGGACGGCTCCGTGGCCGCTCAGGGACAGAGTTCAGTAGCTCGGGAGATCGGCACGGTGGCCGCTCAAAAGCAGAGTTCAGGGGCTCCGGCGGACGGCGCTGTGGCCGCTCGAAGGCAGAGTTCAGAGGTTCCGGAGGGCGGCGCCGTGGCCGCTCAAGGGCAAAGTTCTGTGGCTCGGGAGGGCGGCGCCGTGGCCGCTCAAGGGCAAAGTTCTGTGGCTCGGGAGGGCGGCACCGTGGCCGCTCAAGGGCAGAGTACTGAGGATCGGGAGGGCGGTGCCGTGGCCGCACAGGAACCGAGTTCTGATGCCCCTCATGGACTGAGCACCAAGGGGCAGCCCTCAGCCCCGGACTTGGTGATGGAACCGGAGTCGCAGCAGCTCGGACCTCTGACGCCGGAACCGCTGTGACGTCTCCGGGGAACCTCCGGCGCTGAAGAGGGGCTGGCACCGGCGCTGTGAGGACCTCAGACGTCAGAAGACAAGGGAAGCCCGCGGGGAAACTCTGGCGCGGGACCGGAGAAGACTTCGCAGGGCCCGTAGCAGGGACTGGAGCTGGCACTGTGAAGGCCTCTGACGCCAGAACCAGAGTGTCGTCTGCTGGGATCCTCCGGCGTGGGGCAGGCACTGGAGCAGGGACTGGAGCTGCCACCGCGAGGACCTCCGACGCCAGAACCGAGGTGGCGTCTGCCGGGACCCTCCAGCACAGGACAGGCACTGGAGCAGGGTCTGGAGCTGGCACCGTGAGGACCTCTGACGCCGGAACTAGAATGGCGTCTGTCGGGACCCTCCGGCGTGGAACATGGACTGGAGCAAGGACTGGAGCTGACACCGCGAGGACCTCCGACGCCAGAGCCAGAGTGGCGTCTACCGGGACCCTCCGGCGCGGGACAGGGACTGGAGCAAGGACTGGAGCAGGCACGGTGAGGACCTCAGACGCCGGAATCAGAGTGGCGTCTGCCGGGACTCTCCGGCGTGGGACGGGGACCTGAGCAGGGACTGGAGCAGGCACGGCGAGGACCTCAAACGCCGAAACCAGAGTGGCGTCTGCCGGGACTCTCCGGCGTGGGACGGGGACCGGAGCAGGGACTGGAGCAGGCACGGCGAGGACCTCAGACGCCGGAACCAGAGTGGCGTCTGCCGGGACCCTCCGGCCTGGAACGGGGACAGGAGCGAGGACAGGAGCAGGCACCGCGAGGACCTCAGACGCTGGAACCAGAGTGGCGTCTGCCGGGATCCTCCGGCGTGGAACGGGGACAGTAGCGAGGACAGGAGCAGGCACCGCAAGGACCTCAGACGCTGGAACCAGAGTGGCGTCTGCCGGGACCCTCCGGCGTGGGACGGGGACTGGAGCGAGGACAGGAGCAGGCACCGCGAGGACCTCCAACGCCGGAAACAGAGTGGCGTCTGCCGGGACCCTCCGGCGTGGGACTGGGACAGGAGCGAGGACAGGAGCAGGCACCGCGAGGACCTCCGACGCCGGAAACAGAGTGGCGTCTGCCGGGATCCTCCGGCGTGGGACTGGGACAGGAGCGAGGACAGGAGCAGGCACCGCGAGGACCTCCGACGCCAGAAGCAGAGTGCCGTCTGCCGGGACCCTCCGGCGCGGGACAGGAGCAGGGACTGGAGGTGGCTGGCGCCCAGTTGAGGCTCAAGGTGGCTGAGATCCAGTTGAGGCTGGAGGTGGCTGGGACCCAGTTGAGGCTGGAGGTGGCTGGGACCCAGTTGAGGCTGGAGGTGGCTGGGACCCAGTTGAGGCTGGAGGTGGCTGGGACCCAGTTGAGGCTGGAGGTGGCTGGGACCCAGTTGAGGCTGGAGGTGGCTGGGACCCAGTTGAGGCTGGAGGTGGCTGGGACCCAGTTGAGGCTGGAGGTGGCTGGGACCCAGTTGAGGCTGGAGACGGCTGGGACCCAGTCGAGGCTGGAGACGGCTGGGGCCCAGTCGAAGCTGGAGGTAGCTGGCGCCTGTGAGCATGCTGCTGGAGAGTGAGGCTTCTGCTATGGATGCCCCCTCTCCAACGTCCACCAACCACAGCAGAACCCTTCTTGAAACTGCGGGGACCACCAACCGCAGAGCTCCTCCACAGGCTGCGGGGTCCACCACGGGCCAGACGGGTTCCCTCGAAGGGGTTAGTGGATGGGGCTGGAGGGCTGCGCAGTGTCCTCAACCGCTCCTGCACCTCCAGGAGGTAGGGGACGTAATGGCTGACCCAGGGACGATCTTTCAGCCAGGCCTCCAACACCAAGATCGCCTCCAGGGTCTCAGCAGTGTCTGAACCTCCCCCCTCCAGCTCAGACACCAAACAATCAAAATAATAAACTCTTTCACTCCAAAAACTAATCTCTGCTGGGTCCATATTATGGTCGGATTGTACTGTCACGGTTTGGATGGAGAGATGGACCCAAATGCAGAAATTATAAAGTAAAAGGTAATTTAATTAAATAAGTAATTAACAAAACAAACAAAACATTAATACTAACAGTAACAAACAAAACACGAGGCTTACGCGGGGATACAGGAGATCAGGAGATCATGAAAGCACCATGGAAGGCAGGAGGGAAGACGAACAAACACCGCAGGAAAAACAGGACAGACAACACCGCAGGAAAAACAGACAATCCGACCCAGGACAAAGGGAAGACAGAGGTTTAAATACACAGGGGAGGCAGGGGCAATTGAACACAGGTGTAACACATGAGGGCAGAGGAAGACAATCACCGACAGGAAGTGAAGACAGAAACAACACACAAGGAACAGACTACAAAATAAAACAGGAAACAAACAGAAACAGAGTGCAAACATGAAACTAAAACAAACAACAGAGATCTACAAGATAACTATGAAACAGTCTTGACCTGACAAATACAACCCAACTAGCCAGACTGTTTGCCAGACTGTTACACTGTTAAAACAAGTTCTGTTTATTGATATAGATTTTGAGTGTGCGGAGATGAGAAGGAGGTAAGATAATATGTGTAGTGTATATGGGAGGCAATGAAGGGTTACGGCAAAAAAATGTTAATCAAGGGAATGAACAAAGGTTGTTTGTAACAGAAATAAGTCTAAGCAGTGCAGAGTCTTGGCTGAACAGATAAGTCTGTGATGCACGAATCCTTAAAACTAATACAGATTGGAGAAGAGACACACCGGTGATCGAGACTAAAAGATGAAAGACGACTTGAGCAAATGTTGCATCTCTGCAAACTAAGTTAGTTAGTGTGGGATTCTGGAGGAAGTTGAGTAGCCTACACAAAAGTGAGCTGCTTGACTAGCCAGAACCACCGTTGCTTAAATCGGTCCTAAATTAAAGACCAAGATCTTAAAATATCATTGTGATTCTGGAGGTAAGAGTTGGCCTGGTCTTACGAGACAGGAGCTTTACTAACCAGACAGACACACCATCATTTCAATTGGGCACAAATAACGGAAGGCTGTTACGAATAAGGATTTGAAAGAGGAAATTACTTATATAAAAATTATAATATTACTATTGATTATATACATTAGAGGGTGAATGGGAATTTGGGGATAATGTGTGAATGGAAGAGCGTGTGTGCCTGTTGAAAATGAGAGAGGATGAGATAAGAAGAGGCAAGGTCAAACGAATGAGAGAGACAGAATAGAAAAAGAGGCAGAGGCAGAGATTTACGCCTGCCGATAAAGGGTATTTGGGGGAGAGGAAGCTATCGGGGGAAAGCCAGTGGGCTTGACAGCTCGGCTTACAACTGGCGTTGACATCATAAGGAGGCTTGGTGTTTGTTTGTCTGTATGTTTGTTTGTTTTTAATACTACTTCATTCAAAAGTTATGAATTCCAGAGGGAATTGTTAAAATTACACTTTTTGGTACCAATTTGTAGTTGAAGATTTCCAATATATCTTATCCATTACAGGAAAGAAAAAAAGGTTTTGGCCTCCAAAGTTCTACATAAAATCCAATAATTTAATATCTTATTTTATTTTGACACAGGAGGGATAATAGTAAAGACTTCACAAGTTACTAATTTGATTCATAATATAACTTCTAAGTACAGTAAATGTGCAATGTTTTTTGTATTTTCTGTATTATATTTAAGCCACTTACACCCATACAAAAGTTTCATCCGCAGCTGTGGCTTTGTGACAATGAAGATGATAACAATGTTTTTGTTTTTTAGTCTGGAGAAGTTGCTGCCCCTGATGCAATGAGCCCAGTGAAAGTTAGATAAGAGCTGATCTGCTTTGCTCTGCAAGGGTTTGAGAAGAAGGGGAAATTAGTCTGTCCCCTTTGGAATATAAGTCTGTGTTCCAAACCTTTTTCTTTTTCCTTTATCTTTATTTCATAAAAATGTATGTTGAAACAATTATTGATTATATCAACTGAAAGCTTAGGATAGTTGTGAAATGCTGTATTACTTACTTTTATTTCTTAAAGCTGAAATCATTCATGTGCTTTCTATATGATCTGAATCAATCATATCAGGATGAGAAATTCAAACTTAACTTTAAACTTAATTCTGTGCTACCTAGATTTAGATATTTTTTCAGTTTCACCTGCAGTTGCTTTTATTCCACATTCAAAATATCCATTTAAAATTCAATATTCAAGAAATGTTAAATATATTTACAGTTGGAATTTAAACTAGAAGTTTGATTCACCCCCCATGTAACTCTTGTTAGACTTGAGAGTCCTAAAATAAATAGTTTCACCATTTAAAAGAAGAATAAATCTAAATCCAGTGAAAGGTCAGAGGTCAAATATACTTTAACTCATAGCGTGTTTCATCTTAAGTGAAAAGCACCAAGCCATAATAAAAGCCCCTCTGTTTACACAGTTTATTGACTGTCATATCTATAATTATATTTAAATTTATTTTGGACCCTTTAACTTTTAAATTCAGGGAAGAAGGTTTTTATTTTTTTGTTTTTGTTAATACATTATCTTAACATCCAATGCTCCTAAATCGAAAGGTGATGTTAAGCTCTATTTTTTGTTCTTATTTCATCATGAAGGAAATTGTGGCAGAATAACCTTTAAATTGTTTTGTTTTGTTTCAGCTGTCAACTCTGAAACGTTTGATTGAATCTCATGTCTCACACATTTGTCCTTTGTATGTGATTCCTGTTTTATCACAGGACAGTTTGACGTCAAAGCTTCTGAATTATCGTATCATGAAGCAGTCGAATGAATTTTGGAAAAGGGTTTGAACTCAAATACTCAAACACTGTCATATCTGCTGCTTATTGAAATTCAACTTGTTTAACTTTTTGTTTTTTAATGTCCACTGATTTGGCCGACCACTCCTCAAAAGTTTTATTGAAATTGTTGACTAGAATCAAAAGAGGGTATGTATGTTTTGCTTCGATTATTTTGTTTGTTTCTTTTTAAATATAAGTTTATATAATCTACTTTAATCTCAATTACGCATCGCAATTAATCACTTTTCTGTTTTTGGTTTCCTTTATGGTTTTGGCTTCATGTCTTCACAACCCACTCCCATCCGGTGTCAACTCCACCTCCTCCACCACGACCGAATACGCCCTGCGCCTGGCTTGTACAGTGCAAGCTTAAACACCTGGCCTGTAGGCGAATATGAATTCCACGAAAGGATCTTTACAAGGCTAAGATCCAGATCATTGACTCTTAAAATTGAAAAAAGCCTCACTGACAATTCTTGATAATTTTGTTTTGGAGTAGATCTGAAAGAAGCTGATATCTGAACAGCTCGCTCCTAGACCCTGTTTGGTCACACAGAAACAAATGGCCCTGGACCTGCTACTGGCAGGAAGGGTTTTGTGTGCACTATGATAGGAAGTTCTTGAAAGACATTTTTTCCAAACCGCCCCTGGTGGCTGGGTGACCAGTACCCTCTCCACCTCTACGTACCATGGCATGACATGGCAGTATTCTCTGAAATTACTGAATACATCGCCACGGCTCTGAGGGAGGAAAACATGCCTCATGCCCCCAGCTGATCTGATGCTGGTAATGGGGAAGCTGATGCTATGGATGCTGTGAAGCTGGAGCTGAGGACGATGGAGATGAGGACGCGACGATGACGAAGATGAGGAGGAGGACGGGTTTGCACTGGATGGGATGAAGGTTGGGGGGTACATGAAATCCCCAGTAAGTGGTCACACCCTAAAGGGCGTGAAAAGAGGGTTTGTTGGGATTTCAAACTTTTAGCTATAGGTTGTGTCTGACAGAATTCCAACCAAATAAAGCTAGAGGTAGTTTTGGCTAGATTATGCCTTCATACAAATTATTTTTAATAACTGTTGCTGCTTAGTGTTAATAATGAATCTTTCACTTGTTCTCATTTCTAACTTCTGATATTAAAGGCTTATTCCCTTGGATTCATTCAACATCACATAGAGTTCCAGGAGTTGTCTGATAAAGTCCTGGAGGTCAGACAGAGTGACGTTGTTGACCTAATGTTGTATATTGCTTTGGTTTTGAGGATCCGAGTGTTTACAGTCAGGATTGTTTTGATGAAGCAGAAAACATAATTATATTTTCTCCAATTGATAATATTCTTTGGCCGTCATGGCATCTGCTGGGTCAAGGCCTTTCATGAAGTAAACAGGTTGCCGAGCAACTATAGCGTCATTGGGAGTGTCTTCCTGTTCACTTCCGTATTCCAAAAGCCAGGAGGATGGATTACGCCTGCGCACTTCCGAGGAGGAGGAACGAAGATCTTCTGTTATAAAATGGACAGACGCGGGATGTTCATGGCGCTCTAATATATTTAATGTGTGGAAGCCCATTGCTTTGCTGTAACCTGTTAATTGCATTCTAAATAAATACTTAATTGAGCAGACTGAGTTCGGCTCTTCTTCTCTTAAAGGATAAACGATCATGCTTTCACAATATCCACATGTGATTTAGGTTCCACAGATAATATTTTTATTAGGGTTATTTTGTGTAATGTGGGACATCTGAGCACCAGTCTTCTTATTTCCTGTTCGGGATAAATCTAGTAATTTTACTACAGGTTAGCATTAAGGGACTGAAATAACTTCATGGGGTCGATGTCACATAAATTTGTCATAAATAAGAAAATGTTCCCAAATCAAATTACGTTTTTGATATATTCAAGCAACAGTTCAGGACCTCTCTGACTACCAACATACTAAATAGCAAACATTTTTTTAAATGTATAAATTTGGAGATTTTTCAAAGTAAAGTCCAACATGTGTACAATAAATTCAGTTAATTTCTGGATACTTCAAAGTACTGTAAAAACACTTTGCTCAATAAGTTCAGAGAGAGACTGATATGCCTGTGTCCAGGACCTCTCTGACTACCTACATACTGAATAGCAAACATTTTTACTGGACTCCTTTGTCTTTATCCTCCGAGTTTTCATACGATGAGTCTTCACAGACGTTGACGCTCCAAACACTTCCTGGTTTTAAACCAGAGTTGACGATGGTTGGCTACAGCTGTGCTGACCACTCCCCCTGCTCATGAGGCAATCAGGCACCTGGTGGTAAAGGGCCAGTAATGGGCCAACTCAACAACAATAGAAACTTGTCACTTTAATCAGTGAGTTTCCCAAAAACTCCTAATTTGCCACAGACTGTTTCTGGACCAAGTCTATTTACCTCAAATGTTAGAAAGTAATATAGAACTTAGTCTTTGACATAATTGGAATAAGAGATCAAGCACTTTAACCTTAGCTGGTTCCTTTTTAACTCTCAATCACTTGAGTGAAACTATAAACAGTAAACAAAATCAATAAACAAACAAGCTCCTATCTCATACAATTCAAAGTAAGGCCAAACAGTTCAAACTATCAATCGAGTTAACCTTAGACAGCAGACACAATTGTAATCTAGCAGAGAAGCTTATTAAAGAATATACTTTGATGAATCCAAGTAGTCCAGTAATATGATACCCCAGAAGTCCAAATGCACACTCCCACAGTGTCTTCTGATAACACAGCATCCTCAGCATCTTTCCTTCCGTCAGTCCTGGCTCGCTGCCTCAGCTTCACTGAGCTTATCACTAACGTGCACCAGTGTTACACAACAGAGGAAACGGTGTATGTGTAATGAAAGGAGTAGAGATGCAGCTACTCCTGCCACGGCTCTGCCATCATGGTTGCATTGTTGTGTAACATGTTGCGTAACATGTCTCATGTTGTTTAAAGGTGACCTGAGGATTTATTTGTGCCAACAGAAATAACCAAGGCATTTACCTGCTCTTTACCAAGAGATGGTAAAAGCTGATTCTATAAGGTCGTAGAAATATCTATTTGAAGTAGCTGAGGCAAGTGAATAAGTTACAACTTGTAGAGACTTCACATAATTCTCAGCTCAAATTTAAACTTAATTTTACTGGAAAACTGAGGATTTTCTGGAATTACTCTTTGGTTGGTTTTATCAAGCTGGTTACTTGTTTGGCATTTTGTTAATAAATGGCATAAAATAAAAACACCCATTTCATTTACCACAGATCCATTTCTTCAAATGGCGTGTTTTGTCTAAACAAAATAATGTTTTCCACTGTACAACTTAAAATACTAGCTGAAAATACATTGCTTAAGTTGACAATGTATAAAACCTTTGAAGTTGCCTTTGTTACATATTGTTTTTAAGAATCCATTATTTTATATTATTTTCTCATGCTTGAAGCCCCAGGATTAAACACGTGCTACCCCCGCCCCCCACCCAGCCCATGAGACACCAGGGACTGTAACATGAACCGTCCCCCCCCCCACCTGTCCCTGCTCCGAAAGGAGCAAAGAGAAGAATGACAAGAGAAATGCGTCAGTGACACAGGACACACTAGGGAGGGGGGGTGGTTTGTAAAATGTCTTTAACAAACACTGGACGAGCACGACGCACAAAGACACACAGACCATATTAGGGGAAATGGTTTAATTTGGAGACAGAGGCAAAGAAACACACCACACGTGAACAAACATTGACCAAAAGAAGAACACAGTCTTTCTGCTAAACACCTCTATGGGGAAAAAAACCAAACAGAAATCTCTACACAGGAAAAAGCAAGGCTCCAAACTAAACAGATAGTTAACTCTTCAACTAATACAATTATCCACACAAGTTGTCGAAATCCGGATGACCATTAAACTATGTGGACAGCACAAATTCTAACAGGAAACTTACCACGATTTATTGGATCCCAGCCCCCCACCACCAAAAAAAACTGATCAATGAAGTGTGAGGAACACGTGGAGATCCAAGTCAAACCAAAAATCAGGCTTCTTTATATTTTTAGAGACAAAAAACGAAACAAAAATTGCTTGACACCACCAAGAGCCCGAACTCGAGACATGATCAAGACGAGGCCACATAGATAGGCCAGACAACTTTTTTTTTTTCCAATATATATTTTTTTATCCTTTAATTTCCAATATAAAAAGCTTCACTGGTACAAAATACATATGAACAACCAGTTGTAGAAATTGGAAAGCCTGTGTAGGTCTTTTTTTTTGTTTTTTATCTTTTTCAAATCCCCCCCAGTTTCAAAAAATTGATATTGACCAAACAGAAAAAAACTACTGTGTGTATGATACAGATCACATCAAGATGCACCCACTTTGGCTTTCATCAAGACAAGAAAAAACATCCATTAAATTATTGGTGGAACATGAACAAAGTCTTATCGATTATCAGACAAGAAAATAAACAGGAAAAAGATATTTTTTCTCTCTTCTTTTGGATCAGGACAATATCTAGCGATGCAAAGCTACCACAAAGTCAAAGAAGAAAATAAAAGTTGAGACACTTGAGAATATGAAAACAACAGAAGAAGAATTAAGTGATTGTTAGAGCTCGAATGGGATTTGTGATGGAAGCCCCTGAAGTGAGTCAAGTTCTTGTCGGGACCGCTGTGGACTGTACATTGTGCTTTTTTTAAATATATATATTCATTCACAGGAACACTTCAACATACACTGCATGTCCCTAAAGACCTGCATTTGTTTTCTACACGACTTTAAATCACTGTAAGATGTTATAAATGGATCCCAAAGCCGTCGTTTATGACCACCCCCACCAAAAACATAATGTCTGATCGTTGAGTTTCTCAAAATACATGTGTTCACACTCGGCCTTCAAATGTATAGGGAAGTTTATTGTTTTATCTACAAGTTTTTCAAACCAACTGTTCAAATTGAAGTACATCACAATACACATTAACCAGTAACTCAACACACAGAGTGGGGGAGGAGCGGGAGGCGAGGGGGGGGAACATGAGCAGGTGACAAGAGCTTTAATGACACTGGCATAAATAGACAAGAAAAAACGGCAAACTGCAGCAATCTCTAAACCAAGGCCTAATAAGGATGTGTAGGCAGTTTCTATAGACGTATATATGGCACTTTGAATATTGTATTGCATTTGGATAGAAAAAACACTGTAAAAAGCACATGCCCATTATTCAAAAGTGAAATCAGTGGTACCGTGACATTTTTGGGATTATAATCACACACAACATCCTGCAAAAAGTGATTTAGCTCCCACAAATTGTGCTTTAACGTTCCCTTACAAAACTACACTTTCCTCAAGCACTGTTTAAAATTTGGTACCTTTCTATGACTTTTTTTTGGAACATTTATGTATTTTGAGAGGAAAAAAAAATCCAAACCGAAACAAGGACAAACGTGACAATTGTGCATTGTGTCGTAAAATGCTGTGTGTCTTAGTTTCACCAACACACACACAAAAACCCCTGAGTTGACAACTCAAGCGCCATCAGGTACGCAGTTTTAGGGAACCCTTCCCTTAGGGGCTGAAGTGGTTGTTATTTTACCAGAATGGTGGCACAATACAAAAATACCACCCTGATAAAAAAAATTGTAAACTTTGTGTTGAAAAAAATGGAATGTATTTGTAAACCAACACTTTTGTGGTCGATTTAGTGGTTTAGTGGTTAATGTGCTGTGCATACTGCGGTGTACGACTCAAACATTACACTGGAAGTCACAAAGAATAATCTGCAAAAAACTAAAATCAAAGCAAGTGTGTGTGTGTGTGTCTAAATAAATGTGTAGAGACCCACAGGTCGCATGTTGTGTCCGGGTGATCTCTTCCTTCAGGGGCTCCCACGTTAGCAATGACAGAAAGTGTTTTTGTGTGTCGCAGTGTGCATGTGTGCGTGTTAGGAGAACCATGAAATATTAAATGAGAGAAATGTGTGAAATCAAAAACACTGAGTTTTGACACATGGGCACTTTAACAACAAAACAAAGAAAAAACACACATGTCTGGCATCTGTGTGATTAACAGACATTGAAAATCATCTTTCAACATGAGGCATCCGAACTAAACCAAAATGAAACATCCATTAATTCAATTATTAATGAGAAATTCACAGAAAGTCAACCAGACGTACCATGGAAAATAACACTTTAAGTTTTCTTTGAATGCAGGAAAAAATTAATTGCCTACATACTCAAAAATGTGCCTATTTAAAAAAAAAAAATGTACTCCCCCCCCACCCCCAAGAAGTTGAAATTACAAGTAATGCAGAGGAATCATTGACTCAGTGTTTTTAATTTTCTTGAAATGACCCTTTAATGGTCACGCTGATTTTACAACTGATTTAGTCCTCTTTATAAATGTAATACACTGAAGAACCCCCCGACACAGATGACATTACAACATAATCTACAAAAAACCCAACGTTTTGCCTGGGTCCTGTTAGTTAAACTTCTATAGATTCAATGGTATAAAATATAGGTAATCTAAGTGTGCATTTAAACCACAGATTGTCTATTTGTGAATCAGTTCTAAAAAAGTTGACTCATGTAGGTAGTCATTTCTCTAAACAGAGCAAATGTACCTGTTATTGTGCCATCGATAGTTCAAAAGAAAAAAGGTAAATACACTGGATATTTTTTGTAAATGAAAAGAATACATTTTTTAATAGCCTGGGTGTAAATCTTCACACTGCTCGCAAAATGTAGAGATCATCACAGAGCACTGAGAGGGGTTTTACTGGTCAGACTTTTAAAAGTGTTGGAAAGTTGTCTGAAGTTTTTTTTTTTTTTTTTAAACCAACATATTGCTAATGGCACCGAATAGCACAGCTGTGTGCCAATCCCTGTATTCAACTTTCAAGTGAAGTTTACTGAGAGGTAAAACGAAAGCAACTTCAAAAAAAAAACAGAGAAAAAAAGCAAAATTAAAATAAGGAATCCCACAGGTTTGTTTTTTTTACACATTCGCAAACACAAAAAAGTTCTCTTAAATGAATTAAACGTAGGTAAGTTTTCACATTGATTAGCTTGACCTCTCTCCCATCTATCACATTTCTATACAGAGAAAAAACAAAAATATTCATGCAGGAAAAACAAAAAAAATCAGGTTGAGCTAAGGTCAAGGGTCAGTGGGTGGCCAGGTATTGGTCAGGCGAGCTTAGAGAGACATCACAGACAATGGTGGGATGATGAGGCCAGGAGTTTGGCTTGGCTTTCAACATCATGAAGACATGCTAGGCTAATGATGAGCAAACAGGCATGGAGATTTGTTCTAAAAAAGGAACAAAAACACGAAAGGAGAGACAGAGAGAGAGAGAGAGGAGACAAAGAGGGGAGAAGAGAAAGTTAGGGGCACCGCACAAGAATTGTTTAGCCATGAGGCACAAAAAACAACAAAAACAATCACCACATACAGTAAAGGACAGTGCAGTAAACGAATCTCGCCCGACACACAAAAACAATACACAGATTTAAGGAAATTACACCACCAGGGACGCATGGGCAGAGACTCCAACATGCAAACTGTATACTTGGCCCCCAAAGAGATCCATCTAGAGCCAGTCCCTTGTGTGAGAGACGTGGAGGATGGATGGAAGGACTATAAGAGGTTGTTAATAGAGAGATAGAGAGGTAGCCTAGCTCCGCATGGCCTAGATAATGAAACGACAGGGAGGGGAGAGAACGAGTGAGCAACAGATAGAGGGAAGGAGACAAAGACTGAAGGATTGAGAGTGAAAGACATTTTCACGACACAAACGAGACACAAGCCAAACGAAGGGTGAAGCTCTGGGCCGGGGGTCTGCATGGCCGGGGGGCTTCAGCCCTTCAACACAACAACTGATCCTTAGTCAACCTGTCAAACTTGACCTGAAGGCAATGAAATGGCATGGAAACACATCTGATGCTCTCCACTAAAATACAGTGACACAAATACCTCCAGCGAACACTGACTCCAGTGATAGTCATAAATAATTGTACACATTAAAATATTTAAATCAGACTCAAATTACATGAGAAAACCGCAGGAATGAAACAGTAAAAAGTGGAACGATCATTGCAACCATTTTTTTGTAATTGGGCAAGTCTCCCTCTTGTAGTGGGCTCCTTCCCCCTGCCCCACTGAGTCTCTGGTGTGGTGACCTTGGCTGGAGGGTGAACTTACCCTAGCAGTGCTAGCATTAGAGCTGGGAGGGGGTAAGGCCCCAGGGCTAGGATCAGTAGGGTTTGCTGTCGTTCTTGGAGCGCTTCAGCTGAACCTTCAGCCTCTTCATTCCAATCTGGAAACCATTCATGGCCTGGATGGCAGCCTGCGCGGACACTGGATTGTCATAGCTGACGAACCCTGAGGACATAAAGGTAAAAAATTCATTAAATACATAGTTGATGCTGCCCAAGATATATATATTTTACCTCCCAGGTTCCCCTGAAGTGAAATAGTGATTATCAACATGTGATTTTCATCACTTCTGTCCTAGTATTTATCAAGTGTGAATGCGTGTACTTCTGTACAACTCTTCATTGCCTTACTTTAGCATAAATACGCCCTGAACCAAACATTCTTGTAATATTACAGCAAAACATCAAACAAATGTTATGGATACAACTAGGGTTTTTCCTGGATAACCACCAGAGAAAGAAAGAAGGGTAATTCTTCAACTGAGAACTGATTGTTTGTGCATATTTACAAGCATGGATCACCCAGACAGAAGCTACTTCTGAAGTAATATATTCACATTTATATAGTCTGCAACATCGTGTAGGAAAAAAAACATTATTTCTATAAGTCTTAAAATATGTCAGAGATGTGATTCTTCAATGCTGTGTGTCACACTTTGAATACACTGCTTCTAAGAAAAATGTGCAGGGCTGTCACTTGCACTACATTATACGGTCACTGCATTATTCAAAATGGAGACCTGTAAAAAATGCAGACATTTACAAAGGGCACCATGATAATATTCGTGACACAATGCTCCAGGCTGGCA
Source organism: Limanda limanda (assembly GCF_963576545.1). Lineage (NCBI taxonomy): Eukaryota > Metazoa > Chordata > Actinopteri > Pleuronectiformes > Pleuronectidae > Limanda > Limanda limanda. The sequence goes on from NC_083643.1 coordinate 19,118,861, forward strand.
AGTATTCTCAGTCCTAATATGTAGGTGATCAGAGGGCTAAAAACTTACCAAAGCACTTGCTCAGATTGGTCTGTTTGTCGATGAAGACTTTGGCAGAGACCACGTTTCCAAAAGGCATGAACATCTGCAGAAGATCCTGGTCCCCAAACTCCTGGGGCAGGTGGTAGATGAACAGGTTGGCGCCCTCTGGTCCTACTCCATTTGGTAAGAAAACCAAACACTCAAGTTAGATTACATTAAAAAAGGCCAATGCACCAGTTTTTTTAATCAATGCAAAAGTCAAATTATGTAGAACACATCTGAAAAATATGTGTTCATGCAGCCACTGTAAATATGAGAAGCCAGAGTGTGTCGGTATGTGCTGAGGATCTGCTCACCTTCCTTCTGGTTGCCAGCGATGCTCTGCTGCAGGAGGGACTGGCTGTAGAGGGAGGGCAGAGCGGAGGCTGTGTACTGCTGCATCCCTGAGTAGGCCTGGGTCAGAGCGTCCATGGAGCTGGCTGCTGACCCGTTACCCATGGAGGCTCCCAGGCCGCCGTTCATGGCCGCCATACCTGTGAAACACAATCAAATGATGGTATTGTATAAACAATCACAAGTCAAATGTTTGGTGCAAATTGTAAAATATCTAACATGTACTTATGCTGCATTAAATGATTTTCACCACAAGGGGGCAGAAGGACAATCTCAGAAACGTAACCTTCAAGTTGTTAGGACTTTAGAAGGGGACACAGGACTGTAGAATTGGTTTGTCTGTCATTCTGCACATAAACTGGGTGTGTGTGATATGTAAAGATTGATCTGATACTATAGAAATCACTTGTGTGTTGTGAATATGTGTGAAATTACTTGTAAATCAACACAAGAAGAAGACAGGCAACCAAGACTTGACAAGTGAAACACAGGATTCACCAAAACTCTGTTTTTCTCTGTACTACTGACTGCACTGCCCAAGAGCACCTGCTGGTTATGTGTGTATTTTAGAAGAACAAAAAACAACTAGTGTCTTTCCAGAATCTGTGTAGTCATCTACCACCAGACCACCAGTTGTTACTGACCTGTCGTACATGTTTTGTCAGATGTATTTACTCAGTCCAAAGGTTAATGCTCCTTCAGTGTTTATTACCTAGATTCTGGTTTGTCTTTTTGACCCTGTGGACCATGGGGGCTGGACTGGGACTCATTTTTCCATATACTTTTCCGACAGTTAAAAGAATTATGTCCTCTGGCCAACTAGTTTCACAATGAATCAAAAATATTTTTACGCTTCTCAGTGCCCATATGTTGATTTGTTTATGGCCACCACCACAATATCAACACTGACCACCGCATAATGATTGATAGATTTTTTTTAAATTTAGGAAAATATTTTATAGTAGATCTACAGACATCATCACCTCCATCTTCTGCTCCCGGCATGATTATTTGCATATAGAGCTGGGAAATGGGATCCGGTCACAAGTGGTCACAGAGGACACATTTTATGACGGGTGTGAACAGATGAACTTGGAGGTATCCACTTGTAATCAGATCTCTCAGTCCCTGTTCAGACCTGGTACTAACTTCTGTCCTAAGTGTGGTTTGTCTGTGTCGGGATTAGCTAGCTTGTCAGGTTTGTCTCAAACTCATTTTGCAGCCTTCCTAAAAAGGCATTTTCCTCAAGCTGCTTTCAGACATGCACTGGACTCTGCAGCTCCTCCGTATTTTCTCCGGAGGTGGTGCATGTGTGAACACAAATGTCCGAGTGAGACGCTCTGCAGTTTCTATGGATTTTTATCCGCCTGGCCTCCTAGTATAATGTCTGTAGAAATCCAGGAGAAGTCGATGTGTGAACACAGCAGGGTATCCCCAACTGGATTCACCACGGTGAGTGGGGGGATTGATGATGCCTCTAAAACACGACTGACTACAAAAAAAGGTCTCCTGGTGCAAAAGCGGCATCATGTTAGGGTGCTGTTAACATTATCATGATATATATGCAGCAGAGTTAATACGGCACTTCCTGCCTCTGTCTGCTGCACCCGGCTGCTCCACCTCTCGTCTGTGCAGAAAACCGTCCATGCTGTGCATGTGTGAAAGGCAAACTATGGCAAAGTCTGTAGCTAATTCTGAAAACAGGTTCATTTATTTACCAAGAAGGTTATGCTCAATCAAGCCCCTTCAATCAGATAACACTGCATTGTGGCAAATTTTGAGCTAGGTTAACCTTTTGCCATATAGCCTAAGTTTGAATAGAAAATGCTACGGTTTAAAAAAAATTGTTATCATCCATCTGAATATGCCCTTGGAAAACAACTGCCTGCTTGTACATCCAGCGGAGACAAAAATCATTTAATGAGTTGCCATTTTATAGATTTCATCTGTTTAGTATAAAGCAGATTCTCACCACCACCGGTGAGAGCGTTAAGGCTATTGAGGCCCATAGAGTTCCCAGTGAGACCCTGCAGGGTGCCCAGCGATGCCAAGGTGCTCATAGCAGCACCAGCGCTGGCGGCTGATGAACAACCTGTTGAGACAATTAAAAAAGGGGAAATATTGGTTACTACAAGTGTGACGAGCTCCTGTTCAAAACGCGCCATAACACTTTAAACCCCTGGCATCTTTGCCACAAGTTGTTATAGTTATGAGAGGATGAAACAGCAGTGAAGGGGCAGTTAAAAAGCTGTCTCTTAATGAGGAGTGGTCATTAGCACAACAGCAATATGCTAAACTCAGACAGATGGAGCAAATGTATATACACTGGCTCCATATTAAAAAGGAAATGGGGCCTCTCATAAAGCTTTATATGAGGGTGATAACTCCCATAAAATCAATGAGGACTGGATGATGACCGCTGCGGATGAGGGAGGTTTAAAGAGCAGTTGGTAGGTACCATTACAGGAGCAGGAGCACTGACTTGAGGACATTTATACATCAATGGGTGAGGAATTTTTATTTAAATATTATGTGCGATTAACCAAGAAAACAGACAGGTTAATTTATCAATTACAAATAAACAAGGTCAAAAGATGTGGATGCAGAACACATTCATAAACAAATGATCTCATTCAACTAAAATAACAAATGATCATCAACGCTGCCACAGGGTTCAACTCTTGGGTGCTTAACCCTGAATGTACAGCACTTGCACATACTATAATTTCCGCTCTAGTTGGTGATGAATTACCTTGACCGCCCAGAGCTCCCAGGGCGCTTGCAGACAGGGCGTTGGAATTCGGGCTGCCAGAGCTCTGAGCTGCAGCCGCCGCAGCAGCTAACGTGGCCAAGTTCTGCAGCTGAAGGGGATTCACACCTGCTGAGAGGACGAACAAACAGGTGATAATCAAAGACTTACACATTTACAGTACGCTCATGTTCCTGCACGCAAACACCTTCGCACACAGACTTGGAGAGAACCAGCTACTCAAGAATACATAGTCACAGTTTAAGATTGGTTATACTTTTAGGGCCACATTAAGTAAAAATACTAGAAAACAGGTAAGGGAAAAATTACCCTGAGCTAAGGCTGGCTGTACTGTGCAGTACCTTTTTGTTTTCTAAGAAATTTTAAACATTTTTGGTAGTATTGTTTTTATGGAAGGTATTACATTTTTACATCATGGTTCTCTGTCATTTGATATTTTTGATTTATATACAAACAAAGCTAGAAAGCAAACATAAGGTAAAAACTTGCTAATGAGGTGTAGGGAACATATCGGAAAAAATAAATGTATTTATTTCATTTGGAAGACAAATGTAAGGAAATGTAGTCCATTATTTACATCTGAACAACTTTTTGTATCCATTTTACCTGATATGACTGAAAACTTAATTTCTCCATTACTTTATCCCTTTTAATAAGAAAGGGGTTTTGCTAGTTTACTAACTCAAGGCCCACAATTTGAAACCAGCCTAATTTTGTTATGTAAGTTACATTTCTAAAGCAACATGGTGCTCTAAACGCATAACATTCTTCCTCCCAGGTATTTTGATTCTTAATTTCATGGTGAAGTGCAGGCTGTTCTTTAGAAAGACCTGCACCCTGCAGCACTGAATCTTTATGCGTCACTGATCTGAGACAATGTGATTTATGGTACTAAAAGTCACATGGTTGGTGACATGAAAAGTCTGCTTGTGACACGAGCGAACAGATTAAGAACAAAGTCCGAAAAAATCTGAAAGAATTAACTCACCTCCTAGTCTCTGCATACCATTGAAGCTGCTTTGATTACTGGTAGATGTGGCCTGCTGAAGCAACTGTTGATAAAGAAAGAAAGAAAGAATGAAATCAATAATCAGACAGGCAATGTCAATTAGGTCTTGGTTACCAAATTAACTAGTTTATCATTTACTTTATCGTTTACTTATATCTAGTCTTCTGATAACATACGTAATGATTCGTTTCTGACTGACAAACGGATATATAGTGGCAATAATTAATTTAGGGGAAGACTGGTTGTTAACTCCAATGTTTTGATGCTGAGAAATAAAAAATAAAACACTGACTGTAAACAAACAGTTCAACTGTTTATGTTGTGAACACACTCAAGTCACATGTTTACAGGCTCCAATACAGAGAAGCCACATGTGAATCACATGCCTGGCTTCTTCAGGCAGAACACAAACTGAGACAATTCATCTATTCAGGTCTGAAAAGTAGGAGGCATTTTTGAATTATTTTGTAGCTTTTTTTTTACTGATTACAGCCTTAAAGGTTGTATCTGTTAAACAAAATGGCTTCTGCATTCCCATCCAGTGCTGTCTGTTATTCAAACATTAAACAAGACCAGGGTCACATAATAATGATATGATAAAATCACTAAGTAGAATCCTGCTTTTGTCAAGCTTTTTTTTTTTTAGGTTTTGGTTGAGATCTGTTCATACATGAATCTTAACACCTCAAAACTCCATTTTCACAAATTCATTAAAAGGTCCAAGCACCGTAATTATTACTCATTGCCCTATGTGTACGAATTGGTTTAAATGTCCAGTGGTAGCTGTAGTTTTTTACTACCTTGGTGTTTTGTGAGTCCCATGAAAATTCATTATATGTCCAATCTAAGAACCCATATTGAAGAAACTTTACCTGTACCATAGCATAATACACGAGTTAACATGTGAAGCTCAGCCGGGTTGCATATTTGAGTAACACTTACAGCCAGGTACTGTGGTGTGAGGTTCCCCAGGCCAGCCAAGTTTCCCCAGGTGGAGGCATTGTTGAGCTGCTGAATCTGCTGTACTAGCTGCTGTTGCAGGCGCCTCTGCTCCTTATCTCTCTGTGTGTCGGCAAACTTCGCTACCAAAGGTGAGGAACAGCCCTGGAGCAGTGAAAACATTGGGAGTCAGACCGGTTCAGAAACACACAGAAGAATTCATCAGGTAATATACCAATGCAAAGACGCAGTCGTTGCAAGGGATGTTTAAAAAGGAGGGTATCGTCTATGCCTCAAGACAATCTTCATATCAAAACTAACACACAGGATTCTGCCATGCATAGCTGAGCCAGGCCACATTCCAATACGGGGCACAGGACAATGCTGCAGTCAGTGAATCTTTTTAGCACTTTTAGCTGAACAGAGTCCACAGACAAGCAGACAACAGATGGAGACAACATATAAAAAATACACATTTAAAACAAAGATATGTCAGCAGACACCAACAAGAAAAATGCATTACAATACACACAATCTCGCAAACAAACAGTCACATACGGTAGAGACAGACGTATGGACATGAGGCATGCGGTGCAAAAGTATTTTGATACTTGAGAGCCAAACAGGGACCAGGCTGCACAGGGAAAATGGCTTCTGCACCAGCAGCACCTCCCATGGCAGCTGAAAACTGGCTAGGTTATGATAAGGGGGGAATAGGCGGTACCACCACTAGGGCCTGCATTTTATTTGAGAGGAGGAGTGTAATGTTTTTGGTTGGGCTCCTAATTAGATGTGGCCTGATGCTTCACTGGGGAGCCTCTGACCTGCTAGCTGTCAAATTACTGCTGCTCCACTTCCACAAGTCTCCACCGGCTTCACCAAGGCATGGATCCAGTTTTTGAAGAAATCTAATCGGGTGGCTGCTCCAGTCTAAAGTAATTCTTTGTTAACCTATATTTGATGGTGTGGGCTATTTTCCCTGTGGCCCAAAATATAGACTGATTATGGCAAACGGATGGCTAGGCTCTCAACTAACAGAATCAATAAATGAGATCTATTTAGTCCAGCCCAAAATTAGAGATGGCAGTTCTTGTCATATCCTGTCGTGTCCTGTAAACACTTTGTGCAAGGCAATGCTTCAGGTTTTATTTAATTATTTTGCAGATGAAAATGTAATTTTATAATTAACAAGAGTGGTTTTGGAAATATCTTGTGCTCTGTGATGAATGGCAACCATCTGCTTGGACAGCTTCTTCATCTTTTAAACACAAGAGGGCAGCAGAATGTAAAGGGGGGGGGGGTGAGAAATAGGTGCTAAGGGGTACAGTACCTCCATAGTCTGAGAGTGATGCATGGTTTTGATTGCATTCTGTGCCATTGCCCTGGTAGCAAATGTGACAAACGCACAGCCTGTAGGGGGGGAACAATAGGAAGGGGGGAGGGAGGGAGGGAGGGACAAGAAGAAACAAAACAAGACAAAAGGTTTGGACAACTCGTTATGAACCCCAAAAAAACACATTACAGTACAGAGAATGGCAACTCCCAAGCACACAGAATCACCCTCACTGGTTAGCACACAGAGAAGGTACACAACAAGGAGAACAGTAACACGTGTCACATGAGCACAGTGATCGACGGATTAAATAGCCACCCAGAGAGGCTTGACTATGTGGCGTCATGGTGAAACAGGGACTATATACACATAAAATGCACACATAAATAAACATTGAAAGGATTTTGAAATATATCATATATGGTCCTTTTCAAATTGTGGTTAAGCTGCGTAAATTTACCAGAAAGAAAGCCAAAATTCATGGCTCCTTGTCTCTGCTATAAGGTTTCATCGTGTACACACGGACACGCGAGCCGGAAGCTGCCCGCTATCTGAGCTTTTCTGCAGCAGAGAATTATGTAGGAGATGCGACGACAAGCTAATTCCAGCCTTTGTGGAGTGTGATGAAGGAGGCGGTAAAGGAGGAGCTGAGCCGAGCCGCCTGCCAGCTGAGCCCACGAACACCAGCAGCCAGCGGTTGCCAAGGCAACGGGCCATTATGCCGGGCCGCGAGTGCAGCGGCCCTTCACTGTGAGATCCGGAGGCCGAGTGTCACAGTGAGGGGAGGGAAGACTGTGGGGATGGAATGGGTGCTAGTGGAGGTGAATAGCACTTGATTTGGGGGCGGAGGGGGTTGAAATGAAGAAGCGGGGTGGGGCCTGTATAAATACTTGATGAGAATTTGTTCTTGGCTACACTGGAGGTGGTGGCTGCAAAGCCAAGAACACAGTGCCTACACCTACCTCTGCTCTGACCATCTGGTCCCCGGAGAATTCGGCACTCTTCGATCTGGCCGAAAGAAGAGAACATCATTCTGATCTCGTTCTCGCCATATTTCTTTGAAACCATTCCGATGAAGAGTTTTCTGTCTTCTACCGCTGCAGAGGGATAAAAAAAAAAAAAAAAAAAAATCAGTTATATCCAGACGATTACGGAGCTATGAAAGCAGCAGTTACATCAAGCGCAAAATCTTGCACCTCTCTCAATGTTCAAGCTCACTCCTCGTCATGCTGACACATTTTCTGCCTCTCACAAAAAGGTGCAAGGATCTTGAGAAAATCTCTGCAACTTGCAGCTGTGTTTTCCCTGTGTCCACTTCTCTAGACTCATCAATTTGTGCTGTCCTCCAGATCCTCTGTACCCGGTCCATCCCTCAACCCTTAGTACCTTTTAAAATTCTTAAATCCTCCTAACCATTTACACCATATAGGAATTGTGTATTGCAGCACATTCCCAGAAATGAGTCCTTTTCAGGTTTCAATTTTGGCATTCAATAGACACAATCCAGCCCCTGCCTCTTTTTAAAAACTCACCACTATTTTCTTGTCTAGAATTTTTCGCCATTAAGAATCCTTCAGCTGGTGTCACCATGCTTTTCAGATGAAACGACTCACCACTTGTTTTCTCACTGTCTGCAGGTTTCATCTGGATAGGATGATGCATCTGAAAAAAAAGGGGGGTAGAGGAATAGTTAACATACACCAGGGCCTTGTTATCTTTCATCTCTTAAAATATCATACCTTCACACTAGCCCCCCCATCTTCAAGCATTTCTCTCTGTTTCTTGTTTTGTTCTCTCACTCCAAGACCATCATCCCTCACCACTGCACGTATCTGGCTTGATGGCAGGGATCAAATTCTCTAGTATCTAATTTCACTTCTCGCTGTAGTGCAGAACTGTGAATGATCTATCGATTCTTCCGGTCAACATACCTCATCATCTTTAGAATGGTTCGAAGAGATGTTTGACAAGAAAGCTATTTTCCTGTATTGGGTTCTAATGAACAGTTGTTTTTTTTTAAGATTTTGATGCAATACTTTTGTCATGACCCCCTCCAAACCATCATATTACAGACATGTACACACTGAGCTGGGAAAATTCTCATTCAAGTCAGCTTAACGTCTTTGAGCACATTGCCGCTTCTAAAGCCGTGTTCATTATGTGAAAAAAATGGATGCTTAAAAGATGTGTCACTGCGAGACGTTCGATAAACACTTTTGTCCAAGGCAATTCACACAACTTCAAGCAAATATATTTTTAGCACATTTACCTTCCATGTGAAAGAAGAAATAAATCTGGCTGTGAGATGCCTGAGCAGGTTGTACTTATGAGAAGTGGTGGGTTTGTTTTTGACAAGCACTAAAGAGAAGCAGACAGATGGTCTGCTCGGTATGGGTACTGGCTAGCGTCACAGGCGAAGGCGAGCGAGGCACAGAAGGGAGAGAAAAAAGGGAAAGGGAAACAAGCTTTTCCACTGTCGTGCAAACCAAACTCGGTCACCTGCAGTCGATGCAAGTAATGGAATGAGCGGGAATTGGGGTTCGAGAGCTGAGCTGTTTGACCACACTTTATTTGAAACGTCTGATTGATTGATAGTCCTTCGGTGAAGACCGCTGGGCTTGTATACCCAGCCTGCTAGACACATTTATCAACCTGGTTCAATATTTACCTGTGACCTCACTGACTGAGGATCCTTTTTCAATAGACTGAGCTATTGATTTAATTGACGCCACCAGTTGTTTCGTATAGATTGAACTGATTGCAAGGAAAGTAATTTAGAGTCGTGTATAGGTATTGCTAATTGTTGAGGTTTAACAAGCAACTGCACTTATTCCAGTTGACTGGGCTTTAATCTAACCAGATAAATCAGGTGAGGAATTAAGAGATCATGCTCACTCACGCCGGATTCCATTGGTAAAAAAGGTTTTAACTCTCCTTTTTACCTCTGAATTTAGGAAACAAGTGTAGAAGTGCATCAGTGATTCATGCAGACAAGCATTCATAATTTGCTCTACTTTGTGGAGATTGGGTCATTTGCCTAAATAACCCACAGCCTGGTCAGGCACCCTTTTCCTGATACCTGTGTATGGGTGTGATGTTAGAGCATAGTGGGAGCTGAGATATTTCACAGGCCATACAGGCATTAGGGGAGCTGGGAGCTCATTATCGGCGGGCACACCGCTCACAGCCTGCACCGGAGATGCAGAGGGGCTCAAGCTGCTAAAATCAGCCCATACTGTGTTTACTCACCCCACTTAAGGTCTTTATGTTGTGCATTGCATTCTGGGCCTCCAGTGCAGCCTTTCTTGTATAAAAAGTTACAAAACAGCATCCTGCGGAGAAAAAGCACAGTTGCAAACAATAGGTGAGAGGAGGAAGGAAAGCAGCATTAAAACTCAACCCATACAGGCAGTAAATGTAATATGACAACTACTGCAGAGCAGGTAAGAAGCTAAATGGATGAAAGTATTCTCTCTGCACATCACATGTTAGAAACGTGACTGGATATTCTAAACGCCGACAGTTTGATCGCTCGTGTAGTAGCTTGCAGTTTGGACACTGGAGTAATGATATTGTTAAAGGCTTTTCTGTCACTTGGCCATAGAGAGGACAATAAGGTTGGATTGCTGTCAGGACATACTGTTGCACAGTCCGCAGGTCAACACAGCTTGGGCAAGTCAGGGCACAGTACCAACACAATAGGGAGAGACGTGCCGCATTGCATAAAGCTCCAATCACACTCGACATACATATCAGAGCCCTAAAAACAGCACAAAGAAACATGAGGGAGCAGAAGCAAGAGCAAGGAAGAGGAATAAGAGGAAGAAAGAGATAGTGGGGGAGGGGGCTTGAATAAAAAAAAAGCGGGGGAGGGAAAAAAAGCCTCTCATCCTTCCGTCCCAGTAGACTGCCAGTGGCGTTCCAGCCTGTCAGTTTCACTGGGCTGGGGAAGTGGAGCACTGCAGCGTCTTTGACCTACATAGTGTGTATTATGCTGTTACTGGAGCTCCCAGGCTGCAGGGAGGGCTGAACTCTAATATGCATCGAGCTGCTCTCTTCTCCCTCTCAACCAGCTGAGTTTCTCTCTCTCTCTCTCGCTTTCTCTCTCTGCTGCCGCTTAGCCCTGCCTCCGATTTACCGAAGCTAAATAAACCATCCGGAGAGGCGTGATAGTTATCGGATGATTTTTTTCATGACCTGCAGTAGATGCGACCTAAAAACAGCCAACCAAAACGGAAGTGGGATTACAGCAATTTCAAAGAACGAATCTAACAAAAGCAAGATTGGTGACATAAAAAGCAGGTGAAGGGTGTATTATCTGCCATGCAAATAAACATAAGCCTGATAGCATTGGGTTGTTGTACTTTGATAAACCTGCCATCACTTCTCCCATCAGGAGTTTGGCTAGAAGGGAAAGGTAGACAGGAGTGAAACTGATGGGTGTGGGGGTGCCACTGAAACTAATTCACCTCACACAGGCTGGAAGAGCCAAAGACCACTGTGATCAGGCCAGATTATCTATTAGAATACATTAACATGCATTAACATGTCAATAGGCCATCACAGCTGACACTCCACACAGATCAGGGGAGGGCTCTTCTTTAAAAAGGAGGCTTTGAACTCCTTAGCCTCCCAATGAACTACTCAGTGTTGGTTGTATATTTATATACACACTGCATATTAAGCACTCGGGAGATTTTCTGGTATAGCTTAGAACACATTCAGGATTGTTTGATGTCAGATGTTTACATTTTTGGATAAAAGCCTGATAATGTTGATCTAAGTGCTGTCTTGATGCAGGTGTGGTAAAATAACACAGACTTAGGTACTGTCCAGGCTCTGACAAATGAAAGGCTGTTTTGGCCAAATAGCCATGGTGAAGAGGAAAACCCAAGGAACTACATTGGGATTTAAACCAGGAACCAAAAATTACATTTTTGCATAAATCTATGTAAATTTCTGCTATTCAACCAATGTTTGACAGCATGAGAGATAAAATTAAACAGGGAGACTATAAAAGCAAGAAAGGCTCATGACTGAAGAAGTGTTGTGGTTGGTCTGTCTGTTGCAGGTGACACGCATACAAAACTGGGAAAAAACCTAGGATATGGCTGCATGGAGTGTGGGTGAGATACATTTGAGATTCAACTGTTTGTCCCCTTTCTAATATAGATATTAAGTTGGCATCTTGGTCACAGCTCAGTTATAAAATGTACCGCAGCGCTGAGCGTCTCTCCTGCTGGGCTGCTGACATCGCTGTCAGCTGGTATTAATTCGGCGTATCACCGACAGTTTGTGCTATAGCTGTACACATTCCCCTGAGGGGAATGGACACGCAGTTCTCTGGAGGCACGAAGAACTGGGCAAACAACTGACACCAGATCTGAAAGTGTCGGATTGGCTAACAGCAACGGTTGACAATACAATCGTAAGAGTTCGAAACAAATCAGCCTAAAAGTTCTACGTCTAATGTGGATAGTCCAACAATCACCACACTGACGAATGATGCAACTTTGTCACAAACTCAGTCACAGACATTCCTGTTTTTTGGGCTGGCCCCACAGACGGACCTAAAATATGGATAAACTATTCAGTGTATAAAATCATTCATTCACCTGGTTATTAAACCACTCAGGATTCACCCTCTCCTAGACTGTCCAAACTATTTTAGACTTAGGGGCTAATAAGGGCTAAATAGAGCCAATGGTTTTTGACAATGGCTGGCTGGACACCATCAATGGTGGTTTTTCAGGGTCATGAAATGGTTGTTCATCATCAAACATGGTCCCAACACATGAAAGCCAAAGAGGGGATTAGTGCCTTTAGCCATAGTGAGTCATCCAACCATCAAGGGAATTGAAATTTGGGTGATGTTGTAAACCCGGGACAGTTACATCAGGGAACCAGTCTACTTTATTTACCTGCAGTTAGCTACGGGAGACTGAGCACTTCCAGTGGCACTTTGCAGCACTCTGCAGAGAGCAGGCTTCCACTTCAGTCTCCTCTAATTGCAACCTAAACTGAATTGCTCAACTCGAGCACCATTTCTAAGGTGAGCCCATCGATGGAAAGCTTAATGGAAAATTGCATCTGAGTAACACTTCCTTCATACTACGCTGCCTCTAAAACAGAGTGGCTACGTATAACAATTTTTTTTCTTCTATAAAGCAGGGTTATGAAAAAATGTGTTATTTATTTAACCCTGACACAAAAAGACTATTGAATGAATGATATCTGTGAACACAAATATAGCTGGGTTGCGTGTGCAGACGAGTAATGCTGCACATTGCCTAAAGGGAATTTGCTGAAATGTGATGGTAGACGATGTGGCAACAAGAGTTTTTTTTGTATCGCGCTTGCCGACAGAAAGCAATGCAAGTATCCCTAAGGGTATCTGTAGTTCTGGACACTTTGGCAGGTGACAAACCAATAATTAGATTTCCTTATTTATTATTGCTGTGACTCAATATATCTTATATCCAGTCAACTTATCAATTAAAGATTCAAAACATTTATTACAGGCAAAACATTTTTGCTGACAATACCTTTGCTTTGAGGGGGATTCTGGGTACGATCACGGAGGATGTTGATCTGATGCACAGCTCCATAGGGCTCAAAAAGCTCTTTAAGTTCTGTTTCTGACCAGGAGCGTGGAACCTGTCCCACAAACATCTTGATGGAGTCAGGGTCTGGCTGGTCCAAATGCTCCAGCGACCCATTCATCTTGCTTCCGTTGCTAAGAGAAAATAAGCAAAAAGGCATATGTAGTTAATATACATTAATATATATACATTATATTTTCACTCGGTCTCTCCATTTCATTTTATTGTGTGACCTCACAAAAAGCCCAGTTCCTTACACAGACTTCCTGATCACCTGTAAACTCATGTTTAGGCACGTTAACAATGGCAACATACCATACAAATTCAAGCTGAAGCAGCCAGTACGCTAGTTGCGTGATACCAGATATTAAATATGATTTACGGCAAAAAGTGAGGAATGCATACAAGGCATGTGAGGCACTTTGGGATATCCTGTGAGAGAAGGACTCGCATTGCAACTTTTACTAGCACAAAAAAGGGGAAACCCAAAAGGCATTATGAGCGCTTTGCAATGGTTTCTAGAGCATTACATATTTGGCAGTGTGACAGTTTAATGTTTAAACCCAAGTAGATGCTGAAACAATATATATTGTTCAGAGTAATGGAGGGTGTAAACCACTCTAAATTACATAGTCAACAACAAATCGAGCAACAATCTGGGTGATGGTGGGTAGTACAGCAAGTCTGAAGAGGTTTAAAATACTAAATAGAGCCATTTAACATTTAGGGAAGCCTTTGAGACAGACAATCAATACCAGTTTACGTAGGACTAAAGGATCTTTATCTAACACAAAATCAAGCATATAAATATTTCCTGACAGTGGTGAAGATGCTGGAAACAGTGACGCCACATCAGCAGCCAACGACAGATATTGATGCATGTAAATTATGTTAAGGATAAAGTATCACTCTATTACTCGTGAAGTACCACAGAGGATCAAGAAGGACCACAGTTCACAAGTATAAGACAAAAAGTGGCGACTATAGTACACAGTCCAGTGACAAAAATATAACACAAAAGATACATTAAGGTAGAGACAATTTAACAGACAGACCTTTGGACACGAGCCATCCATCTCTTACAAATTGATCCCAGTCGTTCCGCAGAAACACCAAACTCCTTGAGGGACTTAAATGACATGCTAACAAATCAAACTTCGGTTCGTTTTTTCTTTGGTCTTAATCCAACTCCTTTCCTCAGCTTTTTTTTCCTGGAGGCCGTCAATACATTCAAATAATGATATAAACTGAAAAATCCCTTGACTGAAACAAAAACCTCTCCACCAAAAAAGGGGTGAGTGCCCCCTCCTCCCACAAGCTTCGACAGCTACACAAAAAGGCACAGCAGAGCTCTAAACCTCCACGAATCGCTGGTTAGCAAAAACCGATTTTGCGGTACATCTTCTCTTCAGGCGCTTTGGCGATGGTACAGAGAGTAACCTACAGCTTCTTCAGCACAGCAGGGGAACAATCACATATTGTTCCCCCATGCTGGAGAACACTATTCACCGTTCCTCTACAACACAATGGGCCGAGTCAGAGAGATGCTTCGGAACAGATAGAAGCCTACATCTGCCAAGGCCACAGTACTGAGTGAGACCATTTATCCCGTTTTGCCTGTGACACTCCCGACGCCATTTTGCAGAGTGCCCTTTGATGAGTGCTCACAGTAAAAATGGCAAATCTCACTTGAAAAACTGGATTCATTCAAAAACACGAAGGCTCAAAATAAACCCACATTTACATTAATTAGCATGCTTCAACCCCCCTAAAAGCGGATGTAAATGTAACTAGAATGGTGCTGAGAGCGCATAACCAACATTCCTCTTGTGAAAACACATTTAAATTCACAAGATCTGGATTTTTATTTAGAGCTGCACAAAATTACAGATTTATAATTGTCCTCAAACATGCCTGATTTTATGAATTATTCTTCATGAAATCTTTTAAAATATCTTGAAATGTAATAGTAAAAAAGTCAGACGCTGATCCACAACAAATTCAGTGGGTTTTTCATCGGGTTATGCCCCACTCCTTCGCAAGGAATAGTTTGTGTAATACTGCTAACAATGCACACAAAACCTCCTCGGTGAAGATTGTAAATTCTTTGGCCTACCTATTTCACCCCCACAAATGAAAAATTACCCCAGTGATAAATTTACATTACGCAATGAACTTCAATTAAAAAATAATTTATTTAAATTGCTTGCCTAAGATGCTTACAAAGTGGACAGACAGCACTGTCACTCTAGGCTGCTTTGAGTTGAACTTTGAAAGAGAAAAGTGACCAGATTAGGGCTGCAACTATAGACTACTCTGATAGTAGATTAGTCATCGATTATTGAAACAATTAATTGACTAATCAGATTATGAATGACACAAATTTTCAATTGCTCTTATTTAGCAAGCGGCTTTTAAATTTAGCATGAGGTTGTTTGAGGCATGTGAAGACTGAAAATAAAGACAATAAAGATCAATACTTCAATAAAAAAAATGTCTTTTTTGTAATGGATTCTAGAATCCTGCTCACAGGTACATATGTTTATATATAACATCTTTCTGAGGCGAGTCTGCATAGTCTACGTTACGATGTCAAACCCTCCTCCTACTCAAATGCGCGTGTCCTGATTCCATGGAGAGCATGTCCGCCGTACAGATATTGCACTTAGTTTTTTTAGGGCTATGTTAAGGGTGAAGATCTCCCGAACTTTTGACTTCCTGGTACGCAATGGAACGGACGCCATTGGTCCCTGTTTTGTCGCTATTGCACATGCGCGACTTTCAGAGATAGGAAGGAAGCAAGATGGCTCACTCCTCAGCTACTTCCATCAGCACCTCCGGTAAAACAACGTTTAGTTCAACTGCATGGCACGAAAAACACGTGCTATGACGTAACCAACGAATCATCGACGAGTAAATTGGTCTGCGAATATTTGTCAACGATGTCGACTAATTGTTGCACCCCTAGACCAGAACGTAAAAAAAGACACTACTTAGGCTTGACAAGTAAAAGGTGCCAATGCTGCTGCTCTTGAATTAGACAGGCGTTTCAACATTTCTGGAATTTTAAACAAAATAGTAGAAATGGCGGGCCCAACTCTGAGGGTTATGAAACCCTTTTATCTTAAAGCTCAGAAAAATATGGTGCCTGCACAAGAGGTAATATCTATCTGTGAAGCTATGGTATGGCGCTGTTTAGAAAGTATATTATGTCAAAAGAGAATTATGCAAGTATAAAAAGGTGTTTGAAACACTTGGTAGTTTTGTTGAACACAGCGGGTTCATTGAGGCCATAAAAAATATGTTTATGTGGGTCGCCTTTCATTTTTCCCACCAAAGACTTAGGCTCCACAAATTAATATGTACTCACCTCAGACAATGTACATGTTTGCATATAATAGATAGTACCAACTCCAAAATCCTACAACTGATTGTCAATAAAGCGCTGTTCTGCTCCCTACATCCAGAGTGCTCACTGACAATATTGATGAAGTCCTTTTTCTAAGCTTCCACAAACAGCCCTGAGAGGTGGCAGCTCATCATGCTCAGACACCCCGCAGCAGCTGACGACTCCTTTAGAGCCCCGACAGTTGCATGCTTACCATTACACCATCCATAAAAACTGGTGATTTATTTGGACCATGTGTCTGTCCTGTTGAGCTCTGACCGCTCAAGCATGTCAGCGACACCTTTGCTGTGCCCATAATAGATATCCAGCTAATTTGTCTCCTAATGTACATGGATTTTGAAAGCTCAGCAGCGTATGCTTGGATGATACTCATCCTCAAACCTCCAGGCGTCATACCAACAACACGTCACATGATTTTGTTATGTCACCACTGCTGATGGCAAACAATCTTGATTCTCTTCACGGTTTGTGGTCAGTTGCCTTTTTAATATACGATGGCACATGTTGCTTTTGTTATATAAAAAAAACATCGATCAAACAAGCTTTTTTGGGGGTAATGTTGACACACTGCTAAGTCGCTTCCTGTTTTGAGTTAGAGTGAAACTAACTTCTTTACTTTGAACTGTTTCGGCAACAGCACACTGCTGTGATGCTTTATTGAGGATAAAAAAATGTCAAAGATCGCACGGACACGTAATGCTTCTGGGAAATAAATCTGTCAAATGAAACAGCTGTTTGCTGGTAGTTCTCTCAAAATAAACGAGATGTATCTTTTTTCAGGAAACCAATGGCCTTATAAGCTGATTCACCAAGACACAGAATGACTCTAATGCCGTGGTAATATCTTTGACATCTGTCACGCACGATGTTAAGGCTTTATCTTCTAACTTCATGTATTTTCTTCACAGCATAAACAGTATTTGCAAAATTAAATAAAGTTTCACGAGCTTGGAATAAACAAACCCTCATGAAATACCTGACGTTGTGACTTGAAAACTAGCCACAGAAAAAAGGAACCTGTAGGAACCTTTAGCAAGAATCACTGAGACTCAGGGTCAAGGTTTGGAGAAAAAAAACAACAATGAAGAATGGATATCGGTTGAGGCGAGAAAAGAAGACTATGCATTACTTGATTTCCATAAATAGTGGTCCGACCTAATCAGCACACTATGGTTCTGATTATTTAGTTATTAATGTGCGTTTGTCCTTGTGTTAGCTCCAACTCAGCTCAATATGGCTTGATTTCCTTGTTGAATTTGCCAGTTTAATGAAGACAGACATGTTCAATCAGCCTCTGAATGGGCAGCATGTTAACAGACAGACAGCATCTGATGACAAGGTCCGCCTTATTAGCCCCATAATCAAACCGAGTGTCCCTGGTGATTATAGATGACGTTGCTAAAGTAAAGCTTGTGTGAACGAACAGTGTAGTCTCGCATCTCCACAGAATCAGCGGTATGGAAAAATAGGTCAGACTAAACAAATTATTCTGCAAGGGGCAAAAACGCTATGGCTTGCTTGTGTTTCTTTAAACCAATTCTAAATGTCTTGTGCAGCTAAAAAATTGTGTTGAGGGAACGTCTTTAGGTGGAGCATTTGCACGAGTGGAACTCAGTTCAGACCTTGGTTTTCGAGCCAATTAAACTAGTCTAGCTACTTTCATTGCATATTCCACCACACAAACAGTTGTGTTGGATAGACACTCAAGGCATTTCGTAGATACATTACGCAGCAGAATTCTTGCATGACGGTAATGAAACGGACACCATTGCTATTTTCAAATACCCTGGGATACCATGTTACTGCCCAACCCCAACCATGATCCCAATCTTCATCAAAACTTTCTATTTTTAGCATGTAAGTTACCAGCTTGGGGGTTGCTGGTGTTTCTCAAAAAGAAGGGGATTTTAAATTCAGTATCAGGAGAGCAACAGGGAAAGAGACTACAGCCCAGAATAGGCACCCAATGGTAGGCTTATATCCACAGTCTACAGGCAATGAAATAAACTGTGCTTACACCTCTATCAGCATTAGATGGAGCATGAGTGCAACTGTTCAGGTGGAGTTCACCAACATCCTTACCCAGGCTTCTCATATGAAGAGACAAAGTCCACTAAAAGCAGCAATTAGACTTGATTATTTTAACACTAGTGCTTACTGCACACTTACTCATCCATTATCCTAACCCATTAAGGGCAGAAGATCTATAATACACTACCACACTTACTGAACATAATTATTTGCTTTCAGTTTATGTCAACACATACCTTACATTTCTCTATGTTGTGTCCAAAAATCCCTACTTCCTATAAAGACAATCAGTAGGTTCCACTTAAGTGAGCAGTGAATATGATTCCCTAAAATTCCATTCCAGATCAATAAAGAATCTAGATTCAGATTAACTCTAGAATTCAATTTTCAGATGTATAAAAATTGGACATAACACAGTAGGACAGTGCCACGGATACTCTTTTTTTGTAGGTCTGCAAAAAACAATTATTTTTCCCCTTTATAATCCCCCACTGCTGAAAATGATGCAGTGTTACTCCTGTTAGCAATGGGTTCAGTCCAGCTAACTGCCCTAATCCATTAATGCCACTCCTCACTTGTCCACTTAAGAAGTCATTTTTTAAAGCCAATCAGCTGATTCCACCTCATGTGAACTGCAGCCACAGACTTCTGGCTCACAAGCACACTGACCATGTCAGTGAATTATCTTGATAACATTATGCCATTGGTATCCAATTTCAGGATGACAGGCTTGGTTATTTTGCTGCATCAACATACCCCTGCTGACTGGACATTAGTTAATAACTAAACAGTCAAGTAGTACTGACAAATTTATGGCCATAGTGGGTGCCTCTGGTCTTATGTAACCCTGTTCTAGAATATTATTTAGCTTGCAAAGGAATTTGCTCAACCTTCGATTACACCACACTGCAGATAGGGGACATGATTAGGAGCCTTCCCAGGCTGTGAGCACATTGCAGTTCTACGACAGCCAGTCTAGTAATTATAGCAGCGCCAAGCTAGCAGCAGGAGCAGAGAAACAGGTGACAGGCTAGATCAGAGTCCTCCTACTCTTGGCCTTCAACATCTGGTTGTATGGCACTCTCCCACAACCGCCACCCTCACTTGGAGGGAAGAGAACAGCTGGTCTGAGCAGCCCCCGGACACTGTGCCAAGATCCTACACTTCACGCAGATCAACAGCTCCCCGGCCACAACAAAAGGGATCACCGAGACGCTTAGCTTACTGACACAGCACTATGGCCGTGTTAGCTGCCAAAGGATCCCGCTTAAGCCCTGATAGTCACTCTCACTGTCAACAATCAGACGGATAAATCAATCAAATATAGCAAGGGCAAGATCTTATCACCAGCTCACTGTTGTCAAATTTCACATGAGATATTCTTCAGAAAACGTGAAATATTACTAAAATAAGGTTAAAACCAAGCATTCATTTCCCCAAGATTTAGAAATGTTCTATTGTAGTATTAGGCAGGCATGCAACTTAAAAATATTTACATTACTGATTAATCTGTCGTGTATTTTCTGATTTAATTAATTGTCTGGTGTCATCACTTTGTGAAAACAATGAAAATGAGCATTACAATTTCCCAATTTAGAGTCACTTAAAAGAAAAGCAACAAATCCTCACAATTCAAAAGTTTGTTATTTTGAGTAGTGGATAAATACAAGGATACAACCATCTGAGGGAAAGCTGCATATCTTGATCCTACATTAAATATATAAATAATTAGGAGTTGTCAGTCAAATAAAACCATAATAAATTAGGTCATCCTGAGTATTTTTCACTGTTTGGTGACCTTTAAAGATCAATTAAACTAACAACCAAAATGGCAGGTTAGAATCACTCTGGGGGAAATAATCTTAACAGACCAAGGATCCATTTTGTTGCCAAATGAAGACACAAGTACTCAAAGTGCAAACATTTGAATTTCAAACAATCTTGTAAAAAGCGAGCAGTGGGTTTTGTAAATGTTATCGTGGATCACGATGAGTTGATGTTATGTGGAGAGGACACAGGCTACAATACGGACCTCTGTGCCAGGTCGTTTCTTGCTTGTTTACATGCACTGTCACAAGATTCCCATTAATGGCTCAGTAATGTAGGAAACCACGTGTTCGGTTCCGTTAAGTAAGCACTCCACATTCAACATGGAGGGGGGGGGGGGGGGTCACCAGTGGCCGAGAGCTGCGGCTAGCTCGGGGAGCTAGCTCGGCAGCTAGCACAGGCTAGCCTGTCTTCACTCACGCTGTTGATTCAAGCAAATAAAGCCGAAAAACAAACTACAGCTTAATCTGCAACGTTGTGTGTCATCAACAAACTCAACGAAAAGTTAACACGGAAACTCCTCAACACACTTCCTATTTCAAACCGTGCATTAGCCCCCCATACAACCCGCACCGTCTGACGCCCATGTTAACTTACCCACTTGTAAATTACTAACTAGACAACCTTGCGGAGCTGTGTGTGTGTCTGTGCTTGTGTGTGTAACAGCGAACAGAACACACTCCGGGCTGCTGGCGTGTGAAAGCTAATCGATGCTGCTTTTTCTGAGCCCGATACCGAAACGTGTGATGTCCGGAAGCACATGTCACTTGACTGGTGTAGCGCCCAGCAAACTGCGTGTCGCCCCCGGGAGCCGCTGCGACCAACCCGGGCTAGCCCAACCGCGGGGGCTCGGTCCTATCCGGCGGGTTGTGTGATAATGATGTAGTCGACTGCAAATGTGGATACGTGTGTTATTTGTTAACTAGTCCCAACTCCCAGGTGGAGCGTATGGTATCATTAGCAGCATTAGCATCCCGGTGGGCAGCTAAGCTAACGCTAGCTAACTCCCAACTCGCCCTGAACTGTCTCTCCTGCGCGATGTGTGCTCTCGCTTCCCCTCGATAAGACCCCACGCTGCCCGGGTAGCTCGGCTCGGTGGCCGGGGTTACTCACAGTGAATCGCTCGAAGCCATTAGCCGGCTCTCCGTCAGGGGGTGGAAATCCATGTTGAACGCAGAAGTCATGCTCCGACCGCCGTGTGTCTAACAATGAGAGAGGCGACGTGCGCTCCGCTCGCTCCCAGGCGGCTCGACAGCTCCTGCGAGGCGGCGAGGAGACGAGGCAGAGCAGGTGCAGGGAGGGAGGAGGGGGGGGGGTGTCCTGCTCAGAACTGCATGAGAGAGCCACTGAGAGGTGCTGGTGCTGGTGGTGGTTGGGTGGGGGGGAATGTGCGCCGCTGGTATCCGCCTTTTATTCCTTCCGTCCTGGTTTCTCCCTCTCTCCGTCCCCCGACTGAAATCAACCCCGGCAGATTCTCGAGTGTGACTGTGCACAGCGAGCTGCAGCAAACCAGAGGCGTGGTCTCCCCCCCCCCCCAACCAACAAGAGGCTGAGTCCACGCTGCTGCTGCTGCTCACTGAGATGCTGCTCCCACGTCAAATCACTGTAATGTCTCCACGGGGACCTGCACATGGCAATCCACGCCGATTTATGTGCAGATTATGATGTTTAAAGTGCTGCAGCATCACCACAACAACCTTTTTAAAGAGCCCTCCATCATTTCCAGACAAATGCAAAATGCACATGAGAAGAAACAGAGCCTCACTATGAAGGGAGATGAGTCAGGGATCTAATCATCCTGATTAGAGAGACATTTATCATTTATGGCGTGACTCACGGTACGATGCGATACGTGATACACGGCCAGCGAGGACCTTAACATCACGATACAGGGATTCTGCAATAATCCACAATTGTATAATTCTAATTTACGATATCTGTCAGACTGAGGAAAACAACAAAAGGCCCCTTAAGAGGTCCGTTGCAGTGCAAAGTGCATTTATTCACTGCGTTTTGATGTCAGACATAACCTGTGCCATTAAACCCGTGTAAAAAAAAGCCATAAACTGGCCTAAGTCCAAAATATAAAACTGAATAACTAAATATCGATACTTGGCACCAGCATATTGATTATCGCGTCTCATGAGTCAGGACGAGGATAAATTTCCCTTTCGATATTCTGTCCCACTTCTACTATCTATAGTAACGAGGTCATCAGCACAGAGACCAATTATGTTGCTCCTGTTTCCATATTTCCTCAGCACTCTAAATTAGGCACCTGACCCTTTTGTTGAAACAAATGAGATTATTGTGCGCTTATTTTTTTGCATCAACATTCAATCTCTCCCAATCCAAAAGTTGAGATGGATGAAACGGTTCTTCCTACTTTCTCCCCCGGGTCAGAGGTCACGTTCCCCTTTGTGCACGGCTGTGGTTGCCCTGGGGGAGCGGGAGCCTGTCTCCTTTTGTTGTGCTGGACTTGCAGGCGAGGCCTCTACACTTGCGGGGGAGAGGTAGTGGGGGGGGGGGGGGTCATTGTCAAGTACTGTTTGTCTTCAGCAGAGAGGCAGGGTGGTGGTGGTGGTGGTGGTGGTGGGGACTCGCCTAATTATCGAACCATTCATTACCGCTCCAGCAGCTGCACAATCCGAAAATATTATTCATAGCGAGTGTTAAGAAACATCCCATTTGCGAAATCCGACTTAATCCTTGTATCCATAGCAATTTCAAGGCAACCTGGCATCAGCGCAGAGTGTGCTCTTTATTAAATGCTGCCTAAAAAGAGGTTTGTATGCATAATGAGATGTGCAACCTATTTTGCCACATACATGCAGACGAGCCCACAATGCAACATGCATTACGATTTATCTTGAGGGGATGCTATAAAAAGGTAGTGTAAACCTCTCTGGAGAATCAGGTTTCATTAAAATGGAGGAAAAATGCAATAATGTCGTCCCATCTTCAGCATCCACGTATTTCCTTTGACTCAATTTCGATCTCAGGGGACCTTCTTGAATAGATTTGTTAAGAAGTAAAGCAGGATTCTTGCAAAGAGCCGCCCTGTTTTCCTTGTGGGTATAAACAGTATATACAGGGCGTTGCATAATGTCATCGCAACAGTTTATTTCCATATTTTGGCATCTATCTCCTTGCCATTTCTTCAGAGATGTTTACTGGAGCAGATTCCAGTGGCCAATACCTAGTTGCCGGCACCTTTGATTACTACCCTCCTGTTCTTAATCTGAGATTATTACTACTGTAATCCTATAATAATCCCCCACACGTACCATGCTTTTGTTGTTTACATCAAATGTTTTCCCCTCGTGCAGTGGAGCCCGGGTCCCACGGGTCACTCTTCATTATCCTGCGTTTCAATTTTGCACCCTTTCATGTCAAGCTGCGCAGTGTAAAAATAGGCCAGCGTCAAAAACCCAAATGGGTCACGCAGTGTATATTTTTGAACATCATCCTGGAGTCACGCTTTGTGAGAGCTCTGCCTCTACTGACAGCGTTTGCAGAATGGCGACCAACTACAAATGGAGAAAATGGAGAGAGGGAGCATCATCACATCATGTTTTCTAGAAGAAACCCTCTGTGTGAAGATTTACTGAGCACACGTGATGCCTCCCTCTTATCAAAGACCTGTTCTCTTAAATTCATGCCAATTCCACAGTGGATGTGAATGTTTCTTCTTGTTCTTTCACAGATAATTCTTATAATTTGCTGTTTTTTGACTGACGAAGGCCCCGGGCTGGTTTTCAGAATCACAGAGGTTGGTGTTTTTCAGTGGCCTGTGCAATCCCGAGACAAACACCTGCATCACTGACACATTCACGTCTCTTCCTTCATTCATAGTGGAGGCAAACATCGGAGCCCCTGTGGAACTTTGAAGGGAAGAGGAAGGTAAATTGAATGATGTAAACACACAAAGTGATTTATTTTCCTATTCAAATCCATTTAAGATCTAAAGCTCCACCTGAATGAATTATTTGTGTCATGTGAAGATGTCGTTGATTTGAAAAGCCTGACTCAATAGATTTGAACACATGGTTTTTGGATTCCAGATATATATATATATGTATCTAGATATTTGGGACACCAGGAGAAGCCTACCCCTCAGCCCTTCCCACAGTCACAATCACAGCAGGAAGAATGCCTCCACTGGGTACAATACATCCTATGACAATATCCAGCCTAGACAAAGAGGCAGTCCAAATACAGGCTGCTCCACAAAAGCTAGCCCAGATTTGAGTGAGGGGCCAACCCCGACGTACCTCATAGGCAGGTCCTCATTCCTGACAGAGATCCCAGTCGCAGAGGGGGGGCAGCGCATGCTGTTGGCATACAAACTCTGCACCAGAGCCAGTTCGGAAGAGTGTTCCAACATCGGTGCTCTGGAAAAATCCACCCGGTGTAATGGACACTTTCTTCTCTTTCCCTCTTTCCTCTATGTGTTTCTCTCTCTTTCTCTGTCTCCCGCCCACTCTTTCTCCTCGGTTTAGTGCAGCAGAGCGGCGCCCACCCCCTTTGCTGACTGCCGTGGCTGAAATAATCCTCTCTGACAGCTCATCATGCGCTAATGCATTGTGTTGCCTGCGGCAGCCCAGTTTGCAGGCTGTAAAGCTGTGGCTATAGGAGCACCCCTGCACTAATTGACACCCATATTAGGGAAACTTGGGGAAATTGGACCTAGATGATTTATTCCCACTGTCAGATTTGGGGAGAATTAGAAGCAGTTGCCACAATAGCTCATCCACAAGTTCTGGTTTTGTGGCATGTCTCTGTGGGCGTTAACAACAGTGCTACAATTAAAGGTCAACGTGAGGAAAATTGGTTTGCCAAACCTGATCACCTCATAACTGATCCTATTATTACTGATATTCTCATTAAATAAACTGCTCACCTCTCATACTGTAGGTAAACATTACCATCCCCTGTCCAGCTCCTGTGAGTAGACTGTTAATAAACCTGTGGGTGACGGGGACAGAGCTTGCCATGACAATCTCATGACATCATTACTCTGGAGTATAAAGATAGCCTGTCAGGATGTAAGCAAACATTACAGTCAGCATGAGTGCATCTTATATAAACCGCACTGTCGCTGGAGCTCACCATTAGGCTACAGTCAATCTAGGCTGGGACTGAAATCCCTTTGAATTTGACTGCCTGTGGTTCCAATGGTGCATGTTCACCTGTGCATGATGCAGTAGACCCACTGCATCATGCACACACACTCACATGAGCTCTATAATTCTGCAGAAACAAGTAGGGTAGGAAATTGTTCCATCAACCAAAGGCAGGATTCAGTTGACAGTGAAGAAGCTTTTACGGCAAAGACAACAAGCACATTCATTTGCTTTGGACAAAGTTAATTTGCATTAGGCAAAGCTCATTTGCCTACATCCCCTGAGCCACATAGTTTTTCCGTCGTGCTCATCACCGGTGAACTTATCCTCTCATAACCAACACGCTTCAAACCCACCATCAACCCATCCGATTAAAAATGAAAGAGCAATTTGTCTCGATATTCTTTGCACAAAACCCAGGAGAAATGAAATCTAGGCCTCGCTGTCCCATAGGTGCTGTGTCCCTTCAGAGCAAACCTGACATTAAGTAGGAAAGTCATCTGAAACCGGGTCATGTCAGTGCATCCTGGTATCGGAACAGTCGAAAGGGCCAGCGCGAAGAAGGGACTCCACTTCCTCCGATCGTGGCATCAGTCCTCTTGGTTTCTGCCCCACATTTCTTTCTACTGACATGAATATTTTAAAACACTGATGTGGAAATGCAGTTCTATATGCCGCGTTGCTGCTTAGTATGTTTGTCAGTGCCACAGGCGTCATGTAGAGCACAGAGTAACAGAGAGGGTGTTTCACTCTCTCTGCTGATCCGCCCGTGTACAAGCACTGAGAACCCTCTGCAGAAATGTTTTACAGTTAATTTCTATGAAAAGCGGGTACAGAGGTAAAATAGTTCAACAGAAACGGTGAGAAAATGCTGTTACAAATGCACTGATAACACAGGGAGATTCTGAAAAGCAGGAAGTGAATGCAGCAACGATGCAGTGTTCTCACAGCCACATCCTGTGCACTTCTCGGAGCCTTTTATCTCACGCTGCACTTGTGCCTGTCGTGCAAAAAGTCAAATAACAGCCCTGCAGGTGGTCTCATGAGAAGTGAAAGCTTTCCCTTTTTACCACTTTTAGGGTCCCTGGGGACTGACTGCTCGAGCAAATGCCGTCTGTGTTTTTGTGGGTTAAAACTGAAACTGTCACAACTGGGTGCACATTGGGCACTGTAGCGCGCTCAAATGTCAGGAACTGTTTTAAAATTAAAGTAAAGAGGTAGTTTGTCCTTTTCAATTTGAAGCAAGTCACCCGTGTATGTGTAAATAAGCAGCACATGTTGAGCATTATATCATGCTTAAAAGGCAATGTAAGATAATAAAGATTTCATCTTCTTTAATGTGACAAGTCCCAGAGCTCCGTGTACCACCACTGCACAGAAACATATATGATCCAGCACATGCTAACAACAAGATGACATCTGACACCAGCATGAGTGAGGGAGGGAGCCGCTGCAACCAGGGGTGAAGTTAGTGCTTTTACAAGATACACTATTCAATGGATCTGTGACCTTTTTGATCTTGAATTCATATTCTTATGATCTCAACAAAGATTTAATTTTATTAAAGTTATCATGCAGTTCTTTATCACATATTTAACATTCTGTATTTTTGTGAGTGGATGCATTTCGTGTTGCAAAAAGCTGCACCACATTGAAATGTCATTTTCTTTTGCATGGGCAGAAGTCATTTTACTTCCTCTTTCTTCTCTGGTAGCACATCACTTTTTCCACTTCCTCTTTAATGTGGGGTTAGTGACAGGCAATGAGTAGATTACCATAAACACACATGGACGGTTGACATACGCTCAACGAGAGAGAGTGACAGTTGAAGTTTAAGTTTAAAAGGCGCATAAGTCAAGAGAGCTTTCTAAATGAGAATGAGATCAGGTATCTGTATATGTTCAATGTGTTGTATCTGAGAGTGTGAGGATTATTCTTATTTAGACAATAACTGTGGACAATAAATAAATGCATTGAACAGTGGTTGATCTGGTGGGGCACAATCCTCCTATATCATAACAGAACTGAAATATTATTTCAAATAACTGTTAATTTACCAAATCTGTCCTGAGAAATTTCATGTATACATTAATTGGCCGGCACATGATTATGAAAATGAAGTCATCTTGGTTTTATGTATTTTAAATGTATGTATTTTATGTAGACCCGAAGTTATAATAAACACCATTATAGATAATACAATATATTTTAGTGGTGTAGTCGACAAACTGAACTAATCCTTGGTTCCTCTTTGCTCTGTCAGAGAGCAGCAGCTCATTCAGAATACCATTGCTCTACCAAAGAATTCATGTTGTGGTGCTGCTGCTACTTATAAATCATTCAATGGTTTTGCACCAAAATACATTTCTGATGTGCTACTAGTGTGAGCACTACTAGGCTGCTGATTGTTCCCAGAGAAACGAGGAAATCTGATACAGAGTTCAGAATGTAAAGTAGCAGATGAGCGGTAATAAAAGCTCCTGTAACGGTCAAGCACTCCTTCTGAAAACCGTTGGAAGAGATAGCATCATAAATATAAGTCCACCGATAACTGGGACAAATGTGTTTTTAAGATCTCACACTTCCCTCTGTAGAAATCTGAGCTTTAAAAGAGGCTTCTAAGAGGCTGTAAACCATCTTTACAGTCCCAGTCATCTATAGGTTCCCTCATGAGGGACAACGCGTCTCGAGCTGCTATCCCTTCAGGGCTAACTGAAGGGTTTAAGATTCCACATGCATCAACTGAGACACCTGTTACATTTCTTGCATACATTCATACATGCATGTGGGGGAAACGCGTTCCGAAAGCCTGCTGTGCTCTCGGCACATGTCAGAGGCAGCGTGCCACAGCGACCATGCACGAAGAATGACACCGTGTGGTCGCTCAGGGAAAGGCAAAGACAGCAGCTGCACACGGCTCGGGGGATATTTTAGACACAGTGGATAAGGTCCTCAAAATCCAGTTTTAAATAAGTCATGCTCTGAAATATAGTTCTCACGCACTGTCCCACATCTCACGGAGGTGTAGCGTGGAAGGACAAACTGAATCCTGAACTAGATCTGTAACCCACTGCACACAGAATCAAGAGGATTCAACACATAACAAAGTGTCCTGGAACAAATTTTGACATCCGCAACTCAGTTTGTTAAAATATCTCCAATCTATATTCGTAAAGCAAATGCAAACAAACAGCTACTGAGGGAAAAAAAAGAAGGGGAGGGGGGGTAAAAGCAGAGACTTGTGTCAGTGTTAGAAAATAAAACAAAGGTGCAGAAAAGCAATAGACAGACAATTTAAGGTACAGTTTTGATGGCAATGAGGTTTAAAGTCTTAAAGTCTGCGAGCAAACAGACTGTTCATCTTTAATATTGAAGCATCAGGGAAATTAATTACATTACAAGCACGGCTACATTATAACCCCGGGGGAAAAAATCAATGTGAAGAAAATAAAATAAAAATACAAACTTTGAATTTAAAAAATGTACAGAAAAGAATTTAAGTTAAAAACCAATATCTGGAAATGGATTTAACAAGTCAGAATCATCCTAAGAACAAAATGCACTTGGCTTGGAAGTTGGTATTTACACTTTTATACATGCCTGATGCCATCATCATTATATACATGACATTGCAATGACACAGCAGAAAACCAGGGGGAGGTGTTGACGTCGAGATCGGTCGTTCTCTGGTCACGTGACGGAAACAGAAATAAAGACAATGGATGTTCGCTGTTCTCTAGTTCTGCTTTGTTGAGTTTTCCTCAAGTTGTTGTATGAGGTCTGGTCTCGTCATACAAACATAGCTGTCTTGATCTCTTAGGAGCGCACATACATCCAAAACAATCAAACAACGTACACGTGTATAAGGGAAACCCACAGAGCCCACATGAGAACGAAGGCTTGATTATCTGCTGGTTAAAGTCTGTATTTCTCCTTACCCTCTCACAATGCATCATGGCTGACATCATTTTAAAAAATCATCAGAAGTTAGTATCAGCCAAAATTTTAAACTTTCTATTTTTTTTTGTTTTTTTTTCTTCTTTCTTTTACAGCAGTGCCACGTGTGTTCGGTGATGGCTTTCAGTCCGAAAAAAAGTCCAGGATATGTGCTTTTTGCATAGTCTCAATGCAGTTTGTGTTTCCGTTTCTTGTGTTTTTTGTCCTTCTTCTTGCCGGAACACTTAACACAGAACCACTGCTGGTCCTCGGGAGGCGCTGAAATGACCCCGACACAAGGCCTGAGCGGAAAAGAGGAGGAGACAGTTCAGTTTGCTGGTTTAACATTTCTACTAGAGGTGAAACAGCACAGGCATCAGTCAGAAGTGATTACAGAACAGGATCATGCTGTGTCATCACACTGTCACTGATCATTTGACATCATTTGATCATTTTCATTCTGATTCAGTCACATGAGAAACATATGGAACCTCAACTGTAAGTGCCTCTGATCCTAATTAAGGGAGAATGTGGTGATGAAGATTAACTGTGACTTCGGGACTTTTTGACCGAGAAATGGTCCTTATCTTGTTCTAAAGCCTTAAAGTATGTTACCCTCAAAATAAAAAATGAATTCTGAGCATTTTGAGAGTTAATAAATATTACAGTTGAATTGCAAAAAATATATACTTAAAACTGGTCAAGACCTCCAGACCAGAGATTTTAAATTTGGTTCCTTACAATGTGGTTGAACTGCATCTAGTGATCAGTGCATCGTCAGACACAAACAAAATATCAATTCCACAACTTTGATGATGGATCCCAGGCCACTGGATTGTGTATTCAAAGAAATACAATGTGTGTGGAATCATATCTTTTAAAATAAATGTTAATTAAATGTTTTGCAATACTACACTTACATTACTATTGAGGTAGTGTCCGTCTTGAGTTACTTAAACTACTCTGCGTTTTACTGCGTGGTCACTTGACCATGAATGGACCAAAATAATCACATGACTCATGCATTTGGAAGACAGTAAAACATGTGTTCTGTAATACTGTATTTAAAATAAATCCAGTGTCCTAAATTTTAATAGATATTAATTTTGTGATTTACAGGTACTATACAGTTGCTTGTAAAATGGAAAACTAGCAATGCAGCCGTGGCGGTGCGGTGGAGGGGGTGGGGGGGGGATTGTGGCAAATTCTGTATTGGTCTGTTTCAGAATCGTTACAACTGGTCATTGAAAAGCTGACACAGGCTACTTAAGATGCCTCATACCTCACTTGGATCCATGTTACCCAGCTAATTCTGCTCTTTTTGGATTATGGCAGTTTAATTTGGTACTGAACCACATACATTTTGTTCTATTAATTATAAATATTTTATTCTGATTTTGTGTTTATAAATATGTACATGAATGGCATCTGTGACTTTACTTACTGTGTGAAATCTTTGAAAACCAATAAATTCCTTGGACTATAATAATTTTATAAATTAGCTCAATAATGCCAAATTATCTTCATGTTTCAGTAAATGTAGAACATTTCCAAAGAGTTCCAGCCGGAAGAATCTGGCCGTCGCTGTCGCTGGCAAACACAAACGAGGAACCAGAGCCAGGCTGTAATGTTCCTTTTCATGTCTATTTCAGTGAAAGACAAGCTTTATTTCATTATCCAGGAATTATCCTCATCTTTACTTAGACTCTCACTGCTGTTCCGTGGCGTCCTCCTGGACGACCATCGGACATAGTTAAGTATATGAGTAAAACTGTACTGCTTGATTATTAATAAGATTAACTAATCTTAATGTACGTTTTATTATTTTCTTTACATTAGCAAATATGCATATTTGATTGTTTTGTAATAAGGATGGAGTAACACTGACTGATTCATTTAACTTTTTTCTTACTGACCATATAACAACTCAGTGGGTTGTTATAATTATTTCCAATGAGCTGTCAAATTCAAAGTAGACATTTTTTCTTCTGCCTTTCTTTCTGTTTCCATGCGTTACAGAAAATGTGACTTGTGACCCAATAATTAAAAACTGAGGTATTTTGCAAACATAGATCAGTGAATTACAGCTGTAAATAATGGCACCTAAAGTGTCCCCTATGCAAAACTATGATCTTTTATAAAAACAGGCCAGAAAAGAAACTTTCTCTTACCAATGATACCAATCATCACAATCATCACATCCTATCATGGGACTGCCATCATCCGGTTTGTTGCATCCAGGACAAATCCAGATCTGGTTTCCCCATTCATCTCGAATCTAAGAATAGATACAGACAATAAGAGAAATATTAGTGACAAACCGCTTAATGACAAAATGTTTACTGAGTGAAAAACCCACAATGTAGTCCCTTCAATCTAAGCGGAAATTAATTTACTGGAGTTTTCGCTGATGTCGTCACTTGCCCCTTGGGTGAGAGCACAGAGGCGAGAGCTTGTGTGGTTTGTGTGCAAAGAACGTGGCTCTGGGCTGAAGACAACACAGCATTTTGGCTATAAACATGGTGTAAATTACGCTGTTTCATGTGGAATTTGAATGTCGGGGCTTCCAGGCACTTGGAACACACCACACGAACAATATGAAGGCATTTTACGTTTTGTCTGTTGTTTGAAGAAGTGTTCCCCAGTTACTTCAATCGTATTGGATTTGTCTGTTTACCCCTGAAACTCCAAAAGTGTTTTGTTTTTGGTGAACCATTCCTTTAAGACAAACCACACTGTGTGTAAATACTGTTCTCATTTGCATGAATTGTAAGTTAACAAAATCAAAAGTGGTGAGTATGAACACTCACCACGTAGGTACTGACGGTCTCAGTTACCACGCTGCGGACCGGGGGTTTGGAAGTGGTTGGAGAGAGCATGGGTGCCAGGGAGAGCAAAGATGAAGGAGCAGGCGCTACTATGAGCGGAGAAGCAGGTGGAGGCAGAGCGGGTGCGACTGGGACAAGTATTGGAGGAGGGGGAGGCGTCCGAGGGCGATTCCCAGGTCCAGACTTGGCAGTGGGGGCCTTGGGTGTTGGCGTCTTGGATTCTATATTTGGAACCACTTTGCTGATAACTCTGGTGATGAACAGAGACAAATACACGTCAGTGTCAAGATATAATTATCATCAGTGCCAATTCTATACCTGAATTTAAATATAGATACTAAAACAATACTTTCTTCAGATACAAACATTTCCCCCCCAAACATTTTTTCAACAAAACTTTTTCATAAGGAGAAAGAAACAGTTAAAATTGAGTATAGCAAGGTTGCCTGATTATACAAATCAAAATTGGCATCCTTTTGATTTGAATCAGGAGTTATATTATAAGAAAAGTCAAAAGAAATAAACAAATAACACAGTTCTGACCTAACATTGATGCAAGCTTTAAGCCTAGTTCACATCACAAGATTTACAGGCTAATCTAACAGTCAACGATGAGTTTTGCAAGTCTCGTAAAAAAGAATCACATCAGCAGTATCTAACTGCGATGTGTGAACTGTTCATAGATGCTCATAGACAGGCTCGCTGACAGGGCACCAATCAGATTTAGAAATTACCATGTCTGTGAGGGACAGGGTAACACAAACTCAATGCAGCTTGTATTAACTGCATCGGGTTCTGCTGGATTCAGACAGAAAATTCAGAATGCCTGTCCAGTTAGGTAAGAAAATCTGGCCTAAGTCGCTGTCTATTCTTTACAATAGTGATGTCCACTGAAGCGGTTCTCCTCCTTCAGCCTGTGTCATTCTGTTAGAAGGATGACACGGAAGAGCAGGAGAATCACTGGAGTCACCGTGTCTCTTCTCACACGTGTATTTGTGATTAAATGTAGTTTGGGGACCAGTCAGAGTTTTTTTTTCTGGTTAAAGATTGTGTAGTGTGTGAAACCCTGTCGCCAGTCAGTTGTGTAGTCTGAACTGCAAGATTCCCGATCACACGTCAGGAAGTTATGTAGTGAACTCAACTTTAGTTACTGAACAGTGCTCATCCTGCATTAACAACAATGGAAACATATAAGACTGCAATAATGCTATACGCATATTTCACTTTTGCGGTGATGGAGGAAATATCACTGGAATCATTCGTTCATTCATTCACTGCTCACATTTTGTCCTGGCCTGCTCCCACCCTGAGTGTCAGTCGGGGGATGACTGGAGACGGTAGAGCGACTGGAATTTCTACTTTCACCTGAAGAAGCAGAAAGAAGAAGATCAATCCAAGTAACACACAAACACTGAGATTAAAAGATAAAGCCAATAAAATTAAAAATTTACCTTCTCCAACCGAATCCTCTCTTTCTCCTTCTCCTTTTCTCGTTTCTCCTTTTCCCTCTCCTTTTCTTTCCTCTTCTCCTCCTTTTCCCTCTCCTTTTCTTTGGCCTTCTCTCGCTCCTTATCCTTCTCCTTGTCCTTCTTTTTCTTCTTCTCTTTCTTGTCCTTCTTCTTGTCCTTCTCTTTGCTCTTCACGTCTTTCTCCTGGAGCATCGGGGGCAGAGGAGGGAGGATGGGGGGCATGCGCAGGCAGGCGGAGGGGCTGAACAGTGGAAGACCTTCACCCAGAGCAAAAGAAGCTAAGCCAGATTGTTTCTGTTTGTCCTCCTTGTTTCGGTCTTTGCCCTTCTCCCTCTTGTCTTTGTCCTTTTTGCTTTTTTCTTTATCCTTCTTTTTGTCTTTGTGTTTTTCCTTCTCCTTCTTAGGAACATCTCCATCTCTGGATTTCACCTTGATGGAAACCTCGGGCAGAGAAAAGTCTCGCTGAAGGAAGAGCTCCTCATCCTTCATCCCAAACTCCTTCCAGGGCATCTTGGCCTCCTTGGAAAACTCCTTGTTTTTATCCCTGTTCTTATCCTTATTCTTCTCTTTTACCTTGCCCTTATCCTTCTCCCGGTCTTTGTCTTTCGGCTTGTCTTTCTCCTTCTTCTTCATTTTAGTTTTGAGCTCCTTCTTCAGCTTTTTCTTTATATCTATCGTCGGCACAATCTTGTTCTTCTCCTCAAACACCTTGAGCAGAGGTTCAGGAGTGGGTGGCGAGGCCGACCCTGACGACACATACACGCCTTGGTTTGCCGGCTGCGCAGACGGACCCCCCTGGTTGACCTTTCGGATCACCTCATTGATTGAATCATCCATTGTCCAGTTTCCTAGGCCTGGGTGTGTCTGTAGGTGAAGTGGTGTTGACGTGTCTGTTATAGCGTTGCTCGCCCCAATCAGGAGTTTAGGTGTTGATGGCTCCATAATGGTCAGTCTCCTGGGGCTGGAGAATCCATTGCTGTCTGAGTCAGAACCAGATGAGAAGGCAAAAGGATCGGGCTCCCGCTCGGCACACGCTCTGGCAATCACAGCATCGATTGAGTCATCGATAGCTGTATCATCAGGCTCTAGTTTCTTAAAGGGGCCCTCGTCTAACTCCCGGTCCTCTATGTTCTGACGCATATGGATGTTCTCCTTACCCATCCTCTCACTCAGCGCAGACATCGGTAACTTATGCACAACGTCTGTCTTGCTTGGGGGTTGAGATGCTTTGACCGAACTCATTTTTGGGCTCTTGGGGCTTTTAGGACTCTTCGTCCTGCCCGGGGATTTCTTCCTTTCCTTAGACGATTTTGGAGAGTGGATGGGACTACCACCCACCGAAACAGGAATCCCCCCTTTAGGGGACTTAGTCCGTTGTCTGCCAGGGGATGAGACCTTAGACTTTCTCCCTGGAGTGGTGAGGCCTTTTTGATCAGAGTGTTTTGGTACTACCGGCTGAGGTCTGAAGGGCGGCAAGGCTCCAGAGGGTGTTTCAGGTGACATGGGATCAAGGCTGTCATGGGAAGGCAGGATGCCTGGGGGAACACGTTGTGGATTGAGAGACGTGAGGGGCTCCCGGGGCTCAACCCCCCATTCTGGGCTGAGGCCAGCGTACATCCGTGGTCTCTTGGAAGTAGGCATCATGCCACCAGCAGCATCGGGGCTGTCCAGGTGCCTCTTCAGAGGGTAGTTCTCATCATTGAAGGTCTCATCTTCTTCCATTTCATCCTCATCCTCCTCCAGTGCCACCTGCATGGCTTCGGCTGAGGTGCCCATGTCAGCAAGGACCTCCTCCTCTTCCTCTTCTGGAGAGTAAAGGGACACAAATTTGTGAGGCATTATTTTCAATTAATCTACTAGATTTCTTACAAACACAGGACCTAATAATTATTTTACATATTTACAAGTTATTTTTGTGGTTCGGCCATACTGATTAACCCTAACCCACCTCAAGATAAGGTTATACATGCACAGCTGTCCGGTTATTAGGTGCCTAGCTCAAACTAACACAGTCCAAACAGGTTTCAGACACAGAGAACGGAGCAGTAGATTCTCTGGTCGGACGAGTTCACAACAAAATCTCTGTAGCGCTCAAGCAAGGGCTGGTGCAGCCTCCAGGAGGCAGACATAATGTATGATGTACGTTTGAAGATCAGGTTTTTGTTTACAGCAAATCAACCCCAGCGAATCTCGTCGCCTTTCCAAGTTGATAGCTTTGTCTGTCATCTACGTTTCTGGCTCCTTTTTTTCAGTTCTGTGTCTTTCGCATGTGAGAAACATCATCAACACACCCACTTGCTCCCTGTGAATCCTCAGCAAAGAATCTCCTGCTTTATTCTCACATGGGTTTACCTGAACATTATCCAAAGTTTTTACAAGGGAGCTGGCAGGAGAAACTACAGGGGGATGTTGGCAGCAACTGACATTTGCTTATAATTTAAGGAGATTATGCGGCGTTCAAAGCATGTCTGTAAGGAGCTACAATATTCAGAGTACATTGCATGATTGAAAGTGGGATAAATTGCAGGACGGCATTAGTATTAGCTAGATGTACCAAATACTGGCAAACTGAATGTAAGTTTCTATTCTGTATAGTGTATAAACACCACACAGAAACTTTCATCCTATGAAAAACACACACACGCAATAGGCATATACTGGTAAACCATTTGGTACGCACCTTCTTGTAAGGAGACCAGGGGGGGCATGTGATCTGGAATGTAGTCCTTCCTTTCCTCCGCATCTCGGGCTCCGGGCTGGGGAAACTGGAGGACGTTATTTTTGCTAACTGGAAAGAGCGGTGTTTGATGGGTGAAGGCCACGGGCTCCAGGTTGTGGACATAGTCCTCCAGTTCACTCAGACTCACGCCCAGCAGCCTGAAGGCCTGGCTCACATCATCCAGGACTGGATCCGTTCTTCCATCTGAAAGAGAGGATCAGAACAAGCCATCAAAGCTCAGATCACTCAGCTGCACTGATAACCTGGGACAGAGGTTTGACTCAACACACACACAAGGAGCTGCTCTGGCTGATGTTGACATTCGAGCTACAGCAAGAAGTAGAGCTCAACAGGTTTCACACCGATAGTGACTCCCCCCACAGATAGCACAGCAGGCGGGTTACCAAAGCATGTGACATGAGCCACTCACCGTGGGCTCCCCACAGCAGGAGAGCACCACGGTCACACAAATAAACAGAGTAGCATCTCAGCTATGTAGCTACTGTACTTTCTGACACATCAACCGTTGCTAGGGGGCGCCAGCTCCAGAGCCCAGTCAACAACAACGTGATCCACCACTCCAGGTTCAAAAGTAATGGAGGCGGTGATTGCGGATACTCACAGAGCTCGGTGTAGCGGTGGCAGACCCGGGCCAGCTGCTGGATGTACCGATGCAGCACGTCGGACAGCAGATCGCACGCAGTGAGCTGGACGGCATCCCAGCCCAGAGCCTGGCAGATCTGCGCCACCGACACACGCAGCAGCGAGCGGGCATAGCTCTCGCACATCTCGCTGGCTTCGTAGCGGTATCGAACCCCCGGTCAGTTCCTCTTCCACGGCATGCTCCCGCTCTGCGTGTGTTCACGGAGCCCGCCGGGCTGGAGAGAAGCCGCCAACGCGGTCAGTTAGGAACATCTACTTCAGTACATATATTGGCGCTTTTGCCAGAGACGCCATCTTGATTCCATCGATAGACCCATCCCCGAAATCCACACGGCGCCTGCGCAGTAGGTCAGCGTCGGCCTCCGCTGCCTCGGCGTGCGCGAGCAGCTCTCTCCCGCCTGACTATGCGCAGAACAACATGCGCGTGCGCGTCGAGGAGGGAAATCTGAAGCGATGGCAAGAAGGAGGCGGAGCTTCATGAAGCAGTGACGCGTTCCATCCAACGGTTCACTCATGGGCCGAGGCTTCACGGTGCTTCATTTGCTCCACTGCGCCATCAAGTGGATAATACATGTAAAACAGGCACAGTGATTATAATGACACCGTGAAGCTTTGGTGTGTGAAGCTTTGAATTGAATAAATGAGAGAATGATGTTTGTGACGCCAGTACATAAATTATGAACTTATCAATATGGTGTCTGTCTTTACGATACAATGGCGGGGTCCAAAGTGAAAGTGGAAACAAATGGGGCAGAGGGCTGTGATGTGAACCATTTCCTGACTCGGTCACCTGTAGCTGTGTGTCCTTCCGGGTCGAGGCTTCGAAGCGTGTGTCGAGGAATCCAGGAAGATTTTTGTGAAGCGGGTATCGAGGTTTGTGTTGATGACGTAGGAGGTGACGTTGAAAGCCTCGTGAGCCGGCCGAACCACGTGACTGAGTCCGGAAATAGTTCGTGGGTTTCGCGTTGAAAGTCACCACGTACGTCCTGTAGTCTCCAGAGAGAAGGTTCGGATTCAGAGGAGTCGATGTCCATTCGCCGGGGAACGAATCACTGAGGCGCGTTGAAATGAGAGAAAACGTCTCGTCAACGGTTTCTCCTCCACGGCCGGATTCATCAGTTACCTCGCTGAGGGGCTCCATTTGTTGTGAGGGACCCTTGTTCCCCCATTGCACATGGCAGGTTCCGTGTTGCCGCCAGCACCCAGAAAATCAGTGCCAGTACACACCCGGTATTAACATGTGTTTTTTGTGATCCGATCACAAGTGGACCACTCTGGATGCGTGCATTCACACCTGGTATTAACATGTGTCCCCGCATATGTCTCCTGAGCGGATCTCACTCCCCCGCCCTATATGCAAATAAACATGTACATCATTTCTGTTCACGAAGATCAAGTCATTTAGTCTTGACCCAGTCTGAGTACACAAGTGTGACCGATGTCACTGTGTGTCTGTGTCTGTCTCCACGGGAGCAAGAGAGAGAGGCGCTGATTGAATACTGTGCAGTCGCTCTGTGAATAAAGATTTGACCAATTTAAGGAAAGTATCGATCAGTATGTGGTGATCAGTGATGATGTGCTGGTGGTCAGAACAAATCAACGAGAAGAGAAAAAATACAATTGATTCACAGTGAAACTGCAGCGGCTCAGAGGACGTAAGCTGAGTATCAGGTCCTTCATATGTGGCCCTGGACGGATTTACATTCACACTGTTAAAGGGCGGTTGTGGCTGAGGGGTAGAGTGGTCGTCCTCCAACCTGAAGGTCGGCAGTTTGATCCCCAGTCTGACCCATCTGCACCTGAATTGCCCCCCCCCCCCCCCCATTGAATAACAAAGTGCTGCAAATAGATGCACTGTGTGAATGTGTGTGTGAATAGGTGAATGTTAAACTGTACTGTAAAGTGCTTTGAGTGGTCATCAAGACTAGAAAAGCGCTATATAAATACAAAACCATTTACCATTTAAAATACTGTGGACACATGTAGCTTAGACCACCTCGGAACACTGTCTCTTGTGATCAGATCACAAAAGCCACATGTTAATACCAGGTGTGTACGGGGCAGGAGAGCTAACGTGTCGACAATTCATTTTCATCGTCAAGTAAATATGTCTTAAAATTAACTGGTACCAATTTTTTTATGTGATTTTCTGGGTATCCCCAGTATGTATACCCACTAACGAACACCCACTAACATCGGATTTTTGCCTGCAATGGGAATGGACACAAACGACATTCACTTCTGAATCAAATGACTGTGCAGTAGATGCAGTAGGGTTTTATCGGCGCTGATGGAAACATGACACCCGGTCGAACATGCTAATTTGGCAAGTGAGCGAGGTGAGAGAGCGCCTCAGTGTCTGACACGTTTTTGGCATCAAACATGACACAGGGCGGAAAAAGTACCTACTCTACTGGCAATGGCAATGGGAAAGGAGTCAATCGCCCTAATTTAGCTGGTGTACGTATGTTTATAAACCTGTGTATACTGTATACCTGCTAATTTAGGAGCAAAAGGAGAATTACTGACTGACATATAAATATATATATAAAACTTTGACAATGATTCCCCAAAGGTCATCAAACCTTTTTGACAAGGAAATGTAATGTCTTGATATTTTACAAAGAAGAAAACCAAATGCAACCAAATATGTAGAAGTTGATGTAGAAAAATAAAAACAAATGCACGTCTGCATTGTTGATTCTGTGAAATAAAAGTTGTCATGTTAGTGCATATGAGGAATCATGAACACAGTTACCGATATGCCTGCGAAAGGCTTATGCCAATAAGTCAGGCTTCAGTATGAATGTTGACCTGGGGCTCAGGAAATAATAACTGGCCTATTTCACAATTTTGAACAATATTTTGTTTTATTTTCTTGTCAATTTCAATGAAGAAAACAAATGCTGGAAAAATCTAAATAATGAATATTGTTTATAAAGGCTCCTTAAAAGTTATATTTATCTGTCTATTTTTTACAAAAAGTTTTTGAACAAAAAAACAAGAGTAATCTTAAAGTAGTCAAATTTTAATTTTCAAGATGTCTGAGCATTTTCAATACAATTTAATGTTTTGTAATAATTTTAAAAGCTGACACAATTTTGGTGTGATTGAGAGGCTAGTTCAAGTTTAACTGTCCATAGTGTGGCGCTGTATTTCAAAAAATGCAACCACATGATTTTCAGTGACAACCATTAAAAAAAAAATCTTCTTTAGATGTCCTGTTGAACTAAGCTAAACAGAATAATGTCAATGAATGAGTAATATTGGGCTATAACATTTGTTAATGTACTTCAAACCCTTCAACTGGAGTATATAAAAATGTCTGCTGCTTAATTTGCATTACAATCAGGTTCTTTCTTTTATGACTCTTTAAGTAAATACAAATAATAGGGGGATCTGCTCATTCTGCAGTATCATTACAAATAGGGATGCACCGTTATGGAAATT
Organism: Limanda limanda; assembly: GCF_963576545.1. Lineage (NCBI taxonomy): Eukaryota > Metazoa > Chordata > Actinopteri > Pleuronectiformes > Pleuronectidae > Limanda > Limanda limanda. The sequence goes on from NC_083643.1 coordinate 19,159,386, forward strand.
CTTGGCTGAAACCAATACCGATGTTTAAAACAACTATCTAGCCCGATAGCCGATATTTGTTTATTTTGTTTTTGTTGGTATTCATTCACCCTTTTGTGCCAGGAAAATAATTAAATAATTATTTAAAAAGCACTATTTTAAATTATAACCGCCCTCTATCACTCTTATCTTTTAATGAGCACAAATTCAATCAGATTTATGAAACAATCTTTAGTTTAACTAAACTTTATTTAATATAACCTTCTGTTAAAGAAGACATCCAGCTAAATAGCCTTTATAACTTTCAATCACCAGTGCACAGTCTCTCTGTTGCAAACAGAAATGGTCAGTATCTTGTCTTGTCACAGTATCATGGTCAGTAACTCAGTCTCGGTTTTCCCTTTTTGTTGTATTTATCAATTTCATAAATAATTTGAATATGTTGGCATACTCTATTTTACCAAGTTTACATACATTTTTGGATCTGCTCTTCATATTTCATCTGTTTCGTCACATGTTTCTTATAACCTCAGTGTTGTGCGCTTCTGTGAAAACCATTTTTATTCTCAGCGAGGCCCTCTCCTGGTTAAATATAGTTTTTTATAAATTCCCATTGCAAAATGTCTGTAAAATAACTCTAAATACCACACTTTTGGATGGTGCAATATTGCTTAGTTTTAAAATCGTGTAAAACACAAGTAAAAGTTCTCTGTCACTTCTGTCGAACACAGATGGGAGCAAATAAGGTTCATCTCCACAGTGCAACATACACAACGGATAAGAGACTGAAGGCCGCTCAAACAGATAAACACTGCATTGCAGTACTGGTATTGTATTCACTATTGGTGTATAACCTTTTTATTGGCTCATGCCCAAAACAACAATTAAAGAAGAGCTACAGTCATTTTTAATAAATCAACCAATAAATGCAATGTTTATTTTACAGTATTAAATCCATTATAGAAGAAATTATATAATGTAGAGAAAACAAACATTTAAAGCAATTTACTCTGATAGAACCAAACTGGAGTTTTACTTACAAAAGCTAAATCCAAAGACAGCTTTGTTGATCTGAAAAATTTATGATAATTCTACTATTCTGAACTACTATTGCAAACAAAATTTAACAACATGCAAGATATTTAGCATTTAAAAATAATAATGCTGTTATTTTTTGCTCCAACAGGAGTTAAGAATCACCGTACAAAAAATGTAACACACGACTGCCAAACAGCCAAATTTGCTTTGCTGCCAGGTCTAAACAAAGTATTGCAAAGTGTTTGATAAAATCGTAGTGAACCTTTTGACAACAAAAATATTATCTTCATACAAACATGAATACAGATTGTGATACAATTGTATAAAGTCAGAGTTATAAGCTAGAAGACGATATTTACTGATATCAAATGTCTGTCTTTGAAACTTTATAATTTACAACATAAATATAATACAAAATTAATACAGTATGTACAGCACACTGGCATCATTGTCACTCAATTCATTAACTGAATGATAACTGACTTAACAAATAAACATACAGAGAAGCCTGTTAAAACAGATCAAGAGGTATTGCTGCACACACCCTAAGGTGAACATAAGTACATGTATGTGTATTTATGCAGTATGTCTGAAATCACTTATAATCTCTAGTACCAATTTTTCCTCACATCCAGTGAGTAATTAATTGTTGTGTACTTTAGATGAAGCGAAAGTCCATCAGATGTTTTCAGGTCAGAAAACATCATAACAATGTTTCACTTGGAGACTTTGTCAGGAAAGAGTTCACGGTCATTGTTAAAATTCCGTTTCTCCCAAATGCACCGTCTGTTGTTGCATCTGTAAGAACAAGAAATCCACATTATTCCTTTTGTACGGATACAAAACCAAAACACAGGTAAACTCAACTTTTTTATACTGAAAGTATTCACTTAAATAAAATATCAGATGTTCCTCGCAAACAATCCCTTAAAAATAAAAGCACATGACTAATTGAATGTCAAAGCACGGTGAAAATATTAATTCAATAGGATCTCACCAGTTATAAATAAAGGATAACGGGCTGATATATTCTGGACCTGCAAGCGAACCAAACATGAGAGATAGTCAGGCTGATCTCTTGATGTGTGGTCACACTTGTGGTAAGGCAAGAACTCAAGTATCCCACTGTCCTGGCAAGAGTTTAAGAAGCACTTCTTTTCTTTTGCCTCGGAATTCAACCTGAATGTGGGAGAAAGAAAATAATATTCAGACAACCAGTGCATGTTGTTATGTTTTAATTAGAATAAAAGTCAGCTTAGTTGCAGTTGTCATGATACTGCATGTAAATGCTAGCAAGGGAAAACACTGAAGTTTAATAACACATTTTGACGGAATAGGGATCTTTGATGAAAATTACTTTTGAAGATGAAACAATGACTTCTTTTGTTTCTCCAAAGTGCAACATACACAGCAAAAGCATTGGAGACTGGTAAGATAAACCATTACCACAATCTCCTGAGCTGTGTTTATCAAGTGTCTTCTACCAAAGGATTCATACAGACAAAGACTTGGACCTTCAGGATCAATTTTGGAGGAAAGAACTGTTCCCCTTCTGAATATTAAATAAATGTTACGACTGACATTATATATTTTATATCTGCAACTGTGAAGTATGTATTGTGATTGTGTGAATAAGTTTGTATAAAGGTTAACGTACATAAAAGAAGAAAAAAGTCATGAACTTGTTGTGTGTTGTTTATAATTTACATCCTTTTCTTCCTTTCGGTTTATTAGGCAGATTTCTTTTACTTAATATTAGCTACTTCTATGGTCCAAGATTTAATATAGTGCTTTATTTGTTGTCTTTTGTTAGATTATGGAAAACGTTAATGTATAAACTAAATAAAAAGGTCTTCTAGAACAGCTGTGTCATGTCACATAGGGAAGTGAGAAGCAAGTTATTTTTATATTTTCCTTCCAAAGTGGCTCGTACCTCGCATTTTCTTTCAGCCGACGACTGTCTCTGTAGTGTAACATCCATTTCCACTTCCCTGTTCTGCCCAGCTCTTGCAAGATGTCGGAGCATTTTTTCATGTCGCCTAAACATTCATACAAATTAAGAAGATTAATTACACATGTACAGATATACTAGATACACTAGTCTAAGCTGCTCACATAATAAGATCTCACACAACAACATAGTCCACTTACAAAGACTGAGGGACTCCAGTGCTGCATTGTCAAACATTAGAAAACCTCCCCGTGTGAAGAGCTCCTGGTGGGTGAGATTCACAACATCATCTGGTTCATCTATTCCAGCAAACTGCACGCCTGGTGACTTCTTTAACTCCAGCAAATGTGGGACCTTAGATTTAAGAGAGCAGAGTCATTAATTCATTATCTACCACAAACGTCCCTATGTGATCTTTAACAGTAGATGATCAGTTACCTTGCAAATGTGCTCTGCAATGTCTTCATTCCTGAGGATGATGAGAAGAGATGAAGAACTACCTTCCCCAAGGAAGAACTTGGATGGCTGTATGGAAGTATGGCCCACTGACTCCAACTGTGCCTTAAAAAGAAAGGAGAAATCACAAAACGTTAAAAGCAAATTTCCTTTAGTCCTACACTGCATAAACACATTCCCTTGACTTTCTGTTATATATTTTAGGACAGCAAACCTGTATAGGGCTAATTAAGTTATGTTCTGTGATACAATCAAACTCTACAAAATTTCAAATATTTCAGTGCACCTTGTGGCGTGACGGGAACAGGCTCTAACAAGTCTCATAGACTGTATAAGATGCATGTCCATTTCTTCCCATTGCAAAAACAATTAAGCCAAAATATGTCAGATACAAACACTTGCCCTGGTGATGTCATGTATTGCCAACACTGCACAAATATCATGATCAAGGAGTTGAGCTGTGGTACAGAGGTATTGTCCAAACACCCAACCAACTGATTATGAGTCAATTACCTCTGTCAATTATGATGTCTCAGCCATTAGCGTCAAAACACCAATCAAAACCAAGCGTATCACTGAATTGAGCAGTTGCACATGTCAGTGGGATCAGAACAACCTAAAATGACAGAAACTCTTTGTATACTAATTAGTTTGCCTCATGTCCCATCCGCTTACTCGCAGTGGGCATGATTTATGACCCAAACTGCAGGCAGCCATGATAAAATGAGATGTTTTGGTTTTACTTAAAAGAAGGTGTCAAGTCATCCTTCTTCTTAAACAATCAGTGATGTGTCCTTTAATAAATATAAGTAAGCTAGTTGCTTCATTTACAAAGTAACCCCCTCTGCAGACACGCTGAGGGACTTAACTTGAAGGTCAGTTCTATTTTTACCATATCCTGACCTGCAGGAAAACAGGTCGTGTTTAACTTGTCACACATATATAACAAGAACATTTCCTCACACAGGCTGTCAAGTGATACTGAGAGATATAACTTACAAACAACAAAATGCAGATAAAACAGACAAACTACACTGAGGTGCTTTATGTTTCGGTAATCTGTGTCCATGCTTAAATCCATTGGTTGGTTTGAGATTTATAGGAAAAGACTAGAACTGTAGCAAATGATTACTTTCATTTTGGTTTATACAATATTGAAACAACCTTGCAAAGTCCCTATCACGTGGTAGCTGCCGTCATCACATGTTTTGTTTAGACAGACATTGCATGATAAAGAAAACGGAATCGTTTACATTATTACTTGAGACATGACCAAAATTACTACCAAATCAAATTAGTTTATTATAATATTATCAATGGTTGATACCATTTCTGTTTAATGCCTTATCAATAAATCAAAAAATTGCTTTTAAGCCATAGAGAGACGCCACTATCTTTTCTACATGTTGGAAAGTTCCGGTGTAGACAAATCAAGTACCTGAGAAAATGATTGTTCTGCAGAAGCTGAGAAATGTGCATGGACATTTAGTTATTTTTTCCCTATTCAAACAACCACCCATCTCCATCAAGGAGTAGACAACAACTCAGGACAGGCCCTTTTAGTAAAGGGAAGGAATAATAAATGTTAATGTTTTAACAATAAATTGTCAGAAAATACATTATAGTGGAATAAACCTTTAATGGCTCTAGGAATGCAGGCTACAGACAAAACAATCCAGAACAATAAAGTTAACAGAAATACTTCATCAATATTTCTTTGAAAACTTGGTCTTACCTTGGTTTCCTCAAAGACGGCATCGTCTGACGTTGCCAATATGTAGAATCTGTACTTTGTTTTACAGGATTTCTTCACAACTGAATTCAGTTTACTTCGAAAGCTCTCGTCCATCTCTCTCTTCATTTGATCACAGAAGTCGAAAGGGTTACTTGGTTCAATGTTTTTGTAACCTCTGTTAATTGAGTGCTCGGGTCTCAATGGGGCCTTTTGGGCACCACAAATGCCATCCATCATTGCCTCGTAAAGAATAGCACTGTTTGCAGTGACAACAGATACATCCGCATGCTCCTTGAGGATATCTGTTTTTTGGGATAGGTTTTGAGGATGCATAGTCTTTTCATCCTCTGTGTTTTTCCTGTCAGACATGTCAACCTTGATTTTTTGTCCAGCGAGTGAGGGTGCGTCCAAGAGATCCAGAGAATCCTCCTGCTCCTCCAGGCTTGAAAAGTGCACAGTCAAAGGACTAGCACAAGAGTCCTCTGTATCCTGTTCACTTAGCTGTCCTCTCTTACTCCTTTTCAATAGTAGTTTCATTTGGTCAGAGAAGATAAGACACTCCTGTTCCATTGACACCTGTGTGGGGTCATCCTCTAGGCATCTTCGCGAAATCTCCTCCAGAAAAGAATATGGTCTTTTCCGACAAGTGTTAAAAACTGTGCACATGAGAGAAGTGTTTGGTCCAGGAATGAGATTTTCTTCTGTAATGTTGGTGTCGTAGTCATCCCCAAATAAAGTTGATGATTCTGAGCCATCTTTCTGATCCACTTTAGGGTTCTCTTTAACTGTTTCCCCAACTTTCTCAGGTAAACTATGTGCAAAGAAACCTTGGTGTTGATCACTTTTTGACAATTCAACCGACTGCTTGGACAGAGCTGATGAAAGAATCATACTCCCTATTTGGCACTTATCAGGAGGATCTAAATGTGCAAAAGTAGCTTCATCTGAGTTACAGTCATTAACAATCGACAGTTGATAACTTTTGGTAGAAAACTCACTGAACTTTGGATTTTCATCATTTAGTCCAGAATTTTCTATGAAACATTCTGTCTTCTCCAAGGGCATGGTGGTTGGTGGGGCATAGGTGGGAGAGTACTCAATTTGTCCATCTTTAGAGCTATGATCTGATTGACTTCCATCATTCTTAGAGGGTTTCACAGCCATGACAGGACGCTGATTGCATGAACCAGGTCCATCATTTAAATTGGACTCTGAAGTTGTCTTATGCCCATCTTGGTCAATATTTGGTTCAACGGTTTGCAAACACTGAGCAGAGGGAGTAGATCTATAGGGATGACAATAATCGTTCCCTATAGAGGTGTCCTTTGTTATATCTGTTCTTTCAAAACTGTGTTGAGGAAGTGGGGAGTCTTTGTTCTGTTGCTGCAATTGAACACCAAGTACTTCCTCAAGCTTATTTTTGAAAGATGATACAAGGTGACCTGAAGATTCTTCTTTGGGCAGTTCTTGTGAGGTAGAAGTTGACACCAGCAATGGCTTTAAATTGCCTAATTTCTTGTCCATAATGTCAGCTGAAGAAGTAGAGAGGTGCTTGCTGCTGAGGTTAGGCTTTTGATCAAGGCTGTTTTTTGCATCAGTTGTTTCAATCTGGTTAGATTTGTTTGTACGTTTTGAAATGGATAGAAAGGTTTCTAGACATTTCAGAACATTTAGAGTTCTTTGTTCATCAGAATGATGAACGTAGTGAGGGCTGGGATCCCTATGAACTCTAGATGGGTAACAGAGCTTTTGCTCAAGAGGCTTCTCAAGATTTAGAGGTGTTGAGCTTCTGCTTAGACATCTTGATGTAATGTTAATGCAGGTTTTTTCAGTACTGCCGCCAGGTACAGAACAAGGTATGCACGGCACCTCATCCAAAGTTGGAGTAGGGCACCTGTTATCAGCCTCACTGCCAAAGACTAATGGCTGGTTGGTTTCGCCTACATCAAGAAGTGATATTTTGCCAGCATTCGCTTCCTCTTCTTTACGGTCCATAATAGAAGAACTTGATACCGCTGTGGGCTTGTCAAGCTGTGCAGTTTCACTGTTCAATGGTATTCCTTCATGGCCTTGAATGTCCATCTTGCCTTGTGGGTGGGAGATATGTAGTTGTACTATATCTGATGCAATAAATGGAATTACCTCACTGTGAGATTTTTCCAAGTCCTCATTTGTTATGTTCATTTTGAGATTTGTTTCTTTAGTCGATGCCTCTTCAGCCTCATCTTTTTTAATAACCTCAGACAGAGGTGAGTGAGACTGGTGATGAAATGATTCTTCTTGAGATGCGTTATTGTCCTTTCTCTCCAACACAACTGATTTGGTTTTCTGATCATCAGGATCATCATTACCGCTCATCTTCAAACTGTCCTCTGTCTGGGGGATAAACCCAGCTGTGGAGGAACCATTTAAAGAACAAGTGCTCTCATCGGGTATGAGTAACACTGCCTTCTGACACGATGCCTTCTCTGCTAAACAAGTGTATGTTACTGGGTTTTCCTCATCTGCAGATTCATCACAAAAAGGTTCATTTTCATGTGGAGTGCAAGGAGCTTCTTCTGAAATAGCATGTTCATCTGTCAAAGCACTTTCATTTGCACAAGGTTTTCTCAACTGTGCATCATGGCAGGCTTGAGGTGGTTGCTCATCAAATTGTGCTTGGCGACTACAATCTGTAAAACAATCCTGAACTGACACAAGGCCGTCGCATTTCCTAGGTAACGACTGATCACTCAAATCAATGGCCTTTGATACGCAATCAAGTTGATCCTCTTTTCCACAGTTGTCTTCTTCAGCAGCATTTGCAGTCTGGCCAGGTGATACTGGTTTAGGTCCCTCCCTCGATAACTGCTTTTCATTTTCAAAACTATATCCATTGCAACCAATACCCAATTGCTGCTTTGTAGAGTCATCCCATTTGTGAATCCGTTTTGGGGAAGGTTGTACATCCTTTTCTTGGAATGGGGTCTCTTTCACTTCCCATTTTTCACCATCTTTAGGTAGAATTTCATCATCCTCATCTATACAAAGCACTCCTTCTTTGTCGGATTCTGCCTCCTCGTCAGTCATGGATTTGGGTGAAACCTTTGCTTGTTTTGGAACCAAACCTAACCTATTGTTCTCACGTGTCTTCTCTTTGTTGCGTTCATGTAACAAAAAGCCGATCAAAAATGGGGTTTGAAGATTTCCTGTCCAGATTGAAACACTTTTTATCTCTTCTCGTCCGTGAGTGAATGATCCATCATGTCCAAAAGATGGTTTATCAATGCAATCCAGGCAGTCAGCTTTTTGTGAAGGACTACTAGTTTCTTCCTTTCCATAGTTGCGTCTGAGATCATTCACCACGTTAATAGTCTCGGTCACGTGTACCATCGGTTTGTAACACTGGAAAAGAAAGAGAAAACAGAACAAAGGAATTAAATGTTACGCCCATTTTATTTTTCATTGAGTAAAAGCTTTGAGCATTTTGCGAATTCAGTATTCAATGTTTTAAAGGCCAATTTGGCAATTTATGCAACTGCAATTCAAAAAAGGAATCCTGTAAAAGATAATAACAAATGGTAGCTACACCAATTATAATAGAAATGTTAATCAATACTAACAGACGTATGAGGCTAAATAATTGTTTCCTGACATGCAGCAAATAATAATTATCTTTTATGATGAAAACCACAATAATCTCAACTACAAATGCCAAATCCAAGAAAACGGCTTAAGATAACAATTTAAACTAGGGCTACGTTGTAGCACTAACGGGCCCGAGCACACGCGCGTTTCAAGTCTGTCGCGGTCGGGGAAAAGACAGCGTTCGATGACCAAGCGCTCGTCTCCGCGTTGCATGGGTTTTTTTGCACTGCGGCAAGGATAAACGCTTCACTTCCTGTAGCCAGCAGGTGGCGCTGTGATTTTAAGTCATGGTGTCTTTGTAGATGTCATCAGGTCGCGACTCTTGTCTTACATGCTTAGTTTGGACTTGATTGAACCAAATATGCCTGAGATACAGAAGCTCGTGTTTCGATGGCGTGTAATCAAACTTTGACGCCAGGCTACGGTCACAAGGAATGACGAAATGTTAAAATTCCAATAACTTTAGATCTCCATCTTGTTGTGAAGACACTCATCTAAATTTTAAGTTGATCTGATGAAAGCCCTACGACAAGTATGTCAAAGTAAATATGCTGAATATGGCCAAAATGGCCACCAAATCCAAAATGGCGGGCTTCCTGTTTACTCTAACATATCTATCCAAGAGACTTATTTCTTTGTCATGAAAAGACACATGTCCCCGTCGATTTTCGTAGCTGTAGGCCAATCATAGTGCCAGGGCTGCCCTTTAGGGGGCGCTAGTCAGTTATTTTGCCACGCCCATTCCTTAAACCCATCTGACAGCTTTCGGGGGGGGCTGTTGACACACACATGTAGTTTGAGGGAGATTGAACCTTGAACACGGAAGTTATAGCAATTTCGTGTGTCATGGCGAGTTGATGAACTTTGATGCCACGCCATTAATATGGCGTTTGACGAAAAGTCACAGTAATCTTATATCTTCATTATCAATCCCTTGAGACCCATTCGCCACAGTTTGACATGGTTGCGCAAAGTGGATGAGGAGAAATACTTCCAAGTGTAAGACGTACAAAAAACAAGACATTTCCTGCTGCCACCAGGGGGCGCTGTGCTTTTAAGTCACGATTTCTGTGTTTATGTCTTTGGGTCGCGACTCTTGTCTTATGTGTCTAGTTTGGACTCGATTGGACCAAATATGTCCGAGATACAGACGCCCGTGTTTTGATGGCGTTTAATCAAACTTTGACGCCAGGCCACGGCCACACGCTCTGGTGAAAAGTTGATCTTTTGATAACTTTAGATCTCCATCTTGTGATGACACTCGTCTAAATTTTAAGTTGATCCGATGAAAGCTGTACGACAAGTACATCAAAGTAAAAATGTGGAATATGGCAAAAATGGCCACTAAATCCAAAATAGCGGACTTCCTGTTGCGTTTTTCATAATGCTCCGAGAGGCTTTCTTGTGCGTCTCGTCATGATACACAATGTTCTTTATTTTCGTGAGGAACGGTTAAAGCTAACTGAGGGGGCTTTCCGTAGGTGGCGCTGTTGAGCTATTTTGCCACGCCCATTTCAAATTACTCCAGAATACGTCAATTTCCACCACTCTCTAATTTACTGCAAACTTTAGAAAGTTTTTGAGCATGGGAAAGCCCTCAAAAAGCCCTTTCACCACGCTCAGAATAATCCTTTCAATTTCAATAGGGCCTCCCACCGGAGGTGCTCGGGCCCTAACTAGGGCTACGTTGTAGCACTAACGGGCCCGAGCACACGCGCGTTTCAAGTCTGTCGCGGTCGGGGAAGAGACAGCGTTCAATGACCAAGTGTCGTCTCCGCGTTGCATGGTTTTTTTTGCACTGCGGCAAGGATAAACGCTTCACTTCCTGTAGCCAGCAGGTGGCACTGTGATTTTAAGTCATGGTGTCTTTGTAGATGTCTTCAGGTCGCGACTCTTGTCTTACATGCCTAGTTTGGACTTGATTGAATCAAATATGCCTGAGATACAGAAGTTTGTATTTCGATGGCGTGTAATCAAACTTTGACGCCAGGCTACGGTCACAAGGAAAGACGAAATGTTAAAATTCCAATAACTTTAGATCTCCATCTTGTTGTGAAGACACTCATCTAAATTTTAAGTTGATCTGATGAAAGCCCTACGACAAGTATGTCAAAGTAAATATGCTGAATATGGCCAAAATGGCCACCAAATTCAAAATGGCGGGCTTCCTGTTTACTCTAGCATATCTATCGAAGATACTTATTTCTTTGTCATGAAAAGACACATGTCCCCGTCGATTTTCGTAGCTGTAGGCCAATCATAGTGCCAGGGCTGCCCTTTAGGGGGCGCTAGTCAGTTAATTTGCCACGCCCATTCCTTAAACCCATCTGACAGCTTTCAGGGGGGGCTGTTGATACACACATGTAGTTTAAGGGCGATTGAACCTTGAACACCGAAGTTATAGCAATTTCGTGTGTCATGGCGAGTTGATGAACTTTGATGCGACGCCATTAATATGGCATTTGACGAAAAGTCACAGTAATCTTATACCCTCATTATCAATGCCTTGAGACTCATTCGCCACAGTTTGACATGGTTGTGCAAAGTGGATGAGGAGGAATACTTCCAAGTGTAAGACGTACCAAAATCAAGACATTTCCTGTTGCCACCAGGGGGCGCTGTGATTTTAAGTCACGATTTATGTGTTGATGTCTCCAGGTCGCGACTCTTGTCTTATGTGTCTAGTTTGGACTTGATTGAACCGAATATGTCCGAGATACAGACGCCGGTGTTTTGATGGCGTTTAATCAAACTTTGACGCAACGCCACGGTCACACGCTCTGATGAAAAGTTGATCTTTTGATAACTTTAGATCTCCATATTGTTGTGATTAGACTCGTCTAAATTTTAAGTTGATCCGATGAAAGCTGTACGACAAGTACATCAAAGTAAAAATGTGGAATATGGCAAAAATGGCCACTAAATCCAAAATGGCGGACTTCCTGTTGCGTTTTTCATAATGCTCCAAGAGGCTTTCTTGTGCGTCTCGTCATGATACACAATTGTCTTTATTTTCGTGAGGACCGGTTAAAGCTAACTGAGGGGGCTTTCCGTAGGTGGCGCTGTTGAGCTATTTTGCCACGCCCATTTCAAATTACTCCAGAATACGTCACTTTTCACCACTCTCTAATTTACTGCAAACTTTAGAAAGTTTTTGAGCATGGGAAAGCCCTCAAAAAGCCCTTTCACTACGCTCAGAATAATCCTTTCAATTTCAATGGGGCCTCCCACCGGAGGTGCTCGGGCCCTAAAAATTTGCAGTCCAGCTGTTGAATGTGCGCATTACTAGAGTACAGCACAATAACTAAACCTGATCAGCACTAAATAAGTACACAAGCTTACTACTTTCACTAACTTAAAGTTTGACTTGTTGCCTGCTCTTGACTTGGTGTAAAATATTCAAATAGTCAAGCAGGGATCCCATACTGTGTTCACATCAAATTCTCCTGGATTTATACAGACCTTATACTAAGTGACTAGGTGGATAAAGTCAGCAAGAACTGTGACATGTCTTACTGGGACATTTGAGTTCACGCATGCATCTCTTCCAAAGAAAATACAGAGGATCTGCGGAGTCCAGTGCATATCAGTAAGCAGCTTTAGAAGTAAAGTGTTATGATTATATCATGCTAAATTAGGTTCAGAATTTGAGGGTTATTTGGGTTATTTCTTGACAAGCTTTACATGATCTAGGGTTAGGGGTTTTGTACAGAGAAAATTCCATTCTTTCTCCATCTTTCCATTGCTGCATCTCCTCTATCTTAACACTTGGTTTTAGCTCATGTGTCTTTAAGGGCCCCCTCTTCCCATACAGCGCTGCTCTGATTGGTCAGCTAGCCCTCTCTGTTGTGCTGGTTACTGCTTCCAACATGTATAGGAAATTTCAGCCTGTGTGCTTTACCTGGCTATGCTAGCAGGAGTGCAAGACTAGCCGTTAGGCATGCATAATGCAAATGTGGGCAAATGTGATGTTGTGGGGAATCGTGATGCCCGGATGTATCAGTTGCATTACTGACAAGGTGTTTCAGGAGCTTAAGGAGCACTGTTTTCTTTGGGGGAGAAGATCTCCCCTTACCATGGACCTTTGTTTTTTTTAACTTTATAGACATTTTACATGAACCCAAACAACACTCTAGTGAAAAGGGAAAAGTGAACAAGCATAATATGTCTCCCCTAAGCCTAAATGGTGCAACTGGCGTAACGATAAGTTTGGATTCAAGATTATCCAGTTAGGATTTACTTAGCCTAAAGGCCGGCGCATGCTTCTGCGTTTTCAGGGGAACGGCCCTTCCGGGCCGTGAGGGGCCCTTCCGGGCCCCTCACGGCCCTTCCTACGTCCTTACGTGCGTCGGCCAATTTTTCTAACTAGACGGCAAAGCCCCGCAAGCGTCACCCGGCCGCGAGGGCTGTGATTGGTCTGCTGACTACATCATTTCCAGAGTCGCATTTCCGGTTCATGCCCGGAAACCACGGAAGATTTAGTAGAACGAATATGGACCAGATAGAAGAGCACTTGGCAGAAGAGATCCGACACTATGTCCACTAGTATAACCCGTCACTAACCGGCGGATTTTTCCGCCAGAAAAAGGCTCTGCGGAGCCGCCGTGGCGATGTAAATAAATCGCTCTTCTTCGTGCAACACACGAAGAAGAGCCGACTTCGACAAAAAACATTACTGCGCCTAGTGTTCTGGCGGGGAATTGCATGGCAACACGCGCAACGGTTGGAGAACCATGAAAGACAACGAGTCCTGCGTTACAGCTGCGTGCCTGCGGGCCCCTGACGACGCAGAAGCATGCGCCGGCCTTAAGACCTAGCCTGGGTGCCAGACGAACTTAGCCCCGCCCCCAACATTTTTTGGTGGGGAAGTTCGGTCTGGAGTCACTCCATTGGGGAGAAATTATGCTCCTAACAGAAGCTGTTCGGACCAATCACATTGTCAGGGCGGGCTTTATACGATGATGGACAGATGATCAACCATAGATATGTGATCAGCAGTTACGTAATCAACTACGTCTTCAAACAGCGCTTGGGTTGACTTTGTTTTCCACAAACATGCCTGCCGCTGGAGAGCTGAGATGTGTAGATGCTGCCATTGAGTCTGTTTTAGGAGACATCGACAGCGCACTAATTTTGAAAGAGGAACGCGATCAAGGCATTTTTAGATGTAAAAGATGCTTTTGCCGTCCTTCCTACGGGATTCGGGAAAAGTTTAATTTATCAGCTAGCCCCGATGCGTCGCTCAACATACATTGCTCTGATTTGGTTGTAGGTCTATCCAATTGAGCAAAGACGCATTTTTTTCCCTGGAGCGGTTGAAACACGCCCCATAATCACAGCCCAATGGAGTGGTCTCAGACTCATATTCTGACTAGAATTGAGTATGACAACGTCAGGCTACCTAAGACCAGGAGAAAGACAACTTGGCGCATCTGGCCCCTAGTCCTTCAAATATCACCCCCACTGTCTGAAGATCATGGTTAAAATATGACGTGTAATAGTTTGCCTTCAGTACAACATTAACTTTAGAAACAAACCTGTAATGTTCTTGCTTCCTGTAGTCCCACCGATGTCTTGGGTGTATTCAATATGTCACTTGCTTCTTTCAGTTCACTGGATTTCTCACAGTTGATTTGTGGATCTAATGTGACAGTCTCTGCACGAGAATTTCTCAGTGACAAGTCCAAAATCCCAGATCCTTGGTCAAAGAAAAAGTTGTCATTTTTGCTGAGGTCCAAAACTTTTGAAGTTGAAGGGTCCTGAGAGTCAGTTCCACTTGGGAAAGCACCAACGAAATTTGCCCTGTTCTCAGACTGAGCTGGTGGTGATACTATTTCACAGGACATTTCCAAAGAATCACTCTCTTCTGAACAAAGGTTTGTAAAGTTCGAGTCATCTTGAAAGGATCTGGCTGTTGACCGGCTGTAAAACAGACCTATCCACATGTGGACGATGAGTCGTAACTCATCACTGATGTCTTGAACTGAGGAATCCCACGGCCTATCAAAAATGGGAAATGTGTAAACATGAGCTCTTCAAGTTAAATATCTCTTCATGTCTAAATGATGTGAAAAGTAATTCTTTGTATAAATAAGTAACAACATACATACCCATGCAAGGCTCGGACGACAGCTCTGCCCTTAGAGACACTAGCAAACTTGCTGTCTCTGCTGAAGTCATAGTTTTCCTTCCATTGTCTGGTGACCGTGACAGATTTATCCTTATTAACAATGGTGCGTGAGTGCCTGAAATTTTCCCTGCGTTCCAAACACTTTTTCTGGTATTCTGAAGTCCCGTAATGGTTGCGTTCATGTCTGTCTTCCTGACCAAAAGTGGGGCGAACAGTATGATCTCTACTCAAGTGTTGTTGATGGTGCAGCAATCTGGTAGAACCGTTTAAAGGGGTTACCCGGAAGGTTGTACCTGGCAAACCCAACAGCAGAGAGAAAGACGAGGGCAATGAGTAACCATGTTCTTTCGATATCAAACCAACCAATTCCCTGTCTTCCACAGGGGGGCTTGATGAAGAAGTCTCAAGAGACTGAATGAATCTAGCAGCAGGCTTTCTAAGCAGAGAATGAAGAAGTGACTCTTGTCCAGCACTGGGAACATCTTTTCTAAGGCCACACTTCTTGAAACTTGTCTCAGGTTTTCCCTCAAGAGCTGGTTGAGGTGGAACCTTGTCAATACTGGCACTTAGAGCCAAGTCAGCAAGTAAGTTCAAAGCTTCAGTAGATGAGCCATCATTGTTCAATTTTTCCACATCAGTCTTCTTGACAGAATTATCCCTAAAATCCTCTTTGGGTTTGAGTTTGTCAGTGGGTAAACGAGTTGGGGTTTGAAAATGCAACCACCCTGTGAAGATTAAACAGAGGAGAAAAAATAAAGTACATATATTAGTGTAAGGAACTTGCCACCAACATCTGAACTGCTGTTTAAATCGTGTCTGTCAAGCAATACTTTGGGTTTCAGATGGATAGGACTGGCAAAAATGCAGAAAAAGCAAGAGCAGAGCAAAAGCAATTAATTAGCCATGCACAGATAGCATTGTGAGGACAGTTGCAGAAGCCACAGAGCCAAGAAAATGTCAGTTATTTTCAAGGTCCTTTACAATATTCAACAGATTACACAAATTAAACCAAAAACATGCATTCCAAATCTTAGAATTTTAAAATATGACTTACATTTCTTTTTGATATTGTCTTCAGAGATGCCTTGATGCTTTTTGAGCATCTTAATCCTACCCCTTCTTGTGAAGATTGATGTAGAACTTTGTAGGACTTGAGATTGTTTGTTTGAAAGGGCTTGTTCTTGTGTATCTGAGGAGTCTTCCTTAAATTGAGAGACCTGAACCTCACTCTTTTGTACCTTATCTGGGTTCTCTTTCGGGGTCAGGCCTAGGGCATATGCAAAACGAGGGTCCACTGATTGCATGTTTGTCACTTCGTTGACATCCACATTAGTGTCCTGGACACTGGTCAAGGCCTCCAATGCCTCTGCATCATCTTTGCCCTCCTTGAGAAGAGGCTTGGCGTGGGCAATACCTGGCGTTGTTCCCTTGGACACAAGGACATTGTTTTTTCTCGCCGTTAACAGAACTTTTAGTTTACTCAAATCAAATTCACCCTTTTTTGCACACTTTCCTGTGAGGAGAGGACCAGTTTCTTTAACTTCTGTTGGAGGAGTGTCTGTGCCATCATTCTTTGAGGAATGCTCACTACTCACTGGATGCAAAGGCAATGAACAATTGTCTGATTGTCTAAACAGGCTATTTTCATTTTTTGTAAAACTGGCCTCAATGTTGTCAAAAAGATTCCTTCCATCCGTATTGTCCACTGCTGTTAATGGCACCGTGTTTGACTCTTGCTCCATTTCGACTTTTTTGTGATCGTTCACAGCGGCATCAACCAACCTTTTCTCAGCGCACTGTTCATCAAGTGTACATTGAAACTTATGCTTTAAAGACTGAATCTGTTCAGGAACAGCCACAGCGCCATGAGGAACCAAGATCCTTCCACATTCACTGATAACAGGCTTCAATTCCCAGCGCAAGGTTTTCCTTCTCTGGGGACAAAGTTCAAGACCCATTGAAATGGCGTCCTCCGAGCTCTGCAGTGCAGGGTCAGTTTTTTTCTCCTCTGCTACAGATAAACCATCAGTAACCCATCTCACCTTCTTATTTTTGGATAAAAGTTTTCCAAAATTGCATTTTCGACTTAATTTTCTCCGATCAATATTCCATAGATTGTTCAACTGTGAGTCGCCAGATGATTCAGTTTCAACACAAGCTTTAGTCGTCCTTTTCAGTCTGAGCCAGACTTTGGAACGCCCAATACGCACTTTCCTTCGTTTTGTTTCTGGGCTGTTGGTGACCGCTGGGCAATCTATAGGTTTAATTTTGACCGTCTTATGCAGTGAGTTGACTCCTGCTGTTTGTAATTTGGCTGAGGAAAAGCCAGACATCTGAAAATCATCTTGCTTTGCTGCTGTCATAGAACTGATCACATTTAAACCTTCATCAGTGACAGTTTTCTCTGCTGATGTGATGCTGACAATCAGCTCTGCTGACATGTCATCTGATGTCGGGGGGGATAAGGGAGTTTTTGCCCCCGTTTCAAATGTTTTGCTCAGTGCAGTCAGGTCAGATTTTGAATTGTCTTCAGTTGCATCTTCTGCTTGCAAATCCTTTGGTACAATATTCTGAGGTCCAGTTATGAAATCAGCTTGTGCTCCAGTGCTTATAAGAATGTTCTCCACAGATGGATCAGCATTTACAGGAGATTTCTGGTCTGTCAACTGGTCTTCTGAGCCCATGCCAATAGGATTGGTTGGTGCCTCCTCAGGAAATGACAGACAGTAGATATTGTCCTCGAGGTCTTGCTCCCCCTCTTCAGCTGCCAGGATTTCTGAAGCCACGGACACCGGCAGTTGAAAGGAGACTGGTTTGCTCATGTATGACTTGAAGCTTTGTTGTGCTCTGTCAGTCCATTCCGGGGACGAGTAGAGGTGTCTGTGGTCATCCAGCACATCATACTGATCTGGAAAGAGGCTGACTTCTCTTGATGGAGTTAAGTCCAACCCAGGGTTTATCAGTTCTGCGTAGCTCTGCATGTGCTGCCTCAACACGTCACAAAGTTCTTCAGTTGAGTTGAGGGCTGTTTTCTCAACTACACCCTCTGCATAACTTAGCACTGGTAGAACCTGAAGGATTTCAGATGAAATGGTTGCCTTCTTCTGTCCAGATGTGCCTGTGGTGGAAAAAAATAGGAAAAAATACTTCTTAATCTCTGGTTTGACCTTAAAACAAAACAAACTACAACTGTCACTGAGTTGGGTTATTGTCATTGAAATTAAGGGGTGAGTAAAAACACGAGATGAAAGTGAATGCATGGTGTACCTCTCTTTACGACCCGTGAGCCTGGAAAAATAAACATGCCTTGCAGGACCTCAGATGCATTCAGAGCATTATCTAAAAAAACAGAATGATTACTTGAATTATGTAGTTGATAAAAGATTGCATCATATGTCACTGTTCATAATCATAATTTTCATATCTTACCATCGATTGGGGGGAAATGGGATGAGTGCAACAGGATAAGAAAACCACCATCCTTCAGTGGAACAGTGAGAGCCTGAGCAAAAAAAAAAGAGTCAGTTACTTAATTGAATTGTTACCTCTGCCTAGGCGGTTGTGTTTTCATCCATGTCTGTTTAATATTTAGCAATGTGAAGCAAAAACTATTAAAACCATTCCATAAAACTATGTGGAGAGATGAGGCATGAGCCGAGACTAAATTCAATAGTGGAGAGGATCCAGATAAACAGGCAGGTTCAGGATTTCTTTAACATGGCGAGAGGTCCGCGCTCTCCGAGTGCTCTTCCAGATGGTTTGTTTGATTGTTTATCTGTCAGCACTTTCTTTTACTATGTTTTATGACAGGCAGGAAAGTTCCAGAGCCAAAACCATGACTTGAAAGCGCAACATAACTGCAGTCCATTCACTGATTTAGTCAATTGACGGGAGGATTCTACATTGCTTGACAAATTCAACTAGTTTAAGTATGGTTCTTTCGCCAAAGTGAAAAAACAATGTTATATATTCCTTTTACATTTTTGGTATGAAAGACAAAGCATTTTAATGTCTGAAAGATCTGTAATAAAAAGACTCACAAGATCTTTCTCCTTGATCTCCTGCAGAAGTGGAGAGAGTGAGTTTGTATCTTTCGCCTCAGAAGGAACCAGCTCATACAGACTGCAGTATAAGCCACCGAGAAAGACTGAAAGAAAGCAAAAGAGCCAAAATCATTAATATATATGAATTAAATCCAAGAATTGTGTTGCACATTCATTTGAAATGTAACTCCTGGACAATACATCATTTTTTTCTGATATCTGGAAACCCACCTTCAGCAGAGAAGCAGTTTTCAAAGGCAGCCTTTGGCAACAGCTGCGTCAGATCTAACATGGAAATGGCTCTCTCAACTTTGACCACTGGAGGCCTTAAACAGAAAAACAAAGACAAAGAGAAAATTAGTTATTAAATTTAAGTCTAAGGTAATAAAGACAGCAGCACAAACTTCTCTTTGCACGTTTAACTTACAGTTTTATAGGAATCAGTGCCCCTTTGGTGGACCTCAACCCAACATCATAGGACTGGGTGCCTATCTGAAGCTGACCCCTCCAGGCCATGTAATCACGAACTGAAATAAAATCAGATACAATGACTATTAATAGATAGATGCATGTTAATTTCAGTTTATTAGTAAATTAAAACACCCATAGGGCACTTATTAGGTATACCTGGGAAATTATACATTAAGTCGTGCATGTAAACCATGACAGAGCTGTTTTACTTGACATGCAAATAACCGATAAAGCCATTATTTAAATTTGAAGGTGTAAATTTATTTACATGAACAATATATTTCAAGACTGGCACACTTTGGCTGCGGCTGAATTACTATTATAAGTAATAAACCTTATGGAATTGCTATTGTACTGAATTTGCTGGATTTGCTGGATTTTACTTACCCAGTTTTTTCTTTTCACTGAAAAGAGAAATCAGGAAACAAGTTATCAAATATTCTTGACTTGTATTGTTGATACAGGCAGAACGGATTTTGTGCTGCCATCATGTTACAGTACCTTGTAGCCTGTGGTGTCACAAGTATTGCTTTTGTGTCCGTATATGAAAATGATACAATAGCAAAAGGAACGGCAGCACTGGGAGATAGAGCTGTTTCACTGCTTCCCTCATCCAACAGCTCATATAAGTAATACTGCAAAGACAAAACAAAAGGCTTTTGAGCTACCTTCATTCTTTCTTTCGTCACATACTTTGTCAAATATTAAGGTGCTCAGCAATACTGTGCTAACAAGGATGCATATAGACAAAGAGATAAAGACACTTGAGCTGCTTTCAGACATGCACTGAACTCCGGATAATTTCAACTGCAAATGTCCGAGTCAGTTGCTGCGGACACTCTCCAGAGTTCGCCAGCCCCCTCGTAAAAACTCCAGATAATGTCCACAATAATGTCCAATGAGCGGAGGCAGAAAACGGTGTGAAATTGGAAATGCAAGACGAGATTTAAGAGCTTTTGGTGATGAGGGCAGACACTGGTGTCGATGTGCTGTGAACATGTGATTTCCATTTAGGAATTTATGGGTGCATGCTGTGCCATCCCTTTGAGATATTTCTGTTGTTGTGAAAGTTTTTCACATGTGAAAGGGAACATCCTTAATGTGCAAAAAAAATCCAGTGTTCATGTCTGAAAACGGCTATAGATGCCACTACAACAACATCTGACGACTTAAACAATACTAGTATCGGGTGCCTCTTTTTTATGAAATCAAAAGACCGTGTTACGATGTTACTTGCATGCATTAACATTTCCTTTACGTTTGAATTGGTGGAAAACAAAGAGGTGGGCAATATCTAACAGAATAACTGTTATCACTGGAATCAAATCATGTCCTTAGTTAAGCACATCTCCAAGATAAACTATCTGTTGACATTTCAGCACTCAGTCACATGCCTCTTCTTACCTGGGTTCTCTCAAAAGCAAGAAAGGAGCTGGTTTTGGAAGATACTGAGGACAACTCTCCTGACTCATGGCAGTCAAACCCCACTGTGGGTGCTGTGAAATTCTGGGTGTAGTTCTCTGGAACCCTCTTAACTCTGCCCTGGTGGAAACAACATACGACAAGGATTTAGCTCGTAAAACATTATGTAATAATAATTACATTTCAAAGTTCCCATTTTTTTTAGAATACCTTTGTCAGCCTGATGATGGCAACGTATCCGGATTTCCCTTGATACCAGCGATTCAGATCCAAACAGTCAGAGTACATAGATATGTAAACACCTGAGTAGACACAGGAAACTTTCACTTGATGTGTTTTCCGGTAATAACACGGGGACACACACAGATTTGAATACAGATTTGAATACATTATAACAAACTACAATGTAACTACACATAACTTGTGACTTTCAAAAACAACTGAACAGCACACACCTTTAAAAAGGAATGTCTCAACTGTCAAGGACACACCACACGTTTAACAGCTTTCTGAATTACCTCACCCACTGAATGACAGATCATTTACATGTGACATCATTTAATCCTCAATCGGTAACAATAAGAAACTTTTAAAGAACAATTTACAACTGGAAAGTTTCGAATATTATAGATACTTTAAGCTTCACTGTACAAGTAAGAACACATATTACTTTATACTGATCAGGGCCATACACTTAATTCGTATTTTCTACAAAGCCACTCAGTAAACTTTATTCATTCCACAACATCTTTCAGATATTAAAATGTAGAGATAATAAGATCTACAAAAGAAGAAGTAGAAGAAAAAGGCAATGACTAGTTTGGCAGGTTTGGTGGGTCTATTATAAACCCTCACCTTAAGTCTCCTGTCAAAGTGATGCAAGTAACATGACAGTAAACAATACTACAAGTATAACCTGCCCAAATGTCTCTGAAAATCCATAAAGCTTATTTGTAGTCCTAGTAGGAAATATGTTATATCACGTTTGGGATCTGGACAAGTACTCAAACAGATCCAAACACAAATGGATGTTCGGTAACAGTGCAACGTTGCTACATTTAATTACATGTGACACAACAGGGTTCTTGTTTTCATGGTCGTAATATTATACTACTGTTCGCTGAAAAACAGAGTCATTAAAAAAGGGACTTTGACCAGTGTTTGCAATTTACAACATCCACACTTCAAGCAGCCTGGGCCAGGCAGAGGTCATCTGAAAATATAAACACATGTAGATGTGCAGAGATGCTGGTGTACACATGTCTGACCAGGTGGAAGTATTTGCACAGGTCTAACACGGCAACTCTTTGACTTGCAACATTTCTAAATGGAGGTTAAGAGGCAAAACTTTTTAACAAAACATGTCACAGTTAAATGAGATTTAAAAAAAATGTTGCACTGAGCAGTGAAACTGGCTGCACATACTGTCTCTCCTCCTCCTTCCAACACACTTCTATACACCAAATTACAGTTTCTGTTTCACAACAAGTATTCTTCCACTTTCATTTCTAAACAATCATACAGCTCCTCTACTTGCTTTCACTTTTAAAAGGCAGTGGATCCCCATGCACTCAACATGGACTATTCCTTAGCCTCATCTGCACTACAAACACTCTGAACGGCATAGATGCATCGATAATAACCTGGACACGGCGATCAAGGTAATGACTCCATAAAATAATTTAAATCAAAAAGAAAGATTTCATGGATAAGTTGCTTATGATCCGATGCCCATTGTTTACTAATCCTACAAGGGCATCATCTGGAATAGAAACCGAAACGCTTGTTTTTGTTGGGTGAGCTCTTCAATAGGGAACTGTCAAGGTGACCTTACCGCTGGTTGACCAAGTGACAAATTGATGAAGTGAAACAAATCAGAACTTACCTTTGGAGGGATCTCCCAGAGTGGTGCATGCACTCTTTCCTGTGAGGAGGCCAGTTTCTCCGAACGAATGAGCCTTTAAGAAAATACAAATGAAAAATCAGCGAGCTCTGGAGCAGTTACTGTCTCAGATGAGTCATCACAGCAAATCTGTACCTGGTTGACGTCATCAAACAGCAAGAACCCAAAGGTCTCCTTCAAATCCTCTTCTGAATATCCTGCTTCACTTCTCCTTGCTCGGAACGCATTATACTAAAAGATCAAAAAACAATGTTGCCGTAACTTTTTAATTAAAAACAGATGATGCAATGACAAAAAATATAATATACTTAACATAATACAAATACTTTGACAATTGTTTTAAATAGTAGTCATCGAATGTTGTACGGTGCTGTTATGTTAACGAATTGAAGTCAGAGCATTCCATGACATTGGATTGGTGGGATCAGATTTGGACTAACCTTCTCCTCCAGTGGCTCATTCTTGATCAACACTGCGGACTTATACTTGAAGGACTGCTTCGACTCCTCATACAAGTACGCACTTTGAAGGGGATCCAGAATCCTGCTTTGAAAGTCGTCTGAAGAGTCCGGCACGGGCACCAAAACACCTACAAGTGAACACAAACCACCACAGCGTGACACAGGGTGAACCACGGGACACTGGGCGAAGTTACACACAGTTGCGTTTTCGCTTTCTGCGAGCGGAAAAAAGTTCCACCAGGCTGGGACTATTTGTCCTGAGAGACACGACACAAGCGCCACGTCCTTCCCCGTGGAGTCATAGGACATTTATATTATATCTAATAATATATAATATATTCATATAACAATACAGGTGAGGTATAGTGGGGGTGTACACACTCAAGTCACACCGGTACATAAAATTTAAAGTTTCAGGAGGAGAAAGTGTGTGTCACCCTTACGCGCAGCACCGACTTGTCCACTTTCCATCGCTGGATTTATGAAATCTGTCGCTCTCCTTTTGCCATTCGCTGAAAACTCTTGTTTCTTCTTTTACACATAACCACAGACGTGTTGAAAAGTGGTGTTGAGCGTGTTGTCGTGTCCGCCGAACCTCTCAGAGTCACTGGAGCTTTCGCCGTGGTTTCGACAGACATGTTAATGCGAAAGAACCAGGAAGTTACAGAAGAGAGCCCGGAGAAACCCACGCAGGACCGATTCTATCCGCTCAGGTTGTCACGTCGTGTCGTCTCCCGGGTTGGACACACTGGCTGCGGGTGGATTCTCCTCGGGTACCGACGTGCTTCGTGGGTCAGCGGCTCGGCTCTGGTAGAGTCCCTTCGAAAAGGAAACAGAAACCTACGGAGGAGACAGCCTCCATTTTGAAAGTCAACGCAGGACTGCGGCGGTGGTGGCGGTGGTGGGGCGGGAGCGTGTGTGCGTGCGTGTGTGCGTGCGTGCGTGCGTGCGTGCGTGTGTGCGTGCGTGTGTGCGTGTCTCTGCTGTTCACTTGTCCTTTGCTTCCTCTGCCTCGACGACTGAATCATCACAAGCAAGACGATCTGACCTGTGTTTCTATGGTTTCTACACTGACGTGCCACAACACGTGTCACGACTTGGAGGATTAAACACTGGATTCTGCCATGAAGAGAAAGTTGAGATAACAGTGGCAGAACCAACATGGGGTCTATTTATTCCTATTAGTGTGTTTTTGTGACGGGATATGAATTACTGCCCATGCTGTCACTGTAATTTATTTGTCTTTTTACTGTTATTTTTTATTTTTCACTTACCTGATCAGAGGTTAATGAAAAAACAAAAGAATCAAGTATTGACCATCTTTTGAGTCTATGGTTGCTTTAGTGTCAAAATAGGCCACAGATCCCCCAACTATCCAAATCACCTCCGCATCAAGCTGCTTTATGGATCCCAACACAGTAGCCCAATATATACACTTGTTTATACCCATAAGAACCGGATAAGACCTAGATGGGTTTCATCATCAACCCATCTAGGCAAATTCCCAACGCCATCCACGGAGACTGGGGACAAGATTGAAAATGGTTGAGTCTCTTTGATCTCACCAATCCCTTGCCGTGCCCACAATCACTTCGTTGTTCACTCATTTACTACTCCCTGTAAAATAGAACACCAGTACTCAGTAGTGAGCTGTAAATTAAAATGTTGGACCGTGGACTCATCATAAATTGGCGTCATCTCTGATAAATATTGCACAACAGGATAGATAACTTTTTTTCTCTCACTTCCAACCAGTTGACTTTAATGTTGACTGTTGAGTCAACATTGAAGAGGTTCAGATCACAGTCCGATAATCTTAACCAAATGTTTATTTTAACAGTGACAACAAACCCCGGACTTAACCAGGCATTTAACCCAAACCACAACATGTTTTAAAAGTTCATCAAAAGTTCTAAAATCTTTTGTGGTTTGGGAGCATTATTTATATGTGATATAATTGTGGAAAACAGTGTCCACAGCAATGTTATTGTTAAGGTTATAAACTTACACATGAAATGTGATTGTTTCTGTTTCTAAATTAACCAATTGCACATTACACCAAAAACAAGGATACTTGGGCAAGAGTTAGATAATGCAACGTTAGTCTATTTATTGTGAGCCTTGGCTAACTTTCCTCAGCCAAATCTAATAATACTAGCCTACTTTAAAAAATGGCTTCTCCTCACCATGAAACCAAATGTTGCTGCCGGAACACATACCGTATGTTGACGCATTTAATAAAAAAAAAACAAAGGTGTATTTTAAGAGCTTTATTGTTACAGGTTAACAAGCTATCGTAAAACTATAATATACTTTATGTTAGTATGATCAAGCTCAATAAATAAGCAAATTAGTTGAATTAATATGCCTATTCCTTGCTGGGACGTGTTTCTGTGTATTTTCTATTCTATAAATCAATTATTTATCTTGACTGCAGGAGACTTCCTGCTTGTCAGTCGCCTACATTACCCAGAGTTCCAGATCATTTGTCTCTTTCAGGACTACACCTCAGCCCCTCGTCTGCCCAGCGTGTTATTGTAGTGATGATATCCCCTCTGTCATTATTGATCTGCTGCGACATGACTTTCACGTTTAGCGGAATCTACGTGGTTCACGGGGGAGAGGAGCAGTAACATGAAATGGATTTCACCCGGGTCAGACCGTCCTTGTACGGAGAAATCGGTAAGTAGCTTAGAGCTGGTGACCAGCACTAACCCGGGACAACTGTGTGAAACAGCGAGCGAAGCTAACGGTAGCTGTGATGTCACAGAGCGGGTTCATGTAGCTTTCATTTCATGGTGAGTAGCTGCGAGTCGCTGTAGATATTGAGCTCATCGTCAGAAACAAGTGTTGGTAAATAAATGGAGAGCAGGGCACAAAGCTGGAAGCTCGTAAGTGAGACCAGTGGGCTCTGAAGTACCTGTTGCACAGTTTACATAGTTTCTAGTTCTAACAGCAGAAGTTACAGGCTTCATTTATACAGAGATTGATATCACAGGGCAAAGGAGGCAATAACGTGTAATACAACACAATAACAAACGACCCTGATATCATACTACAACACAGTATCACATGATCCTTATATTATAATACAATAATATAACAAATTATCCTTACATTATAATACAACACAATAAAAGATTATACTTACAATGTAATACAACACAATAACAGATGATCCTTATCTTATGATTCAACATAATAAAAAAAGTATCCTTACAATGTAACCCAACACAATAACACACTTACAATAGAACTCAATAACAAACTAGGGCTGCGGGCACTGTGCGGGACCACGCCTACTAATCACGCATTAAGGTCCACGCCATCAAGTGTAGACCACATGGTGAACATTTAATGTAAATCGAATTAAAGTTTTAAAACGAGGCTTACACAACATGGGTCAAAAGTGACCCGGCTCAGTTTTTATTTGGTATATCTTTGCAGTGAATGAATTTTCATCATTCAGTATTTCAGGTATTCCCCAATTAACTTGTTTATGATCATTGTAGTATCAGGTGTATGTGTGGGTAGGAACCTTTGACATGTTAATGTTGCAAGGGGAACAATAAAGACGGGGCTCGCCAAAGTCAGCCGACAATGTGGTCTGTTAAATATGTACAATACTAATTAGCTGTTAGCTATTTAGCTTCTTTTCTGGCTAGCTAACCATATCTGGTCGCAATCATTTCCGACTTATGGTTGAGTTGAAATGGTCATAAAGATGCTGCATGAAGAACAGGACTGAGTCTGAAATCTCAGATGCTGAGGACCTAGAGTAGACTATGTTCTACATCTACAGGATCAAGCTTGAGTTGTGGGTGTGTCTTGGAATTTAGCTCTTCTAAATGAAGATGAAAGAATAAGCTATAAGAGAGTATAGCAAAGAAACACCAAGCCATGCATGAAATAATACAGGTAATTTTTGACCGATGTTGTATATGTTTCTGCTGTACCTTGCAGAATTGAGGGCAATGCACAATAAGGAGAAGAGCAGACAATAACTGCACACGATGAAAGACATGTTCATCATTTACGATGACTATCAGGAGCCCAGTGAGGAAGTGGCGAGAATGAAAAATTAGGAAAAGGTGGCAGATTAACACTGAGCCAAGTGAGCGAGAATCAGAACTCAGGAGAAAGAGAATCTGCTAAATAAAAATCTGGAGCTCTTTGAATTGCTGGTACGAGAGAAGATTTTCAGTAATGACCATCTGGCTCTGCGAAACAGAGACGACTCAAGAGAGATACAATGAGGTCGGAGCAAAGCTGACTGCTTTTTCGATGGCTTGAACAAACTCGAAAACTCACCAAACTTCACGGGTGCATCAGGCCAGGTTAAATGTAGTATTCTGGAGTAATTGGAAAAGGTTGTGGAAAAAAATGGCTTAACAGCGCCCCCTAACCGCACTAAATCTGTCTGGTTTAACCGATCTTCACAAAATTTGGAACCGCCACCAATTTGATTTACGCAACAGGAAGTTGGCCATTTTTTATTTAACACTAAAGGTGTGCATCTTCACTAGCCTCACTATTTTCAATGTATCACATCCACAATTTCTATAGTACTTCAGATGGCTGCTTTTTCATCAATCAATAAAATCAGTCAGACAAACATGAACTCTGTTTTTATTTAGAAAGTGCTTTAAAAATATTATCGACTGTCACTGTTATTACAATTGTGCCGTAATTTACTAAATAAGGTTTTCAATTCAAATAAGAGACTACAACAGTAAGTCTATGATGCATTGAGGCGCATTACTTGGCAAGCCACTCTGCTTGTGACTCTGCTCCTCTGATGTTTTCTATTATTTTCACTAACTTTATAGAAACTTGCTGAATTCATATTTATGTTGCTTGATAAACAGGGCGTCGCTTCTTCTGCAACGATGAAGTTCAAACCCAGCATTGAGTCATAATCTGAATTGTGGTGCTGATGGACAATGTACAGTGGAGTTGTGACAACTTTGTCTCCTTTGGTGAAGGATCAAACTTCGCTGCACCTCAATGTTTACATGGTTTGAGGAAATGTCACAATTCTGACCATGAAGGTCTTATGACTGAGATAATTTGAATGTCTGAGATAATTTGAGCTGTTAATTGTAAAGCAGCCATTGTGTTTTCTTATGATGTAATAAAGTTTTCGTTTCGTGTCACATGTTTGCAGCTCACGGCCTTGGATTCTGGACGGACCGGTCAGCTGTACATGAGGCCGCCGCTCAGGGCAGGGCGCTGCAGCTGCAGCAGCTGATCGAGGGGGGTGCAGCAGTAAACATCGTGGCCATTGACTCTATAACGCCGCTGCATGAGGCATGCATACAGGGCCAGACCCAATGTGTCCGACTGCTGCTGGGCGCTGGGGCACAGGTGAGCAGTTCCACCAGAAATGAGTCAAGTGAATGTCTTAGCTCATCAGAGCACGATAGACTGATTGTCTGTACGACTTCGTTCTACCTCTGTGTCCGACAGGTGGACGCCCGCAACATTGACGGTAGCACTCCGCTGTGTGATGCCTGTGCTGCTGGAAGCCTTGAATGTGTCAAGCTATTGTTGGAGTATGGAGCAACAGTTAACCCTCAGCTGTTTACCTTCTCACCTCTTCACGAGGCGTGCATGGGAGGTGCGTCATGTTATGTATAACGTCAGACAGGAATGTACTGTGAAGCACGAATCTGTGCATCGAGATGTATTTGCTTCACTGGTGTCACAGGAAAAATTGTTCATAACGTTCTGAAATAAATTAGAATAGTTAAGGTAGGTCTTAATCAGACAAAGTTATCCATTGATTTTTGATTAATTTTACTCATGATTTCCAGTTTAAACAATTTGATTTAATCGCAAATTTAGAAAATTTCCCCAGGGGTAGAGACAAAGCTTAACAGAGGAAGCTCAGTACAATATGAAAATATGTCCCTGTGATCAAAAGCGATTGACTATTGAGCTATTGATTCATATTTCAAAGAATTTTTGGATGTGGCAATTACAAAACACTATGGAACAAAGTATACTGGCTGTGGACTGGTAAGGAGAATCCACTAAGGTGAGACTTCAGCCAAAATCTATTCAAGCTAAACAACAGCTCCTGTGCTCTTTGAAGGACAAATCCTTTCACAGCCACCTTTCAAGCCCACAGGAAATAAGTATCTCCTTACCTTTCTGTGCTCAGAGAGACATTTCATTTTGTACTGAATAAAACAAATTTGTCCTTTCTCTCATGAAAGGTAATTCAGATTGTGTTCAGCTCATGATTGATCAAGGAGCTTTCATGGAGGCCCACGACTGCCACTACGGGACACCGCTTCATGTAGCCTGTGCCAGGCAACACTACGACTGCGCCAAAGTTCTCCTCAGTGCAGGTGAGTCCATTTTCTATTCTCTGCAAACCACAAGTGAGTTAAATTAAATGTAAAAATATGTTTATATCAAAATCTCACTGTTAATATGTTTTAAATACATTTAAGTCAAACAACTCACGTTAAAACCAGTAGAACAGGTTAAGGGTTTGGCGTCTAGACTCCAACTAAGTCACTCCCCCATATGATTACACAGGAATGATGGGAGTGATTAGCAAATACTTGTAATCCTGTTTCTCTCTGCTTAAATAGACAAACACCTGATAAGGTGTGTGTTTATAATAGAAGGTTGTGGAGAGTCAGGTATGTCACATAATGAATGTCACATGATTGGCGCAGTGAAGCTCGAGTTGGCTGCCTGAACGAGCTCGCCAGCATCCCTCCATGTATTACACAATCTGTCACTTTAAAAAAAACTGTAAATGTTACATCTACATCATGATATTTCAGTATTCAGATAATTACCACAACAAAATCAACTTGATTTTGTCCTCATGGGACAACATTGATATCTCTGAATATCTGTGACTAACACTTTTTAGCTGTTTGCTAAAAAGTATCCCTATTTTTGTGAAGATAGGAATCTCTGTAAATCTGGACACCTACAGCGTTAGTAACCATTAAAGGTATAGTTCACCGAAAAATGATAATTCACCCATTATCTACTCACCACTATGCCGATGGAGGGGTGGGTGACGTGTCTGAGTTCACATTACACTTCTGGAGTTTCGGGGGCAAACCGCATTGGAGCAGAATCCAATACAACTGTAGATATTAGTGACCTATCTTCATACGTAAAGACACATTCAAGGACCCTTGGAAATGCTAGTGTCTGCTAGCTGAACCAGTTCTGGTGGACTTTTAGGCTTAAAACATGGTGGAAATTACCTTGTTTCAAGTCGAATATGAATGGTGATACTTGTGAACACTTTGATGACACCACACGAGCAGTTTGAAGCAGCATGTTATTTATTTTTCCAATTGTTTGCAATGAGTGAATAATCATTTTTGGCTGAACTATCCCTTTAAGACTGGCATAGAGATTCACAATAGGACAGTGAAGGGATGGAGCATGTTTGTAGTTTACTTTCGGTCTGACTGTTTTTTGTGCCTGTTATTTGTCACAGTTATACAAACTGAGAGCCTGATTTTACTCAGCTTGTTGACACGTCTCACCACTTCTAGATTTCACATGAGGGAGATTTAGTTTAACAGCAGGTTTGTTTCCATCTGTACCATATAAAGTTATAATGACACTTATAGTTCATGTACTTCTCACTCATGCCGTTCTGTTTTTTTTCTTTCCCTTAGGGGCAAACGTTAATGCTGCTAAGATACATGAGACTGCCCTTCATCATGCAGCCAAAACAAAGAACGTTGACTTAGTTGAGCTACTTGTGGAATTTGGGGGGAACGTGTATGCCAGGGACAACCTGAACAAAAAACCCATCCACTACACCAGTCTGGGATCTCCCTGTTACCGCTGCATTGAGTTCTATGAGAGTAAGTTTGTTTACACACAGTCTGCATATCTTATTGTCTCTATGTACGGTATCATCAGTGGCCCTGTTCAGAAATGGTAATAACATCCGTCTCCAGAGACACGATCACAAGTCCACAGCTTTAAGTTTGTTACTTCACACATGGCATTACAATGTTTCTCCACATGTGACTTCAGAGACCACATATGATCAGATCTCACCTCCAAGCTCTACATGCAAACACACATGTACTATATTTCTGTTTACAAAGAGCATCGATGTTGTTTTTTCATGTTGTTGAATGTTCATGTTAAAGTAGTGGTGGTGGTCACAAATATTTCAGTTTGTGGAAACTCTACTATTACCAACTCTACATTTGGTTGATTTTGAAACTGCCGTGGACGTCAAACTAGAGGAAGTCATCTGACTATGACTCATGGGTTCACGCAGCTGAAAGAATGTGACCACGTGGTTCCCAGACCACTTCTCAAATATGCCTTAAATGGGTCTTGGGTACAAGATGATGATACCAGGATGCTAGTGCACAGGGCCTAAGAGCAGCAGTGAAATTAAATAGCCTCTTCTGTTTTCTCTGCCTCAGATACTCCTCTCAGTCTCCAGCAGATCAGCAGAGTGACGGTGAGGAGGACTCTCGGCACAAGAGCACGTGAGGTGGTTTCCCAGCTGGGCCTGCCCAATCGTATCATACGATTTCTTTCTTACAAACCACCTCCAGTTATTGAACTTGTATCACTTTGAGAAACTTGGGATGCAGCTCTGAGGAGGTTAAATACAGACCTGTTACGTCTGCCATGGATCTCTCTCTAAAGGAAGTCATGTGACAGGATGTTGGCGCTGGCTGAAGAGCAGCACAGATTAAATATCTGAACACTGCCAGACTTGTAGGTGCATAGAGAATTCATTAGGCTGTTGATCCATGCTAACTATCAGTAATAATGTTACAATAGCAGATGTGTTAATGGTAAAATCAAAGGGAAGAGCCATGATACACCATCAGCTCATCAAGATAAAATATTATGACAAATCTGTATGCAAACCACTGCCAACTAACACAACAGACTCAACATTCACACGATTAAAAACCCCGCCCCTTCATATGATAGGAGTGCAAGGAACAGTATCCACGAGCTGAAAGACAAACTTGTTTCTAAGTATTTATTCTCCACTTGCACAACTGCGGTTCCACAAACATGCGGCTGTAATGAGAAGGAAGTCGCCCTACCCCGAACGCTCGCTACCTCTCAACATCACCCGACAGTCGCTGACTCGTCAAGCTGGATTTTTAAACTTTGGAGGCGGGGCCAGTGGCGGATACTCACCTCCTTTGATTGGTCACTTTGAATACTCCAGTGATCGGCCTATCTCCGATATACTCACGCCTCTCTTGGCGGCAGAATCCTCAATAATATGTCCGGGAAATGTCGGAGTTTGAGAAAAAAGAGGTACAATAAGCCAGCCACTTCTATAAGGCCCTTAACACAAGTAAATATTGCATAGACAAGATGTCGAATTTTTGTGTCGACAGCAACAGTATACATGAACCACGAATTTACAGGTGCTGTAGAAAGGGCAGGGGGGAAGTTCAGCGATAGGGTGGAGGCCTTGCGTCTTCGAAGGGACCAATCCACAGAGAGGAGCATCAGCCACTGTTCCCACCTCCACAGCGAATTTCGAGACTAAATAAACGCCTTAGCTGCACTCACATTTCGATGGAGTTGAGTTATCTGTCCACCAAGTTAATGTGAAGTCTCATACTTTTCCACCTTTCACCTCTGGTCTAACAACTCCTCACCACTTATTTACATCAAGTATCATGCTTGCCAAGAAGTTGTAAACTGGCTGCTAATGGTGGTTTCGAGAGGTAAGGAAGATTTAACGGCTGAAAGATCATAACAACTTGCCGGTAAAGGCCATGCACACTAACGTCAGCTCTTTGTACTATATACGCCGGAACAAACTACACCTTTAATTAGAGCACTGTGTTAACCTCAGATCAGGTCCATCATAGATCAGCTCACCTACAAACTAAGCTGTGGAAAAAATCAGCCACAATGAAGGAGTACATTTTGGGCAGCTTTTGATCTAAGTATTTAATATTGCCTAATGGAGGTTGAAGCAAAGCAACATGTACTTGTCTTGCTCATCCTGATCAAGTAAACTTGAATGTAGGTCCACAAGGATCCTGTAAAACTTTGTTCCACCTTGAGGGAACTTGAAGTGGTCTCACTAGGATTGTATTTATTTGTATATATTCAGGGAGTATTTATTTTTCATAGCAATTTGTAAATAATGTGGTTGTACCTTTATTCAATTTGTATAAATAAACAGACCAAAACTATTTTTATTGTTGGTATTTTAATGTGTTTCAACTTTAACATTGAGAATTTAAAATTAGTTAAATTTTTTTCATCTTGCATTGGAATGATTACCTTAACTAAAGAGGTTATGTTTTTGTGTTTGTTTGTTTTTCTGTCTTTTTGATCTGAACCGGTTTACATTAACTTTTGTGGATGGCTGGGCTCTGACCTAAGGAAGAACCAATTAAAACTGATTTGAGCGGAGCTGGATAAACAGGAAGATCAGGGATTTCCCCCCCACTTTAGTTAACATGGTTAGATCGGATGTTTGCAAGCGTTGAGAAAAACTGATGAGAAATCTGCAGAGCAGCCTTTTTACAGTCCTCACAGACAGAATTTCTCATTACATAGTCAGTTGTATAGACAGCAAGAACCCGAAGGTGAGAAAAGTGTCATAACTCATATCATCATCGTCCCTGTCAAGATTATCCCAGTACCGAGCCCCGACATAGAGCCATCCGGGTGGCCTGGTACTAAGGAAAAAAATATATATATACTGAAGTTTAGACGAGAGAAATCTGCCGTTACAATCTGACATGATTGTCAGCTTTAAGCAGGGAAAGTAGAAACATTCACACAGTCTGACTCATTTGAAAACGTGTCTCAGCCTGAGCCGCTGCTTAAAAGTCTGACAGGTTGTTATTGGCATGTAGAGAAACATTGTGATGCCACAAAATCTGTGATGTCAGAGAAGGTGTGTTTAACATTAAGAATTTATAAAGTCACCTTATTAGACAGTGCAAAACAATGATTGTGTACCTTTTATTTTTAAATGTTTACTATCATAATACATGTTTGTTTTGTAAAACTGAACTGACCAAAGTTTCTCTCCAGGACAACGATTGTGTAAGCCTGATGTCAGATTGTGCAATGAGGGCCTTGTTCGTTGCAGCATAGGATGTAAATTATATCATGATGGAAGATACCGATCATAAGTGCCAAAAAGTATATACAAGCCTTAGCCATGGTGCTGACACATGTATTTTTAAAAACACCAGAGTTGCAGAAGGAGGAAGTGGACGTGTGGCTTTAGTCAAACTCGACGGAGGGTTGTTTTTTCCTAGACTTTATTTAAAATGGTATTTAAAATGTATGAGATTTGACCCTCCATTTCTGACACTGGTAACTTTACTGCAGCGTGTCTATAATCAGTGCAGAGATGAACATCCACCCTTTTGATTGACAGACAAAGATCTTTCCACGTTTTTCAATTGCAAACTTACGTCTCAGACAATGATTGCATAATGTAAAGGGAACTCAATGTCCTCCTCAAGGACATGTAGACATGTGGACAGGAGGAGCCAGTACAGGGGCCTTTATGTCCTCTTCAAGGACATGCCCACATGTGGACAGGAGAAGCCAGAGGTCAAATCCTGTGATAAATGTACAACCTGCTCTACCTGCTGAGTCACATGCATTGAAACATACAGAGTCAATCAATTTACATTAATACTGTAGCTGTCAAGAATACAGGAAGATACACAAACACAACAACATTTGAACTGTCACATTGGGACATAAAACAGCTTGAGAATTGAAAAGTTAAATGAGGTAACAAAATGGTGGAAATTGTAAAAGGTGGCTGTCAGGAAACCGGCTGATCCACTAAGAGGAAGCATAAGGGGCCATGGAAACAAGACAATGGAGACAAATACCTGTTAAACAGGCAGCGTAGCTTTTAGTTTAACTCAAACCAAACAGAGAAACTGCATGGAGCTCTGCAAGTAGCTCCTTCAAACCACACATTCAATTCTGTTGTATTTCAGCTAAAAACTCAATGTGAGAAAGATGGTTTTCACAACGCTTCGCTTTAGTTGTAAGTGTGAGTGAGATACCATGAGCTATAAATACTGCAGCTGCTCACCAGCTGACACTTTGCAAGAGGCCCCTTTGTTTTTCTCTATGGATTTTAAACAGTCATTCTGCATCTCTTCACCAGCGAGTGTCAGCGGATAATCTTCAGTGTTACAGCATCAACTCCTGACAAACAAACAAAGCCTATACAAGAGAAATTTGACTAATATTCTATTAACCAAAAACTAAATATAATTTAAAAAAATCAACCCTGTTGATGCAAATTATTCTACAGCCTCTAATTATATATTCAAATCCTGTAAAGGCAAAACAGATTAACTGGGGGCAGATCAAACAAATTTTTCAACAAGTCATCAGCATTAGATAAAAACAGTGGAAAAGTCGAAGGTGGGAATCTAGTGTGCTTCTGAATAGAAAATATTTCACATCAAAGTGACTTTTTCAGGATGTTTTCAAATGGAAAAGCACAATTTGTTTTATTTAACATTTTGACTATAAAACTACATTATAGATGCATTTTTTTGTCCATATTAAGAGTAAAGGAGTCAACTTGACTTTTCACCTCAGCTTCTGTTTGCTTTACAAATGTTGAGACACAGTGTCAAACCGCCCTGTCCACAGTGAAGGGAAGTGACTCAGGGGTCAGAGTACAACCCACAGGATGTGTTGTAACAAAACTCACACACTCAGGATTCATTTTACGTACAAGCACATTTTATTTTTTTTCCACAGAATACATCTAGGTTCTTTTGATTTTCTCTCTGAAATGTTTTTAACCTTGTTGTATGTTTTTATGGCCAATGTTCTGCTCATCATATTTTATCTTTTTAGCGCAAACATTTTACTGTTAAATGGCTTTGTTCTCAGAAAACTGAAGCCATCACACTTTGTCCCTGCTTCCTGGTAACACTCACAACAGACAGCTGCACACACACAATGTCTACTTACACACAAAAAAAACAAGAAAATATAAACGTGTCAACACTGGAATGAAAAATCAAATAAGAGCTACAAGTGGTTTAAAATAGTTAAAGGATCAGTGTGTAGAATTGAGTGACATCTAGTGGTGAGTGGTTGCATGTTGCAACTAAATACCCCACACCTCAACCTCCCCTTCCAAACATCAAACAGAGAACTCTGTTTAATGTTTGGTAGCCTTCAGTTATCAGAAAAACTCAAAAGGTTTACTTTGTCCAGTTTGGAGTGGACAACTGTAAAAAAACATGGTGGCCTCAGCAGAGGACCCTCTCCTGATGTAAATACAAAGTATTTAAATATAAAAGGTCCCATTCTAGGTTAAAGAAAACAACAATTTGTACAATTTAGAGGAAATACACTAGTGAAAACTAGTCACTAGGATTATTTTATATTCAGTTTCTGCCAATAGATCCTTTCACCTAAATCTCACACACTGAACCTTTAAAGTTATGTACATAGAGAAAACCCTAATACCACATATTTCACAGATGTAAACACGTTTCAGTCACACTGGCATGTATCCCTTTTTTTTGTAAACTACTTACAAGTTTTAAAGACAAAAGTTGTATTTACATTTGGACGGAAATTATTGGCTAGGCTTTTTCAGTGCATGGACGACGCTAAAGCACTAAACAATGGTCGCATGATAATTCAGTGCCATGTGACAAAGACGTCACATGTGCTGGTCTGAGAGGAACCCATATGTGAACCACCAGGTTAAATGTCTAAACCCCAGTTTCCTTCCTCTTCATTGAACCTCGTAACTTCTGATCCAGTCTGGTTTTGGAGAGCGTCTGAGGCCTGAGTTTAGGGCCCATGACGGGTGGACAGTTCTCGGCCGTCTCTTCATCACAGATGGTGACTGAGAGGACGGAAGAGCGGCGTTTGGCTCGGATGGCTTCAACCTGCTGAACCCTAGGTGGAACCTCCTGCTGCTGCTGAGCCATCGCAGTGCGCAGGCAGTTGAGCCACTGCTGTTTGTGGTAGACGTCGTTGACAAGCAGGGTGTGGGACTGGCCATGGCAAGGATCCAGGGAGCTCACACGGAAAATGTTTTTCACTGGAGAGACACGGTAAGCAAGGAAACAGTTTTAAAAGATCTCTTAAGGCTGTGAGGGATGATAAAATCCCTTTTCTTTAACATTTAGCCTTACAACTTGCAATATGTAACTTTGGCCATGTGGGTACTCTCAATCAAAACAAAAACAAAAGATGTGTTATCGTTTGTGATTGTTTGATGATGTAAAGCAACGTGGTATCACGGTAGTTGTCACCATCATTGCAAATGAAAATGCAGATAAAAATCGACTTGAACTGACTCAATGTTGATGCAAATCCTGTTCATGGATGGGGTAATGTATTAAAGTCTTATTCAGGTTGTGCACAAACATTGGAAGGAGAAAACCTTCCTCATATGTCCATTGCCCGCAAGTTATAGCAGAGACGAACAAAGCTGCCGGTAGAGGAGATATGATGCAATTAAAAGGCGACTGAAAGGAAACAAAACTTTAAACAAACTGCTGTTGAGCCACAAACATCACATGTGACTCATCTGGACATCTGGATAGACCACCAGTATATCGCAGGGCTCACACACAGAGACAACCTAATCCCATCTGTATTACAGAAAATACAAATATACTAAACCACTACTTAGCTGCTGCTGTAATACAGGGAGATGTGGTAAATATGTTTTTACTTTTCAGTGATAGTCAATTATCACTTACTTCTGTGTTATTAGCTCAGGCCTGTTTGTGCAACGGCAAATCTGACGTTGTAGCAAAGAGAAGATTCAAGTTAAGCTCTGCTGAATAGTGAAGCCTCAAAGAAACTCCTCCCTTACAGATCAGGACATGTTCACAGTGTAACTGGCATGATTTAAAAAAGCTTTTAAATCGACAAAGTGGGTGAGACGTCTTATTCATTAAATCTATGAAGAGTCACAACAAAGAAAAAATCCAAGAGCACAAAATGGCATGTCTCCAAATTTAGTAACAGTAACAAATTTACAACGATACAAAATAAAGAAAAAGGAGAAACTTTACCAAATAATTAGTGAAACCATCTAAATTTCGAAATGGCAACACAACCCTACCTCAACGCAAGTTTGGAGTGTAACACAAACTCAACCTACCTTTCTCTGTGTTGGTGAAAGCCCCTCTGAACGACCCCCCCATGCGGATCTCTCCGTCCTGCACTTCCTCCAGAGCCAGGTCCCGCACTGGGATTGGCTGTCGATACACCTGGAAGCAGCTTCTGTCATTACGTGTCACCGGCCGCGTCAAAACCAGCAGCTCAGAGAAGAGAAACACGTGCAGCCTCTGTGGAGGGATACATTGACAGAGTGAAATTAACTTTGATGAACAAATACAGCATGTTGACAGTACTTTTAAAGCATGTGGCTGGTAAATGATAAAAAATAATCCGGATTCTCACCAAGCCACGCTTGTTCCGCAGCTCCCCATGAATCAGAAGGACCTTACAGTTGTCTATGAGAGGGTCTTGCTGCCTCTCATCCAGATACTCAAGTTTGTCGATATAATACTGACACTCAGACTCCCCCTTCCTCAGATTGATGTCAGACAGAATCTCCTGGATTATGGAAATCTGGATAATTAAAGAAAAAATGTTCAGAAAACAGACAAACCAGTAAGAAGCCAATAGCTAAACATAAGCAACAACACTTATATCTGTGACAGTAGGAATATGTATGAGGCAGATATATCGTACAGCTCTCTCCAGGCCGATGATGTCTGGGTGATCAGGAGGAGTGTGTCTGAGGATCTCTCGCAGCAGCAGCGGGTACTTCACCAGGCGTGAACGTGGGATGTCCAGGAAGCTCCACAAGTCAAGTTTTCTGCTGAAGGGCGACTCGAGGCAGCGCTGCAGGAAGTCCTGCACCCGCCTGTCCTGCTTCTTCTGGTCGAGCAGCGCTTTGGCTGCGAGCTGGTTGCTGCAGTAGTTTTTGTAAGCGTTCAGACCAGGCAGCTGAGAAGATAAAAGAATCAGTTTCCATCTGTTTGTAGCTCCTTTCACAACAACACACACACTCTGCGTTGTGGCTCTTTAAAATGAGCGTTGTTGCTGGGGTTTGTCCCGTCTCTCCCTCTGTGATAAATCCTCATCATTATCACGCTGAGAGAACTACATTTACGAATGAACACAGTGCAAAATATCTCGATACATTATGCAGCAAGAGGCATTAATCATAATAAAAGAGACAGAATGACACTCAGCACCCACAGGTGAAATGAATACCTTGTTGGCTGCTTGTGGTAAAAAGAAGATTAAAGTTCCTTGAATAGTTCTTAAAGTTGTCTTAAAATCTCTCTAAACATACGTCAACATGTAAACATTACTTCCAGATGAAAACCACACAATGTAAACTATTAACTACTGCACATTTACAAGATTTCAGTAATTCATGTTCATGTAACCTTATCAACTGAATATTTATCTATTGCAACAATTACACAAATGTATCATGAACTCATGTTTAACAAAGCAGTGACACTGTTCTAGATTATTGAAAGCATTTAAAGAGTATATGGCAAGGTATCTGGACTTTTTGAAAAGTCTTAAATAATAAATTAAATAGTACTGACTTCAGTTTCCTTCGAAAAGTCTTTAATTTAATTTGATAAATATTTCTTCTTGCTTTTATTACAGAATTGTAATAGAATGTTACGGCAGGCTGTCAGGAGATATCGCACATTTTAATTAATTATACCTCTAAACTAAAAAGTACAATTGTTTTGACGGTGAATGAAGCTGCAGCAGGTCTATCCTTTAGAGGAGTTTCAGTCCGCCCCACTGAACCTATAGCCAATACGGTCCCATTTGGGAAGTCTCAAAAATCTCTAATTCTGCAAAAGGAATTGAAAATAATCAAGCATTAATTGTAATAATACATAGTTAACTTGTCATATAAAGAACATGTATTTATATATACACTGCAGGGAACTATTGAACAAAATAAAATAATATTATAATAATAATAAATAACTACGTGTATTGTCCCTCCAGGTTTTATTTCCATTCTACTTTATTTCACTGGTATTAAACTGTGTTGTAAGTGGCATTAAAAGATCTTAAAAAGATCCAATAGGAGCCATGTGTGTAAGTTTAACTCTGTTAGAATCTTCGGGAAACGTACCTGTTTACATAAGCATCTGAATTGGCCTGTGTTTCTTGAAGACGTTTACCGCTCGTCCAAGAGGCTTCTTCAGTTCGAACTGACCCACTAACTGGTGGGGGTTTCAACGACCGGCCTGTTTAACATAACGACTCTCAACATAGGTAAAACCTGAATACCTAAATACCTGAAACCTCCCAATAGTCAGTGAGAACTGAAGGAGCCTCTTGGATAAGAGGAGAAACATCATCTTGAAAACACAAGCAAGTCCAGTTGACTACCTACACATGTTCAACCTCGGATAATTCCATGACCTTGATAGAGAATCTTCACAGATATTCTCTGAAAGTGTTATCAACTGCCAGCATACATACCCAGTCTATTACTATCTGTCCGATAAGAGCGACTGTTCCATCTGAGCCAGTTCCCTCGGTCAGTTTCATCAGTAAATCTGCAGATTTAATAGTTCACACAGGGTCAGAATCACTTGTTAGTATTAAAATCCGATAATGGTCAGTGATTTCTTACCCTCATGTAAGGGGATGTATGCGTCAAGGTCCCCAAATATGTGAGCTAGCTCCTCCTCCGTCATGATGGAGAGCTTTAGCATTGGATCATGGTACGCCTGAAAATAAACAACGAAATAGTTGTCAAAGTGGGGAAATGGTTTGATTAGAAG
The DNA here is from genome assembly GCF_963576545.1 of Limanda limanda. Taxonomy (NCBI): domain Eukaryota; kingdom Metazoa; phylum Chordata; class Actinopteri; order Pleuronectiformes; family Pleuronectidae; genus Limanda; species Limanda limanda. Next base: position 19,200,421 of record NC_083643.1, read on the forward strand.
AAAAAAATGTAAGTTTAAATTGTAAGTTTCTAACCTTTCGTGCAAGTTGGAGATCTTCGATGAGATCCTGCTCTCCCCTGTAAAGCTCATAAATTGCCTGGAGAAGGAACATTAAAACACAAGAGAAACCAGAGTGAGAGAAGTTCATTTATTACTTTCTAGAGGTTTGAGAAGACTGCACTTTAGTCTGAAATGCTCAACCTCTTGTCTCTTGATCTCTTTGGTGGAGAACGTGCTCTTCTGATGGACGTCCATCATCTCTGACCACAGCGTGCTGTTCCTCCGTTTCGTGGGAGTAGGACCTGCTGCCTTGCTGCTTAATTGGCGGGACATTCCCGGCGATCTGCAATCGCTACGTAACGACATTGACTAGAACAGAAAACAGGCAAACAAATTCAACTCATTTAAATTCCCATAGATAATTTGTTGAGTGATTGTGAGTGTGAACTGTGTAACTGCTGTGTACCTGGAGGGTCTGACCAAAGCGCCGCACAGCCCCGTTCTTTGAAGGAGACATCAAGTTGACGAGAGATGAAACTTTGGTCAAAGGTCGGACTCGCTTGTTGCTGGGTTCCTAGGAATCAAGGAAACAAACTCTCTTCAGTTCAACTTGATTATATTGAGGTGTAAAGTGTAGGGTGCCAGAAGACTAACTTTATACAGTTTTATTATAAAAATGTATTTACTTTTTTTCTTAATTGTCTCTGCTATTTCAGAGAACAGATTCTAAATGTTCTGTCACATCAACAGTCTCCTCTTTATTTATATCAATATTCGCTAGTATGTTTTTACCTCCATCAAGATTATGTTTTCATAACCATTTGTTTTCTTGGTTTGTTTGCTTGTTTGTTTACAAGCAAGATTACACAAAAATAACTGACCAGACGTCCATGAAACTTGGTGAAAGGATGTGGTTTGTTTTGATGTGGATCCAGATCAGGGGAAGGATCCATTAATTTTTTATTATTACTTTCTTTAACATAGTAAGTGAGGATGTTTTTCAAAATTTTAGAAGTAAGTAGGTGAAATTTGGTGCAGCTTCATTTAACTTAAGGGGACTCTTGGGATTTGGTGAAGGTTATGTGCTATATTGAGTGTCAGTCTAGTTAGTGCTGAGAAAAGGTTGAAACAGGTCAGGAAATCTTCTATTATTTGACTGTGGTCTAAAAAGTTACTTTCAAAACTGTACAAATGTTTTAGTATCAAAATGCAAATTCAAGGTATATATGGTGAATAAAAGTGTAATAAACCACTCGTTGTACTGAACTGAACCCTGAACTTGTGAATATTAGTGTTAATAGACTGATCATGTTGAGCAAGTGTGGCTCAGATTATCTTTCAACGTTCTTATTTCCTCAGACTGTCAGTGTTTGTGACACTCTGAGCGAGAGTGGGATAATCCTGAGCTCAGAACACACGAGAGAGCTCATGTCTATCTGTGTAGACGAGCACCTGAGTCATGCACAAGGATTAAAGTTTGAGGCGTTAAAGCAGATCTGGTTGGTGCAGCGTTCAAGACTGTGCTAGACAAGACCTGCAGCCAGTGGACAGGTTGTCCTGGGTCTCACCTTGAGGTCGAAGTTACACAGGCTGACCGTGTCATCGTCCTTCTCTTTACGCTTCCTCTTCTGTAGAAAAATAACACATTCATTACGTTCACAGTTGCAATCAGAGCTCGAAAATTACCTGATATATTCCTATACATAAAATATTATTCCAAGTATCAGTAGAGGTCGTCTTTTATTTTCATCTGCTCTTCAAACAGATACCAGCCCGAGAATTGCAGTGGGACATGATGGTGTTTTCAACATCAACTCACTAGGCTGAAGTCCCACGGTGTCCCTGGTGTAAGAAAGGTGAAGGAGCTGCCTCTCTGGAGCGGAGGTCTGAAAGAAAAGAGAGACATGGAAAACAGGTTTATATCTAGGTCATTGACAGTGTAGAAGCCACATTGTAAGTTTACTTCATGTAGCATTGATTTTGGTGGTAATTACACTAATGTTACTGCTGTCAGCTGCGCACCTTAGGGCATGGGTGGTGTTCACTCCCAGTCTATATTTGGGAGGCACATGTGAACAGTTGTTTTAGCGTCTTGTTAGTTTATTCAAGCGCAGAAAGAAGTTTGTGTCTTTTTTTAATCACTGTGAGTTGGATATGACTTAAAAATGCCCAGAATGTTTTTGTTGTTGTTTGTTTGCAACTATAGACAGACTACCTTAATTTATGTCTTTTTAAAAATGTATCTCAGGGAAGATGGAGATAGAAAATCACTGTTTTTATAGGGAATGCATTAAAGCTCTGTTAACATGAAGGACCCCATTTGATTCCCATTTCTGTTATGTTTCAATGATGATGGAGGGATATAAGTGTTTAAAACCATATTAGGCCTTAGACTGTTAGCTGCTTCTGCAGGGGAAATAAAGTTAGTTATGGTGACAAAACAATGAAGCTACAGAGAGTTTCTTCAAGTCCAAGGTCAGTTGCACAAACTCCTACACATTCTACATCTTGGGCTCATGCCTTCAAGCCATGCTGAGAACACATGTTTGATACAAGAGAGTAATGAATATAACAAGTACAGTTGTATTTATCTTGTGATTTGTTAAGGATACATAGTGTAGTGAGGGTAGAGGGTAAATATTTGGCACTTTGCCATCATACATTTGAAGCCAATACAAATACCAAGCCTATCTGCAGATCTCAATACTGTTTGCATTTTGGCAACTCTGCAAGAATAAATAGAAGTGCAGAGCAGGTTGAATGATGCAGACGTAATATCTAAAGTTTAAAAGATAATGACACATTGTTATCCAGAGTGTTGCATTAAAGTACCATACACCTGGAGGAATAAACAGCAGTGAAGTGGTTGGATGATGCTGGTTGATAACGTAGATCTACACTATAGAATAGAAGATGATGCAGCTTTGTTAATTAAACTGCTGTTGGCTCATTCAAAAACAAAGCAGCTGAAAAATATGTTACATACGAGGGGTCTCCTCATATAATTCATTGATGCATCTGCCATACAATATGACTCTAGAGCAGAAATTTTAGTTTTTCATGTAAGAATTTTTCTGGCTCCTGCTTGTCCGTGTGCATATGAGATGTTTGCCAAGACATTTTTCATTATTTTTGTCCATTTTATTGACAAACAACTAATCGAACAATGGTGGAAAACAATCTGCAGATGACCAAATAATGAAAATAATCATGAAATCTGAATTGAATGCATCATCAGAGGCGTTGGGCTACTGCTATGAGTATTTGTGGCATTTTATAGATACAATAATTAAATCAATGAATGTAAAAAAATATATAAACAGATGATGAAAATAATGTAATATGGGCAAGTTAATCTCTCAATCAATCCTTAATATATAATATATATATATATAATATATGTATATTGCAGATAGTTATGAGGAGTTTTATCACAAAATAGATCTAAATAGATCACCACATTTAAAGTTAAAGGTGTGTTTTCCGTGGTGCACTTGAAAGCATCGTTTATCAGTTACAGTAGCAGCCCAGCCCGCTACCGCGGACCAACCAGGAAACAGACATTAGCGCCAATAAATATAATAATAATAATAGTTATAACCGAATAAAGAACCACAGTTGTATTCCCGGTCGTGTTCTACGTACTTCATGCTGTTGGTCCTCCGCAGGGTTTGAGGAGAAGCCTCTGCGGCGGCGCTGCGGACGCTGGACGTGGACGTCCTCGACGTCATCCTGCGAACTTTCAGCTTCTTGTTCTTCACCGTTTCTCCGCAGACTTCCTCATTCTCTTCCATTTTGTGACCGGACCCGTTCTTAAATCACCACTTTCGAAGTTTGGTCGCGACCAAGCGAGATAACCAGGAGGTCCAGTCGAGTTTGAACCGGTCCCGACGCGTACAAAGGGAAGCAGAAGATCGATGACAACAGGACACACACCACGGCGGAAGTTTGAATATGGCGGATTCTTGGAAACGGACCAATCAGGGGAGAGCTCGGAGCTGCGTTGCCGGGATACCGCGAGGGGGGAGGGACCAGTGAGATATTTGTAAAAGGACCTCTTTATGAATGTGGGTCAGAATAAAGGAAACCACACTTGCTCTGCTCGTTCATTAAGATCTCTTTTATTACGGTCACTTCTTTATTCAGCTTCTGAAGGAAAACTCTGTATTCACATGTAGATTCAAACACCACATAATAAGAAGGAACAGCAAAATATACAGACACGTTTCTCTCCAATATCTGCACACAACAGACTTATGTGAATACACAACATTTAAAAAAGATTAAACACAATTCTCGACACTTTATTCAGGACGGAGCCAAAGCTGACCCAGTGAGCGTTAGAACAGATATTCACTTTACTCTCGAATATGACAAATGTAAAACCCAAAAGTAGAAAATCAACAGTTTGGGTATTTTTGCTTTGAGAAGAACTAAAATAATTATGCAGTCATCCAATTAGTTTCCAAATAATTTGGATTTCAACCATTCAAAGTTCACCCCCCAAAAAATAGGGTTATGCACATAACCAATGTTCCCTGAGGGAGGGAAGTACAAACAAATAAGTGTGGGGTTTGTGTCCATCCACAAGTGTCCTGACCGAAAGGGAGGAGTGCTGACATGTTGTGTTCTGTCTGGACAAAAATGTGATGAAAGAAGAAAAAGCAGAGAAGAATTTGTATGAAAATGAACGGCATGAACGGTTTCATATAAACGGCTGTGGGGAAGCTGTGGGTTGTCCACTAACCAGGAGGTGGGTGGTTCAATCCCTGGCTCCTCCAGTCTGCATACCTAAGTGTCCTCGGGCAAGACACCTAACCCTAAATCCCTCCTGACTTCTATGCTGGCAGTGTGTGGATGGTGTGTGATATGAAAAGTGCTGGGTCTACAACAGTCTATGGTCTACACCCAGTGCTGCATGAATAAGGGTGTGAATGTGACTATATATAAATGCTCTATAAAATGCATTCCATGTATCATTTACCTTTCGCATAAATAGTGTCATATTTTATTAGCTAAACTGTCGCTCATATGATCAAATGAAGCCAAAGACGTTAACAAACACAACAGACTTGTTGTAAACCTGAGTCTGTGTTTTATTCCACTTAAGGAGCACTGGTTGGTTTCTTGGCTTCTAGTGAAATGTGATATAGTGTAAAGAATCAATCAATCCATAGAGCATTGCCCATATCAACAATCTTCCCACTGGACTTTATTGTTTTTAACATAGTAACAACAACACTACAATTCAATATGAGCAATATTCAGTTAAAATGTGACCTATTTATGCTGAGTTTCTGTTGACCAGATGTGCTTTATATACATATTTTCATATCTACTTGCCTGTGCTTGATTTTTATAATTCATTGTGTTTTTTTTGTGTCTTTGCTCAGCTGAATGTCTAAACAGACGACTATTACCATCTTATTATCTATCTAAAACATCTTATTTGTTTCTTATATTTTTCTGCTTCTTTTAACATTGACATTGATGAATCATGTAGGTGTCAACACATTTGGCTAAATAATCTATTTCTGGCTGATTTTCATTAATCAGCTGCCATGTACACGCTGCTATGTGCATGGTGGTTCCTAGTTTACACTGCAGAGGGAGCTGGTGTCAGATTGTGTGTCTGTAGGTACCAACATCTTATTTCCCCCGAGGCTCCCTATTTGTCTTTACAGTCTGGGTTCATGGAGCAACCTGAAGAACTACAGAAAGAAAAATAACTAACTTTTTATTGAAGTTTAGTGAAAATATAATAACATAATGTAAAATGTCTCATTTAAATACACTTGTTTGTGCTCAGAGTCAGGGATACAAATATACATAAAAATTAATGTTACCATATGAATATTGCATCAGTACGCTGCCTGTTTGTAACTTTGTTTTAATCTCGTGCATATAACATGTGACACATGCTTAAAAGTTCAAAAACATATTCTCATTTCAGTAAAAGCAAAGCAATACATGTGAAATTATGAAAACAGTATTGTCAGTAATTCCGCCTAATTTTTTTTAGCTTTGGTTCACGTTTCATGAATGATTCATCCTCCTGAGGGAAGACTTATGCTGTTTAATAAATCTTCCTTTTCACCTCCATAAAGGGATCCAGATAAGATTTATAGGGACACCTCTGACCTGTATGACGGTCTCCTACAGGACAACCCGGCCATCAGTCAAATCTCTTGTGTCCTTCATGAGCCCATCATCAGCACCTCAGCGAGGGCGCCCGTTCCAGTTTAATCACCATATCTGTCGGTGTCGTGATATACGGCGCCTGGTCTCACTGCTGTAGCGTCTTCATAAAGTCAGGGTTGAGGAAGCAGTTTGAAAATGCTCCTCATGGGCAAGAAAACACACTGTGCCTCCATATTTAGGACTCACAGTCAAACATAACATCTGTAGTCATGTGAGATTATATCTGGACAAGATAAAAAAAATCCCCACAACAACATGGATATGGCAGAAAAAAGAAAGTCACCACAAGGTACATTTAGTTCTTTTCTGGAATTTTTTAATCGCAATGATCTTCCTCAGCAGATGTTTGGCCAGTGTCCAGGTACTGTTCATGTCCGCAGTAAAAGTTGAAACATTGCTAAGCTTGGAAATGGTATTTGACTAAATGTCATGTTAACATAAAATCCATTTAATGATTGTTCTGGAGCGTTCCCTTGTTAACGTTCAATCTCTGCTTTTCACCATTCACAGTCATGGAAATTGGTCAAACTCAATCTGCTCAAGATGATCAGGTTACATGTTAAAAAGCTCTGGAGCAGTTACTCAATGGCCCATCTCACGACCAGGCGATGCTGAGACTGAGGATTCCAAGATCAAGAATGAGCTTTCATTCTGGATAAACATAGATATAAGTTTTTAAAACCAACAGACGAACAAACTTTTATTAATATCAAACTCATCTGACAGCCACTGAATGAGCTTAAATTGGGCAAAAGCTTTACTGTGATAAAAACCTTTTATCATAATAATGACATTTATGAAAAAGAAAGAAAAAAACTCATAATTTTGAAACCTTTATTACAACATAAACAGGGTTCTTTCAGTTTTAAAAAAAATCACCTCAAAAAAATGTACATTGTAGCTGTAACATACAACCATTATATTAAAGAACATCATGCAATGGTAGCTGCCAGATTTAAGTCCTAAAATTAGCCTTTAAAGAAGGTAACTTGTGAAATGAGAAAAAGCAGCTTGATCTTACTTAAGAGAGGATTAATTTATAAATAAAAACAATTCACTGTTGCTAAATTCAATACACAGAGGAGTTTTGCTGCCAAGTCAAAGCTGACGTTAAACTAACTTAGATATTATTGTCTCAGTGTATGTGACTCTGCACCTTATGTTTGCCATTATCTCCTAATCGTCAGTTGTGGCCACCTTTTAGGAGAAGTTAAATATTTTAGAAAGTGTATAGCATTTACTGTAATATGAATTGAAAGAGATTTCCTACATGAATAAAAGTGGAATCATTATAATAATATATGTCCAGTAGGTGAGAGACAGGCGGGATAAAAAAAAAGGTTAAAGCAGGATAGCAGCTGTGAGCAGTTAGTGAACGGAGCAGGAGAAAATACAGTAATTTATACATATGTGACCTACTTTTAGGTATCTACACAAGAATATGTTTCACTTTACTCCTGTACAGAGGCTGCACATGTTGATAGTCCACCTCCCAAAACACTGATTTCATATGGTGCTAGAGACTGGATACAAACATCTATGTCACCAGATGAAATCAGTTTCTGAGAGCAGTCCTTTACTCAACAAGTCTCCACATTGTTAAAGACGTTAAAGTGCATCAGGCCAAATATACACAGGACGTGTTGGATGGAGAAGAAGTGACTCCTGATGTTGTGTAACAAGTGAGACTCGTGGCTGCTGATTGGATGCAGATGTAGGTCGAAAGTTGTCTGAAGAGGGAAGTCGTCTGTTTGTTCCTCTCACTGCTCCATGTGCTGTTCTACATACAAACAGCAGGGGGCGTGGTTACATTGTAAGCCAGGGCCAAACCAAAGACTGTATGGGCCCAACCTGTGACCCAAAGGAGAAGGAAATATAAACTAAATAAATGTATTTTAGAGATATATGTCACACACACACACACACACACACACACAAACACACACACACACACACACGCACAAACGCACGCACAAACGCACGCACGCACACACACACACACACACACACACCACATTTTAGAATTAGAGTTAGTGTATTATATTGACATTCTGAGAAATAATGGGATGCATATCAGCTTCATGCAGAGAATGACATAGGATGATTGATACCGCTGTCATTAGAGTATATCAAATATGGCCAGTGGTTGTTTAGCTTTGCTTGGATACTAGAACTATGAGGAGAAGGAGCTAGTCTGGCTCTGTCTGAAAGTAATAAGAAAATCCACCTACACACACCTCTGAAGTTCACTGACTAACTCTAAACTCTTCTTAACGCACGAGGGTTTGAAGCCCAGTTCAGCTGGTTTCATTCCTGCTTCTGTTCATCTACTCTGGCCTCCTCCCACAGTCCACATGCACGTTAGGTTAACTAGCAACTTCACATTACCTGTAGCTGTGACTGTGAGGGTGAATGGCTGTTTATGTATCATGTTACCCCCCCCCCCTCAAATAAGGATCCTTTAAATGTGCTTTGATCACATCTGTTAAAGTAATAAATAGGTTAAAATGCATAAAAACGAAATGAAATATGAGAGTATAAGTAGATTAGTAATAATGTATATTAAACAATATATAGAGTGTGAGCAGACTTTATACAGTGTAACAGGATTCCACATCAGCCATTGTTAGAAATACACAATTGAAGCCAAACACAGCATAAAATTGATACATGGATGAATGCTGCTCCGCTACTGTCATGACAACATGTCATCATCTTACAAGGACGACTCCTCCCTTAGGTTGGAGATCAGACCGTAAAAGGAAAGGTGCCAGGATAAGGAAATGAAAGTATGACGCAGAGAAACCGCAGCAGGTAAACTGACAGAAGAAGTGTATAAAAAAATGCATTGTGGTTGAATAATAGAATAGAAGTTTGGTCCTATTGAAATGTTCTTTTCTGAGCTATAGAATAAAAACTGCTGTTTACTTAAATGTATCAGGTCTGGCAGGTGTGATAATAATGTACCACAGGAGCTGTGACTCATGTTGGTTCCCAGATGGCTTAATTTGAGCTGAAGCAGAAAAAGGGTGAAGGTTTATCTCACTCCACACTGTTCAGCACACATCCTTTTCTCTCCCCGTCCTTGTTCATGAGCCAAATCTCCTCTAAATGAACACAAACCCAAAAGGCAGAGATACAAAGATACTGATTAATACATGTTTTCATTCAAGGAAAAGAAGTGCCGCATTTCAATCTCACCACATCACACAAAACCAACACTGGAGGAGTCAGGAGAAAGGAAAGGAAATTCCACCCTCCTCGGGGTTTGCTGGTAAATGCTATGCATCACCAAACTGGGATGATGACTAACTGAGATTTGTGACCCTCACGGGGCCAAGAGGCATCCAGAGGCTGTAGTCATCAATTCCTCTCTCATCTCTCCATTATTTTCAACTGGTGTCATCGAGCGTCCGAGAACCCAGGGTGAGTCAGCCAGCGGTCACTCTGCCACGAGGAGCAGCGGTCAGCCGAGACTCATGGATGAGGAGGACATGTTGGCTGACATACATCATGTCCTCTGAGCTCATTGTGCAAGGCGGCGCGTGTCTGCAGGGTTTCATGTTATTATTGCAGCGAACGCTCCACGCCATTCTTAAGTGAGTTCACACGGGGGGCACGGGGAAGCAATTATGCTTAATGGCAGCAGAAGGTGTGACCCTATATATACAGTCTATGGTGTGACCCCATGAATATGTGCTCTCATGTGCTCGGCAGAAAGGCTTCCTGTTCTTCCTGACGTGAATGAAAGCGTTTTTTCTTTAGGTTTGAAGTTCAAGCAGGTGGGCAGAGCATGAGTCAGCAAAACCATGTCCGACCTAAAAACAATTACTCTTCAAAACGGCCATTTTAATTTGGTAAACAGGAGGGAAGATAAGTGATGACTCATCTATAGATTCTTCTTCACAAACAGACATCCGCATCATTCACAAGGTCCTGCTTTCAATGGGTTAAAGGAAAATCAGTCTCATGTCTGTGTGTTCGATAAAACAACAGCCAGTTAGCTTAGCTTAGCATATAGACTGGAAACAGGGAAAACTGCTGGCCTGGCTTCATCTACAGTTAAAGGACATATATATATATATATATATATATATATATATATATATATATATATATATAAATTAAGCGTACGGATATAAAACTGATATTGATTTTCTCATTTAGACAAAGAGTACTGAATAGTGTGTATTGAGGTTGCTTTAAGGCGATAAAAGAGTAATGGTGTAATGGGAATCTACAGGATCTGGTGGAGATTGGAAACCCAGTAAGGCTGTGGGCATTTGGCCAGATGAAGTTAATCAGCTCCACCTACCGCAGACTATAAAACACTGGACTGAAGAGCCTCAGTCCACCTCTGTGTCCATATATAACAATCTATGATCATAACACTAAAACCTAGATATATCTCATCATAGGCTATAGGCTGCGTTTTGTCAGGTACCAAGACTTAAAGCAATCAACCTTTTAATGCATGAGTCATACAGACACATTTCCTGGACCTGTCAATTTGAAGAGGCTGCAAACACAAACGTTGGAGGTGGTTATGAATGAGGATGGATGAACAGGAGAAAGAGGATTTGAGTTGGTTGAGTCAAATATGGGTCAAATCGATGTTACAGTATATTTGCTGTAACCAGGGGATTTTAGAGACTTGCCAGTCTGCTGTTAATGAGTCTGGACCTTTATCGTCTGAGATCAGTGACAGTGTAGACGAAGGGAGACTTCACCACACGCAAGATTTAAATGACAGAATGAGGTTTGCAGGGAGTGTGTTATATATATATATGTAGGACAGGATCCAGGTGTGGTCACCTGACAGTCACATAAGCAGCATTCACATATGAGAGCAAGACAGTGAAAATCCCACACAGACACGCTTTTACAGAAGAGATTTTAGTAACTAAGGGAGGATGTCAATTCTTGAAAATCAATCTCTCAGACCCAGTGAGTGGTATCACGTTGAGTCTGTGAGAACAGACAGGAGTGAGAGGCGGAGAGTGTTTTCTCTGATTCCTGTGTCACTGCTTGTAAAATCACCAGATAGTGACTGAGAGGACGGACCCTTGTAGGATCACTCTTCTGAAATAACTGGGCTGGTGGAATTCCTTCCCTTCATCAACACAAACCTGTCTCTCTTGTCTTGAGTTGTGGACTTTTTAGTGACTGACAGCAGACATGACAGAGATCAGCCTCTTTTCAGGGGCCACAGGCGACTGACTGCTGTTTCAAAAATAGACTGAAAGTGAAACTGCTACGTCACTTTCTGTAACACCCCATGACATGCACTTGAACACGAGTTGTGACAGAGTAGAGGACTGGAGGTAAATCAGCGTCTTTGTCTTCATAGCAACGAATAAACAACACGTTTATACGTACACAAGCACAGTGATAAACATGAACACTAACCTGTTGCAGATGATCCATCGTCCACCACACCACACATGATGTCTTCACTGCACACAACACTTCACTGCTCCCACGGAACGACAGTCCCGACCCACACAGCACTAAACTGATATACTGTACTGTAGCCTCTATATCAGTGCCCCTGTGTGTGTGTGTGTGTGTGTGTGTGTGTGTGTGTGTGTGTGTGTGTGTGTGTGTGTGTGTGTGTGTGACTGTGTGTGTGTGTCTGTGTCTGTGTGTGCGGATGCACTGAGTAGCAGAGGAGTTATAAGATGGAGATGCCACTGAGAGCACAGCCCCCTCTCGCTCTCTCTCTCTCTCTCTCTCTCTCTCTCTCTCTCTCTCTCTCTCTCTCTCTCTCTCTCTCTCTCTCTCTCTCTCTTGCTCTCTCTGTCTTTACAGTAGTTCAAGCTGTTTGTCCACTTCTTTGCCAGAGTCATTATTGTAACTGTGACTCAACCCAAGCTCACAAGCTCACACCCACACCCCCCCACCAAACACACACATACACACACGCACACGCACATGCAACACACACACCCACACCCAGCCAAACAAACACACACACACACACACACACAAGCATGCGCATACACACACACACACACACACACACACACACACACACACACACACACACACACACACACACACACACACACACACACACACACACACACAGACACACACACTCAGCATGGCAAATCATCCCTGATCTCACAAACACAAACAAGCAATTACTCTATTTACCCACTTCATCCACATAATCCAGTTTTATTTCCTGGATTAGAATCCTGACCTCCTCCAATAAGCAAAAATAAATTGTGCGTGGACAAAAACAGGAACATGGTTTTGTTAAACTGGCTTGAAGAGTTCAATCATTACCAGAACAACAACATGGCTTATACAAACTCTGCAGCTTCCTCCAAGTCCAGCCACACAGAGGGGGGAATTCCCCAGAGAGTGCGGGAAAGGGAAGGGTGAAATTGTATCCGCATGGTGATGGTAGGTGAGAGGGCACGACTCACAGAGCAGGAATCTCACCATGCATTCCTCTGGTTTGACGGTAAATGGAATAATTGTGCTCCTGTCAAAGACCAAAGCTCTAGTACAAACACACACACACACACACACACACACACACACACACACACACACACACACACACACACACACACACACACACACACACACACACACACACACACACACACACACACACACACACACACACACACACGCACACACACACACACACACACACACACACACACACACTTCCCCTCCCTGTATCCATTCTTATATGGTGAGTCAGCTGGTTATATACCATGATTCACTGCCTCTCCTCCTCTCATCTCTCCATCCTGACGGTGCCAGAGGAAGTGGCTGTGACGGCTGAGTCACGTCAGCCTTTCACCCTGATCTCACCAGAACCCCCCCCCCACACCTCATCGCTGCACCCACACTTTGACCCTCCTCCTGCAGAGTTGTACGCACCTGCTACTGCTTCAAACTCCCCCCTCTGCCTCATCCCCTTTCACTCTCTCCAGCCGTCCAACATCTCAAACAAATACGTTTCCGTCTGGAGACCCTATGCAGACCCAGAACTCACCTAAGTTTTGTTCTACATAAACCATCAGGCCGGAGAACCCCTCACGATCATCGAGGACGAGCAGGAAACAAGAGAGGCTCACTAGGGGAAGCCTGGGATACCTTCCCTGGCCAGCTAGCCAAGCCCAGATATGTGGAAGATCCCACAGCCATAGCAACGTGAAATCCCTCTCCGGACGTCCACATACCTGTCAAATAGTATTGGACAAGTGCATCTGAACTTCTAGAGACAACAAAGAATCAATACAACAGAATAAACAGGTGCCTCTTGTGTCTACCTAAGAACATTAATAAACCAAAGTATAACCACTAAAACATTCTGTAAATATCACTAAACATGGATTTTTCATCAGTAGCAGGAGTGATACACAATGCCCCTTATGGTAACTCAGCAAAGGGAAACTAGGCACACAAAATAAGATAGTTTCTCTTTTGTTAACAGCCTGGACAGTCCTAGTACAGAGAAGAAAAAACACTGGACACAGTCTGGTTTTGCTGCCAAATTTCCGACTGATCAAGGAAATAAATAATTGAAGACCATTGTTTTTTTGAATGCTAAATTACATCTCCAAAATACATCCAATTGAATATCTTAAGGTGCAAATTTGGTTACAGTATTTTGGTGACTTTATTTTGAAGTTTATAAATTATCAGAGTCTTGCTTGACGGCACTTCAACACTAACCTTTTGTGTCTATTAGCTGTACTTTGTAACTGCTTGTATATCTGCCCTGCCAGCTTGTCCACACATCTACATGTAAGCCTGTTTATTTATCATTAGACTATCTTCACTGAATGGGCCTGCGTTTGTGTTAGCATTTGTTTCCAGCAGGGTGACAATACACCTGTCGGGTCTCTTGTCTGTAAGGGACGACAAAGTGAAGACACAACCCTGCTTGAAGTTGTACACATTAGCCAGTTTCTATAAAACATATATAAAGACTCAACAGCTTCTTAGTTGTGTTGAGTCAGCACAAAGGGTGACTAAGGATTGGAATTGGCAATATATAGATATATAATATCTTTGCAAAAATGTTATTAGCGTTATAGCGAGTGGAAAACTGGGCCTGATTACCCAGGGTTCCATTTGGCGAGGTCCATTAAAAAACCTGAATTGTGTGCGTGAATATGCAGTCGTCCACGACACAGTGTTTGTTTTTGGTTGGGTTGGCTGAAAGTTGTTTTTGCGTTTGTTTATGTAATTGGTTGTGTTGTTTGTTTTTTCATCTTGACTTGTTTTAAATCTGTTTGTTTTGTTTACGTGGACGTGTAAGACTAAGTAGACACGGCCAACCAATGATAGTCTATTTGCCAACAGTTTTTTTTTTTTATCCAACCTCTTCCAATATTTTCTTTAAGATACGTTAACCACTTGCTGCTTATGCGGCAAATGTGAATCGAAAAAGGAATACCTTCAAAAAAATCATGTAAAGTCACTTCAAAAAGCCAATTCATTTGCCTGAATAACAATCTTTACAATTTCAATAGGGCTTACGTCTGTCAGTGCCTGTCAGTGCTCGGGCCCTAATAATAAAGACTGCAGGAGCGAGAGAGAGGTGCGCCGTGTGTAAAGGTGAACGTTCCGCCAATCTCCGCTGCTCAAGTAACGAGCCAGTTTTGAGAATGTAAGAAGTAGAAAGTACAGATATTTGTGCTCAAATGTAGCGAGTAAAAGTAAAAAGTCGTCAGGAAAAGAAATACTCAAGTAAAGTACAGATATGTGAAAAATCTACTTAAGTACAGTAACAAAGTACTTCTACTTCGTTACTTCCCACCACTGCCTCAACGTCCGAGCCAACACCCTGACTGTCTTCCCCAGTCCTCACCAGCTTCTTATTTCAGAGTACATCTCTGCTACCACAGACAGAGATTCTGAAAATATATAAATCCTCACTTCACTCTCTTTCTCTTCGTTCTCTGTCTCTGTTAAAGTCATTCTGAAAGACCAGCCCTCAGACACAGGCCTTATCAAGACGGTTTCAGTTCAGATCTTGGTGTCATGACCCAGCCCGCTGAACTGTTTTACATCAAAGTCTGCACTGAACAAATAGATTCATTAAAATAGTCTGACTTTTGTTCTTCTGTACAAGCAGAAGTTGAAGACTCAGAGTGGAGCTCTATAATATTTCCTAAAGCAGATGCAATGTGATTGCTGGGAGTTTACTTACTTACGTACAGCCACTTTCACTGGTATCTACTGCAGTTTCCTTGCATGCAGCTGCAGCATCAGGCCGTCAGTACCTTTTTCAACAAATCTCTGAATGTATGAAGCAGATCATCATGGGCCAGCCTTCTGCCACCTTTCAACTCTACGGCCTTTACATCTTTCAAGATATCAACCAGCTGTTTTCAAGATATGTTGAAATGTAGGAGCAATAGCAATTTATATTAGGCTTTAAATAATTTTCTTTATATAATGCCCTGTGGTTGTGACCTACAGCAAGAGGAAGCAAAAATAAATCCTTAATATTAATAATATTCTTAATATTCAATAACGTCTTGTGTAAATAATCAAGTCTGCTGATATGTTTCTCATATGTATAGTGTCCAAAAGGTCAGTTACTGTAGGTTTAAAACAAGATTTGTCTTTCAGGCTTAAAAGGCACTGATGCTTGTTTTTCTCTTTGGGTCTGTTTAGGATGAATGGTATTTTTTATTAGATACTATTATAAATAAGCCAGTGTGACATTGTGGATGGAAGCTACAGAACAGCATAAAAACTGATAGATGGATTAAAGAAGAATGTAAGGAGTGTCAAGGAAATCTTTTCCTACTCTCTGCCTTTTATGTTATATAGATTGAAAAAGTAACATAACCAGATACAGATACATGGTTCCTGAAAGTACCTGTGCATTAAAAATGGATTTAGATGTGAACATGACCTGTGCTGTGTGGTATCGTTAAGGTAACGTCCCATCATACGTCAAGCTCTGCCTCTCTTAGGTTCAGGAAGGTAACATGGTGATAGGAGAAAAACACACAACACGCACGCACACACGTAGACACACAAACCACGGGCAGCGTTATGTAACAGTTCTACTCGAGAAGTCTGCAGGTTTAAGACACCTCCTTAGTAACAATCACTATAGCACCACCAAGGAAAGGACAGGGTTGCATAATGACAGACACAGTTTCCTGCAACAGCAGATAGATGCAACAGAACTTAACCCACGCATTGTACATGAAGTACAGGTGATTCTTCTAATGTTTGGATCTGTTTGTTTCTGCAGCCAAAGTTGTGATCGATAAAATGTACTTTTGTGGTATTGTCTTTTCAGCATAAAGAGATGAATAATTTCCCTTCAGAGGAGAAATACGTCCTTGATTTTATAACATGAATCTGATGATCAAGCTGTAATAGCTGACGCATGGCGGAGAAAACAAGCGAGCCAGTTGTCTTGATGTAAGCGTAATGTGAATTATTTTGTGGTATCTGTGAGCCGACTGAGTGGGTGATGAGGTTACAGCGACAGGAGTTTTCTCTGCGGAATGAGAAACCGGGCATGAACACAAACCGCCCACTTCGCTTTTTTTTCCCCCTGTTGTTTTCATTTTGGCCTTCATAATAAACTCTGTACATTCATTCACCCACCTTCCAATTCCAAAGGGCTGTGTCCTTCAGAGACATGTAAATGCTAGTCTATTCTTTCCTTTTCAATTTCTTTTTGCCCACACAATATATGCTCGGAGCGCTCACAGATAGATGTTTATCAGACTGCAAACTGTGAAGACTGGCTTCCCCCCAGATTTGCAAATAGTGAAAAACAAATTAAACAACAAATAGTTTTCTTTCAGGAGCACAACAAAGCAAAGACCTTGTATTTAATTTGCCAACAATCTACCAAATCTAGTTAAAAAGTACATATACATTAGGCATTGAGTCAGGATGTCTCCTGGGTGCCTTCCTGTGTATAGGTGGAGACCCCAGAGTGGACTCAGAACTCGCTGAAGGGACTACATATCCCATAAGGCCTGAGAAAACGCCCAAGGATCTATGAGGAAGAGCTGGAAAACATAGCTTGGGAGGGGGACATGCATGGATGGATGAATGAATTAATTGATGCATGGATGGATGGTGTTTCTTTTTATTATTTGAAGCATACAATTTTAATTGTGTGTTTGAATGTCATTTCCCAAACTTACTTGATTATTGAAATTAATAACTGTGGTGTGATAAATCCAGATGGAGATTATTCGGCTGATTGTTAGTTTACTAATTTCATCTCATCTGCCATTAAATACAATGTTTTTAACAGAATCCCACAACATACAGGTCCTGGATCACTAGCATCCACAGCCAATTCAACAACAGTCTGTGAGATTCACTTTCTCTGTCCATTCACCTGAAGGAACAGAGTCTGACAATAGTTTGGAGGGTCACATGATCCTTTCTGTGACGTGTTCTACAACAACTGAAATGAATAGATACAGCAGTGAGAAGAGAGCAGGTCGCCCCCTACCTGAGCGAAGAAGAAAAGGGAATTTCCCTGAAGTGGCCAGAATGTGGGTATTTTAGTTATAAGTAAATCTGGAATGATTGTTACAGTAAAAACAACCTGTAAACAAAACCCCTGACACATAATCAGCAGTTGACGACTCACACATCCAGCAGGCAACAATGTCTCTGCTGTTTCTGGAAATGACACTGATGACAGCAGTGACTGA
Source organism: Limanda limanda (assembly GCF_963576545.1). NCBI lineage: Eukaryota > Metazoa > Chordata > Actinopteri > Pleuronectiformes > Pleuronectidae > Limanda > Limanda limanda. The sequence goes on from NC_083643.1 coordinate 19,218,306, forward strand.
GATTGAATCATAATCATAAAGAAGCAGGTTTGAAAATAATAACACTCACTGCTAAAACTCTCCATAGAGCTGAAGGGAACTGCAGTTAAATGATTCAGAGTGATCACCAAAGTCATTAGGGTTCATCCTCTGAGGAACATGAATGACTGCACACAACCCTACGACGATCATTTCTCAGTCACAGTACCAAAGTTAAAAACAACCCTTTCATTATTTCAGCCTATTCAATTGACTTTTTTACTAAACTTGTTTCTTTTAATTCATCTGAATTCATCGCAGAAGGCAACCACCCACATAATATTTTCTCAAGCTGCGAAATACAGAAATGACTTTTTCATCAAACAAAACATTTTCATTAAGCCTTTTTATTATTTTGTGCATTTACCAGACTTTGAGAATGAGAAGTTAAAGGTGAAGATTCCCTGAAATCATCGAGGTGCATTAACTTCAACAAGCAACGAGTCTGTGTTATATCACACCTCTGCTCCTCTAACAGTTCTCTCATGCATCTGCAGTCTGATTACTAGCTTCAAGGCACACATACATATTCAGCATATACTGCTTCTCATACAAATATCTTGTGTTCACACTCAAAATGAAAACCATGTGCAGCAAACTTTACACTAATGCTTCTTTGTTATGTTTTGACTTGTTAACACAGACAAGCACTGAGAAATATCCTACTGTCGTGTTGAGGGGTTGGCATAAAAGGTTTAAGGATGATTCCAAGAACCAACAAGGTCACAGACATGAAGTGTAAAATGGAACTCTATGTGTTTGTGACACCAGTACCTGACCAGAAAAATCACTTTGACATTTGGCATGTGGCATTTTTTCTATTTCCATTTAAATTGTATTCTCTGTAACCCATCTGTTTGTAGATTTCTGTCCTTCATCGTTTGTTCACTGCAGCAGTAAATATTACAGACGTCTTCATCGCTTGGTTAATGTTAACCTCCAGTGCTCAACTTAATCTGTTGATGGAGAGAAAACAAGTTAAAAGCAATCATAAAAGAGAAATTAATGAAAAAGTCCAATGTGACAGTAAGTGCAGATTCATACTTTCTTGGTGTTGTCCACACACTGCATGTAGGCTGAGGCTATGCTCGAGCAAGACAGAGTTTTCCCTGTGTTTTCCTTGTAGCATTTTAGAATCTGACTCTGCAGGTCTCCACACACCGGCTGCCTGTCGAAACGCCTGAGAGAGCACAGAGGCCGAGACGTGCAAATGTCAAACATCACGCTGGTTCTGTGGTTAATGTCACCAAACAGACAAACTAGACTATTGTCTCATGTGTAATGTTTAACTTGTTGCACAGGTCACTGCACTCTGTAAGCTCACCAAGCACAACATTCATCCCAAAGTCAATTGTAGACACAGTTTTAACATCAGTGACTCACGCAAACCGCTGGTGTGTCTCCTCTTTGCCCTTCTGGAAGCTCTCTGCCGTCACTTTATAAAACTCAGTGCACTGTCACAGACGTAAACACAACACACATCACCTTCCAGATCAAATACGAAACAGAAAATCTGAAAAGACCCTCATATAATTATTTTATTCCCTATTTATTTATTTATTCATTTGTTTAAACTTTGTATAAGTAATTGCACAGTGTGAGGAGGTAAATCTTAAAAATTGCTCTTATTTTTTTTCTAATAAAATCATTGAATAAGAAAGGATCTGTCAAGGCAATAGAGAGGTGTCTTTGCTGTGTCACAAGTAGAATAAAGTCAGACAGAGAGTTAAAACTAAAATATACACAGAGATAAAGTAAGAAACAACTTAAACATTTTGAAAGTAGTAGGTCAATCACAGCTCTGTAACATTTTCATTTACTTAAAGTCACATATTTAGCTATTGACACTTTATTATCCTTTGCTAAAACAAGGTTATAATCTAACTGTAGGTTAACATTAATCTAGGCCACAGCGCCACTTAGTGGTAAAAACTGATCCATGCAGCTTAAAATAAATGAAGAGTATCAAAAATGTGAATTTACCTTCGTTTCAAGTTTTGCGATGTGTTCCTGGTAGACAGCGTCTCGTTTCTGCAGCTGTTTCTCCTTCTCATCCAGCTGATGAGCCTGTGTCCATAAACAATTTAATAACATCAAGAATACTTCGAAAACCAGGATATACACTCAAACTCTACATTTCACAATTTTCCTATTAGAATAGTTTAAAGGGGGAAATTAAAATACTTGGTGTCACTGCAAGTACTAAACATATTTTAATAGTGACATTTTTTTACATGAAAGCTAATTAATTGCTCAGATTCCACCAAACATACATAATTTCCACTTATTGCTGCTGTTGCTCAGCAAAGCTACATAGTGTTGCTTTAATACCAACAGCGTTTTTTTTATATGTGCCACCTCTCTTTTCTGCTTAATGTTGTTTTGTCTCGTCTGAATCCTTTAACGCTGCCACCGTGGACAAGTCTCCATGGAAACAGAGCTTGGAGGAGTTAGTTTAGTTAGAGAGGCATGAAAGTGAAAGATTAAAACATGCATTCTCTCCCGTCTTACCTTCACCTCCATCCTCTGAAAGCAGAAAACAGGGCAAGAAAGAGGAACAGTAAGAGGGGTCGCATTTACAAGAGATCCTCACACTCACAGTACTGTGCACAAGTTTAAGGACCTTTAGATATTTATAGGATACTGAAACAGACAACACCCACAGAGATCATGTTCTCTAAAGACCTACTGGAGCTGTTGGTTGTGTTTGCTGCAGTTTGTATGAGGCTGATTGATAAATAAAACCCTTTTCATGTTAATGCATTCAAGTATTGATTTCATGGACTAAACCTTTTGCACAGTACTGCACATAAATGACATGCATGTGTTTTTTCTGCTTACATAAAGCTGAATCATGAGCCTCTGGTCCTCCGACTTCATTCGCTCCCTCATGATGGCTTCCGTCAGTTTCTCCGACTGCGCCAACTTCTCCGCCCCCAGTGTCTTCTTCACCTGCTCCTCCACCTGAGCCTGAGCTGCAGCCGTGGCCTCCACCTGAGCCAGAGCCCTCATCTCCACCAGTCTGCACACATCACATGTCAGAACAGTTTCTACTTGTGACCCCAATGCCTCTTTAATACAGTTTATATAAAATGAGTTGAAGCTGTTAGTCCATCAATGGACTAGCTGATCAGAAATGAATATGCAGTAATTTTGACAGTCGATTATTTTTATTTTATGTATTTGAACTAGAATGACATAAAATATTTGCTGGTTCAAGCTTCTCAAAAGTGACGAATTTCTGTCATATTTATTTTGTCTTGTGAAATGAAAATATCGACGTTTTCGAATGTATGTATGTTGGACAACATTTGAAGACGTCAAATTGGCCTCAGGAAATTTAAATAAGCAATTTTTTACTCTTTACTTACTATTTGATTACAATTAATAATTAAGATATTTATTCAAGGATTAACTGTTAGTGACAAGTTTGACACTAAATGGCTAAATGTTAATTCATTTGCTTATTTCAATGTCAAGAATGAACTATGAACCTCAACGTTTAAAGGAAATATAGATGAGAAGTACCAGAAGTCTGATGAACATCATGTGATAATATGATCGAAAGTTACTCAGCAGATCTTATGATGAGGTTGCTTTTCTCAAAAACATTTTGAGGACTTAACTTTGAATTTGTTCTACATGACTATGTATTTATTTTACCATGTTTACAGAGGAGTTTGGTCACAAAAATTGTGTGTATCTTGAATTTACTTCTACTTTATTTCACCTTGTCAGACACACACTACCCCACTGCCCATCCCCTCGTCCTTACTGTAGCAGCAGCTCCTGTCTCTTTTGGTTGATCTCTTCCTCCAGACTTCTGTGCATCTCCTCATGGATCTTCCGCCTCAGTTCTCCCTCCACCACTGCAGGAGAAACAGGCAATGCTGTTTGTCACACGAAGAAGAAGAAATTCAGGAATTTAGTTTTGAATTCTTATTCAGCAGGAAGATCATTTTTCATATTTCAAAATTCTGACCAAACCTCCATAGTTTGCTATAACTTAATATTAAAAACGTTTGTTTCTTTAATGAGTCGGTCAAGCAAAACACACATCACATAAGATACACTGTCATAGTAAATATCGAATAATTTTATTACTGATTTTGAAGGAATGCGTGTGAACATGTTTTTTTAATATTTATAGGGATTTTGCCTTTATTGACTAGACAGAAAGACACCTCTACGGGCACATGAATACGTCATACGTTGATATCAAACTTACCTTTTGCAGGTGGAGGCACTGAGATGATTTCATCCTCAACAACAGGGGGCAGAGACAGGATGGGGGCGGACTCTTCAGGAGCTGGTGCTGCATCACATGGAGGTGGCTCAGACAGAGTTGGCATTAGAAGCTCCACGAGGGGGTCACTGACCGGAGGTGCATCAGCAGGCACCACGGCCAGCTCCAAACAGTGACAAGGCGGGCAGGGCTCTTCGAAGGTGAGCTCTGGAGCAAGAGGGGGGGCTGCTGCTGGCCCTGGAGGAGGTGGAAGCAGCTCACATGGAGGTGGAGAATCAGCAACTGGAGCCACAGCAGGAGGAGAGGGAGTCGGTAAATCTACAGCTGGAGCCATAACTGGAGTCACTTCGACAGCTGGAGGAGGCAAATCAACAGCTGGAGCCACAACTGGAATCTCTACCTCAGCTGGAGCCACAACTGGAGTCACTTCTACAGCTGGAGGAGGCAAATCAACAGCTGGAGCCACAACTGGAGTCACTTCGACAGCTGGAGGAGGCAAATCAACAGCTGGAGCCACAACTGGACTCTCTACCTCAGCTGGAGGAGGCAAATCAACAGCTGGAGCTACAACTGGAGTCACAACTTCAACTGGAGGAAGCAAATCAACAGCTGGAGCTACAACTGGAGTCACAACTTCAACTGGAGGAAGCAAATCAACAACTGGAGATACAACTGGAGTCACTACTTCAACTTGAGGAGGTAAATCAACAGCTGGAGCTACAACTGGAGTCACTTCTACAGCTGGAGGAGGTAAATCAACAGCTGGAGCTAAAACTGGAGTCACTACCTCAGCTGGAAGAAGCAAATCAACAGCTGGAGCTAAAACTGGAGTCACTTCTACTGCTGGAGGAAGCAAATCAACAGCTGGAGCTACAACTGGAGTCACTTCTACAGCTGGAGGAAGCAAATCAACAGCTGGAGCTAAAACTGGAGTCACTACCTCAGCTGGAGGAAGCAAATCAACAGCTGGGGCTAAAACTGGAGTCACTACCTCAGCTGGAAGAGGCAAATCAACAGCTGGAGCTACAACTGGAGTCACTACCTCAGCTGGAGGAAGCAAATCAACAGCTGGAGCTACAACTGGAGTCACTACCTCAGCTGGAGGAGGCAAATCAACAGCTGGAGCTACAACTGGAGTCACTTCTACAGCTGGAGGAGATGGAACCAGTTCACATGGAGGTGGAGAATAAACCACAGCTGGAGTCACTTCTTCCGCTGGAGGAGGCAGGACAACAGGCTCCAGCTGAAGATGTAGTTCAACAGTGGGTGGAGGTTGAACTGTCTCAACAGGTAGGGTTGAAGGTACGTCAGTTTCAAGAGGTTCGACAGCAGGAGCAGCAGCAGCATGTTCAGCAGGTAGATGAGCTGGTTTCACAGTTTCGAAGAGAAGAGATGAAGCTGAAGGTCCAGGTGGAGTTGCAGCTGCTGGGGGTGAATCCACAGGCGGAGGAAGGACAAAGGGTTCAACGACTTGTTCTACAATAGTTGGTGTAGAAGATGGAGTTTCTGGTGCTATGACGAGGGGTTCAGGAGGAGGTAGAACGACTGGCCCCGCTGCAGGAGGATCCAGAGGAGAAGGAGGTGCAGGCTCCACATCTGTTGTCACTGGTGGAGAAAGTGAGGATCGAGGAGGAGGCGGGGATAAGACTTCAGATTCCAGAGAAGTCGTAGGAAGGGAGTGAAACTTTACAGGAGGAGGAGGCACTAGTTTAACAGGCGGAGGAGGAGAAGCAGATTCCAGTGATGGGGCTTCCAGAGGAGGAAGAGGTGGTGGAGGTGAGATGAACACAGCAGGAAGAGGAGGGGTCAGGAGTGGCAGCATGTCATCAACAGAGGGGGCGGAGGCCGGAGCGAATGCTGGTGATTCAGGTGAGTGTTGAGGAGCAACTCCATTCTGTGGGAGGTGAGGGCTGACCACTGAAGGCTGTTTCATCCGGTTGATGACTCGGTCCGACAGCTGGAGAAAGAAACACAAATGTAATTCCTGCAGCTCTACAAAGTACAATACCTGTTTCAAAATGTGCAATGTTTCAATTGCCCCCTAGTGGCTGGCTGCAGTATAAGTCACAAATCCTACATCCAACACAGGAGATGGACCACAATAAAAAGTCAGAGTATATACAGAATATGTCAAATAAACGTATCTCTAAGTAAATTTCTTTAATTTTAGGTTCTTACCACACTGAAGTGTATAAAAATGGGGTCAAATGTCGTGACTGACAGCTGAGACTGACTCCTGATTGGTTGAGAGCATATATGGGCGGTGTCTTGATATCAAGGCTCCATCCCAAATTGCAAAGGTTAGAATTTACTCAAACTTTTTCAATAAGATATTTTACTTTGATGCCAATATCTCTATACTTGTAGTTTTGCAGAATTATTAAATGCATGAATTTGACATGTAATGGAGTAGACAATTTGGAGTAGATAAAAGATCTGGTTAATTAATTCTACCACTGTTGCTGTCGTGATGTGTGACACAAATAAACTAACATTGCACAAGTCAAGACACGATGGAAACCACAGAGAGGTAAAATAGAAAACTATTATTACGAATGAATGATGTCTGTATTCTGTTTTGTTCTGTTATACAATTAGAAAAGCACAAGCTCATATTTCTTCTAGTTACAAGTTGACACAGCACAATGTCACTGACAGAGGTCAATATAAGTTACAGAACTTTTACCATAATAACTATATGAAACAGACACTTTTAAAGCACATTTCAATATGCTCATTTTGTCTTGTGTAAGAATTTAGGAAAAAAATAAACTGCAGCATGTATGAAATAATAATATAATATTTTAATGTCATCTTTTAAAGCAGAATGGTTTATTTTCTGTCAGAGGCCTATGGTTGTTTCTCGTTTTTTTAATTATGTTCCAGCAATTACTCATTTAAATATTTAAAAAGGTAAAGACATTTAAATTCAAATATAGAGAGGATGTAGAAAATATACATAAGATCCAGTGGGGAAATAAAAACAATTATTCACCAGCTATTATTAGGAATATTAAGATTATTAAGCAGTTAAATTGAGAAAATGTTGCCTCATCCACGAAGATTACTGTTAAATAAAGCAGATATTAATTGTGAATGTTTCATTGTTTGATTTAGATTAATGAAAAGCAGCTTTTGATCTCGATTAGAAACTATTCAGTCTAAAGATCACCAGTCAGTGTTGATGCAGCTGTGGGTGCAGTGTGTGCATGACCCTTTGGAATAAAGTCTCAGTTTAAATTCCAAATGCGAAGTTTTCCTGGAGCTTCCACTCACCCGGATGCCCTTCACAAAAGCTACTCCGCTTGCCTCACCCTCTTCACGAGGGAGCTGACTATGGCTGTTCCCCCCCATCCACACACCACCTCTGCACCAGTCTCTCAACCAGGAGCGTTACTGTAAATATACTTAATCCGCCAAACAACGTGGATCACACAGGTCTGCTGCACACCGACGTCTGCCCTTCCCACCGCCGTCTCACAACTATAGCTGCTCCTATTGGCTGCAGCTGAACAACAGCTCCTGGGATTGGCCGCCTGGGTCTCACAGCCAACGCCATGCTAGGGAACATCGTGTCCCTAACTAAGACATTATTATATCTGTAAACAAACACACCCCTTTGTGGGAGATGCAGGTACATCCGTTGAATAATGATCATTCGTAGCCATGTTGTCGTTTTATTTTCAGTGGTTGGTAAATGAGCAGGTTTATCCACATGTCAGTTAATAATACTGATCAATTACACCTGAGACAATATGACAAGAACACATGAAAACTTAATAATAATACAGCATCTACATGAACTCCACTGATGTACCAGTCCTGATTTACAGCAACACATCAAGTCTGCAGTATGATCCTCCTGATCCATGAGGTCAATCAACTGTCACGTCTATCAAATAAATACTCAAACGCAAGATCAAATGTTGTATCACAATTTGGCATCTATGCATTCTAAGAAAGTACTATTGCTACTGTCAGGTGATATTCTGTGTATTGAATTGACCATCATACAAATAAATTATGTAAAAAAACAAAACCAACAAGGTATTGATCCTATAAACGTATTTTTCTGAGCCATAGGAGCTACACTGTTGTCAAGAAACTATTAAAAAACATCAATGAGCGACACTGTTGATGAAATTACAATGAAAATAGCCTCTGTGGTATATTTTGAGTCAGTCTCTCATACACCAACATCATATCACCAAGCGATGTTAAAATGTATATAACCTTCAAAAAATATGATAATGTAAACTGTTTTCAAACAAACATTAATTAATTTAAGTTTTGCTTAAAACAGTGAAGAAGGTTCTTCACAATCTCCTGGAGCAAAAAGTGACAAGTGAAAAAGTTTGTATATTTTGGTTTGAAGAGAGATCGTCATTAATTTCAAGTGTTTTAATTCTCTGTTTTTGGTCTCCACCAACCCCCGAGGGAAATATCAGCTTGTTTAGCTGCTGAACTCTCCACTATGATCACCAGCGAGTCACTAACTGCGTCAGCTGCATGAGGCTGAGTAGGTGATGGAAAGTCATTTGAGTTTTTGGGGTTGCAAACAGCTGCCTGCTGCGGCCGATAACACTGCTGATGGGAGCAGATAGATAGCAAATAGTTGCGTTATGAGCAGTAAAAACTAAAAACAATGAGCTAAATGACACTAAAATGCACACTCCATAGTTGCATCACTCTGAGTGACCTCTTTCAGCAGCAGGTCATGTGATAAATTAAAATATTGATTGTGTGATCAATTAGAAATATTGACATGTTACAGCTGCTTTAAAAAGGTCTTTGGGCCGAGCGACACAGACACGGCAGAGAAGTGAGAGTTTTGAGTGGGGAACTAATACATTGTAGGTTTGTCTTTTCATGTAGTTTTAATAACCAATATACAGAATATCCCCATCCATTATCCCGCTGTAAGTTTTTGTGCGTGTGAGCTTTACTATAACCAAAAAGGAATTGACATAGCTTTATAAAAACTGCTGCCGGGTCGCTGACCCAGAACAATCTGAGAGTCCAACACAGTGGCTGTATTTCAAGTAGTTTCATCTTCACTCCGCCTTCTTCTCCTTGACGCTTGGTCCACGCAGCGCCGACCGCATGCTGCTCCACACCTCCGTGTACAGCAGCGTGCCCAGGAAGACCACGCCGGTGCCCACCCAGTGCCAGGTGGTGAAGGGGTTTTGGAAGTACATGATAGAGAAGATGAGGCTGAGGAACTTCCTCAGTGTTACCACCAGAGTGACGGTCAGCGAAGCGCACTCGGTGGTCAGGACGAAAACCCCACGGATGCACACGTACCTGGAGACGCTGGTTAAGGTTTGCAACAAGACTATCATCAGAATTTTTGAGTTGGTGTCACATTTACATGATGGTTTTTGTGTGTTTAGAGTGTATGGACACATCTATGAAGAGTAAATCTACATGTAAATGTTGTGCAATCTTCAATCTCAACTACTGTCACAAATAAATTGTGTTGTTATCCACAATAGAGCTGTGGTTCTCGAGCTATTTTGGCTTGTGACATGGTATCGTGTGAGATTGTCTATTTTCAGTGGTGAAAACAAAATTATCTGCTTTCAGTACTTTAAAAAAGCAAATTGTAGTATTTCTCTAGTTTTGAGCATGTTTTTTTTTTTCATTCAACACAATATATACAGTATGTTTAATGTTTTCACATGTTGTTGATTTGTTTATTTGTTTGTCAGGAGGATAAATCACTAACAACTGAATGGATTTCCATGAAACTTAGTGGAGGGATGGAACATGAGTCAAAAAAGATGATAATATTATCACTTACCTTGTAAAATGATAACCTAAATATCAGATTTGTTTTTCACCTTGACCCCCTAACACTCAGTTGTACTTAATGACGGACATGTGGACAGATTAACAAGTAACATGAGCTTTTTTTTTGTCAGGATACTGTGTGATGACGTTGATCAGCAGGTAGAGCCACATTATTGGCACAGACACTCCGACCACAGGAACCACTGCAGGAGCTGCAGAGAGGAGATGTTTATTTACATCAGTGTGAGATGAGAAAAAGTCACAAACAAAAACGTTTCCGCCCCGACTCACCGCTCTGACTGAAGTGGATGCAGTGTTGGTAGATGTCTGTGGAGAGGAGGAGGAAGCCCGGCAGAGGGAGGAAGTGCTGAAAGAGACAAGAAAAATGGACATTTACATGAATCAACCTGCATCAGAATAATACCAGTTATTCACTCAGTGGAAGACAGAGGCTCAAAAGTAGCTTGAAGTTTCCCTGCTGGCATTTCAATGTGTTGTGCACGTCCTGCGTGTCCGAGCAAGATGAAACTCACATTATAGAAAAGAGCCTCTTTGGAATGTTTCCCATACTGCTTGTACAGCGTCTCCTGGAAAATACCCATCCTCGCAGACATCAGGAGAGCAAAGGTCAACATGGCGATACCTAGAATAGAAATCCTTCCATTAGCAACACCGCTTATTCTTTCAGGGTCATGGGAGAGAGTCCATATTGCCTATGGGTGATTTTGGAGTCGCTAATCAGTCCAACCTGCTTGAGTTTGGACTTAGAGAGGAAGCTGGAGTACCCACAGAAGATCCAGGTACGTGGAGAAAAAGCTGACTCGTAAAGAAAACCCCTGACTCAAACAGGGACTCAGACCCTTCTAGTTGTGAGGTGAGAGCAGCAACCCCTGAACCACCATGCCGCCAAAGAACAGAAATGAAAAAGAAAAACTTTGGTTTTCCTTCTTGGGAAATGGTTTGACATGTGTATGTGTGTGTGGTCTGAGTATTCCTCTTGTTGTGGGGACCTCAATCTCTTTACACAGTCACATTATGGAGACAGGGACAAAAATGAAGCCCCCAAATTGTAAATCATAAGTCTTGAGGAAATCAATGTAAATCAATGTTATGTCCTCTGATGCCATAGAGACACGACTGTGGGTGTAGTGCAGTTGAGATCAAAAAGAGCTGAAAGCAAATGTTTGGATGAGTCGACCAACAATCAATAATAACTAGCATTAATTCTGATTAATCATTTATCAATTAATACATTTTCCACAGGTTCCAGCTTCCTGGTCATGCAGATGAGTGGATTTTTCTCTTTATGATTTTAACCATTTCTGGCAATTTATCAACTGAAAAATCCCCACAAAAATGTAAACTCATACTTCAGTAGCTAAATAGATGAAAATCATCATCATAATCCCTAAACCCAATAAAATCCCATTTTTTGAGCCAGAACTGACCTATGAGCCAGCGCACCAAGGTGTAAAATCCCTGATCTCCTGATCCCTCAGCTTCCACATTCTGCAGGAGAAAAAACAAAAAGTCACAAAAAGTAATAGTAAAAGTTGCAGGTCAAGACTGGCCTGTTCAGAGAGAAAACTTTATATTGTGTACAAGCCTTATATTGCATAATAACCGGGGACTGCAGAGGACTCACCACTTGTTTAGCAGACATGATGGTGCAGATGAATATTCCAGCCGAAATTAAAACTATAGACAGATATTTACTGGCCGAGTACCTGCAGAGAGACAAGGTGGGACACAAATCACTGCAACACATCTACATGGGGGGTGCATGGCAAGGGTGCAGGCGAGCGTCAGAGGAGACATTGATACCTTTTCTTCAGGATGATTATCCCCAGGATCATGTTGGCGATGAGGGATCCCTGCGGAGAAACAAGCAGCAGGTCAGACCGGGGTGGAGTTGATGGGTGGGGTTTGTGTGAGAGGCGAAGGTGAAAGGAAGGAGCTCATACCGATCTGAAGATCATGTGCAGTGGCATGGCGATGTTGAAGTTGAGAGCATAGTTGTTGATCACGCTGACGGTGAAGAACATTGTCACCATGATCACATAGTTCCTGGAAAACACAGGAATAAGAGGTTTGTGTTAATGTCTGTTCATCTTTTCTGCAACGGGAAATTTAAAAGAGACACCTGTTGAACCCTTTTCCTCTAGTATGTTATGTTATTATTTGTGTATGTAAAAGTGATGCGAACATGAAGAAGAAGCTGCTTCATTTGTAGAGAACTTTAGAATGCATTGTGTGCACTGCCTTTTTAACACAGCATGGTTTTAATACACATCGCTGCTGATTGGGTCACACCTCTGACACCTGACCCCTCTGGAAAAGGTTGACCAATCACCTGATAGGGATGGTGGGTTTCTTCCTCCCGAAGTTGGAATGGAAGATGAAGCCTTCCAACGCGATGAACAGAAACTGAGCGAAGGTGACGATGTTGCCGCATCCCGGAAACTGTCTGAAGAAAGAGAAGAAGAAAACAAACAACAGATTCAAACTTGTAATAGGTTGTTTATTTACTGTCGGTTCTCCTGTTGTAATAGGATTACTGAGGTGTTTTACAATCATGTAAATCAATACACTCGCTGTTGCTTTACTAAATTAGAGTAATAACCCTAATGAATGAAAACACAACTATCTACCACTCCAGAGCAAACTCTGAACCACATTGAGATTGTCCATGTTGATAGGACTGAAATCTAGGTTTGAATCAACATTTCAAGGAAGAGATGTGGTTGGGAACTTTTGATATAGATAAAGCGCAACATTTTCAGATTGGTAACAGTTAAAACTTATTTGATTGGAAATGTCTCTGAGCTTTGGTCTGTAGAACTGACTGAAGACACTAGTTGGGCTTCAGGAGACTGTGATCAGGATGTGTGAGACATAATAATCTCATATTATATGGAGCAAACAAGCTTCCTTGAAAACAGTAGCAAACAGTACCAAAAAAATACCAATGTTTCATACAGAAGAGGCATCTTATATCTTGATATAATTTTTGTTCATTTTGTCCAGGTTTATTTTACATACTAATACCAAGCCTATGTGGAGCTATCAATAAAACTTTGTTGTTAAATTCCCAAATGACCTGAGGTCTCTCCTCTCATTTAAAACCAGTAGATCCAGTAACTACTTCACTTTAACATCCATCACGTAAGAACCAATATTGGCAGAACTGGATTAATTTACTATGCACCTGCTAAATGGAATGATTTACACACTTCCCTCAAACTAGGTGTTCCCTTTGGAGATTTTAAATCTTTACTATGTGATGTTTTTATGAATCTTGCGGCTTTTTGTATTCATTTATTGATACTGTGTTGTTTTGTTGTTGCTGGTGATTAAGTGTTTGTTGCTAATTGTGAATGTTTCTCAGGCCTCTCTTGGAAAAGAGATCCTGATCTCAAGGTGACTGCCTCTAACTCAATAAACAGTTTGACCTATTTAGAGTCATCAGGGAAACTTTCTCACACAAATGACTCGTGGTAAAAATACATCTGATGCAAACACGGATGATTATTTATACTCTTTAAACATCAACACCGGTTACACAAGCTCAGAAGCATGACGAGGCTGCTCTTTGCCTCATGCATATGATAACACTTCGCAGGATCCTCAGCGGGCCGGAGGCTGCAGGCTGAAGTGCAGACGAACACAGGTGAGAACGACATGACGTCGGTGGAGTTATTAGAAGTTTGTCACGGACCTGACGAGCAGCTCCAGAGACACCACGTTGCTGCAGCATCCGACAAACACCAGGACGATGGCCAACGCGGTCGCCATGGTGACCCGCCGCGGAGAGAAGACGCGACCCTTTATGAAGCGCTGGGCGATCGGTGCATGTCTGCAGACGAGCTGCGGCGTGAGACGTTTCCTGCTTCCTCAACAACTCCACTTCCGAATGCGAGATGGTGCTCTAACTTACCGCGGGCGCTCATGGGAGTTGTAGTTCGTCTGTGATATCAATGTAAAAGGAGTCCGTACTGTCCTGCTCGTCTATTGCCTGGATACTGAATAGAAGGCAGAGGTCAGCAGGAGTAAACATCAGTGGGAAATAAAAAGGAAGGAGAATAAATTAATGAATGAAGTTGTGAGCCGCGCAGTCAGTGCGCAGCTGCGTGCGTGACGTGCTGCGTCATCGGTAGAGAGGTTTTCAAGACGAAGAGGTCTCACTCTACAGAGGACGATACATATATTAAGTATAAATAAATAAATAAATGTGAAAATAAATAAAGATGGAAATATATTTAAGACATTTATTCATACATTTCTGTATTTATTTCTGCATTTATTTCTGCATTTATACATAAGTCACGTATCGTCCTCCATACCACCGCCTGAATTAACAAGCACCAGGAGAAAGAACAGGCAATGGCTCAAACCTATGGGCTGTACCCGTTTAACTATTGACTTGCTTTATCAAATAAAAGAATGAAATCTCCTAAAAATTTAATTTAAAGAAATTTAAACAATAAGGAAAGTGAAAAGTAATGAAGTTGAAAATAAATGGAAACCAATTGATAAAACGAAATTAAAGTTTGTTTCGCATGAGGAAATGGTAATAGGATTACTGGGGTGTTTTACGATCATGTAAATCACTGCACTCGCTGTTGCTTTACTAAATCAGAGCAATAACCCTAATGAAGGAAAATACAACTCTCTACTGCTTCAGAACTAACTGCACAATGAGATTGTCCATGTTGAAACGAAGACTGAAATCTAGGTTTTGAATGTCGATTGTAATCTATGTGGAAAGATTTCAACATTTCAAGAAAGAGTTGTGGTCGGGACTTTTGATATTCGTATAACGCAACATTTTAACAGTTAAAATGTATGAGATTGGAGATGTCTTTGAGCATTGATCTGTTGAACTGACTGAAGATACTAGCTGGGCTTCAGGAGACTTTGATCAGGATCTGGGAGTCATAATAATCTCACATTATATGAAGCAAATAATTTGCCAAGGAATAGAAACAGTACCACAAAAATACCAATGTTTCATACAGATATAATTGTTGTCTCTGATGAGCACAAACAGGAGTGCAGGCTTTAGACAAGCAGCTTCCCTACATAGACGATCTTTGGCGGACAGCGTAAAGACGTGGCTGTGGAGGACGTGTCTGTGGCACAAACCGCTGGTCCACTGCTGCGGAGGCATCATCACTATCCTCAGCCTCAACGTTCAAATCCCCGGCTGTGATCCGCTGAGTTCCCGGTGCTTTGGTCGTTTCTCCAGCGGACGTCACCATGATCTCTCTCACAGACTCTCAGAGTAAGTTCCGCTTGTGCTCTTTCTCTGCTTTGTTTCTCAAACCTTTTCAATCCGGTTCATGTGTGAGGATCAGAGCCCAAACGCTATTGGCTGAGAGCAGTGTGACGTAATGTGTCATACGTCATTGCAACTTATTCAAACCAAATAAAGTGGGGATAACTCATATATGTTTTACGTTATGTTTTCTCGTTGTTATTTTATATTTTTTACTTTAAATGTTTTCATTATTATGTATTTTTACGTTTTTTAAAAACGTTATATGTTTTCATAATTTGGTTGTTTATATTTTTTTATTATTAAGTTACATTTTCTTTATTACATTATATTTTCATTATTACATTATATTATCTTTATAATTTCCATTATACTGTTCATATAGGCTCCTGGTTTTTATTCAGCTCATTCATTCAATAAAACTCTGTTCATGAATACACAATGGCCCTGACCATGGAAGGATTACTGGAGGGGCACAGGGGCCCACAGGGTCAGGGGGCCCCAGTGCTGGAGAATCTGTCTGAAGTGAACCTTTCTTGTTAGAAAGTTAATTAAACAACGACAAATAAATATAGCTCAATTACTTCAAAGATGCACAAAACATATAAAGATACTCCATCACTCCCAATTACTCCAAAAACAAGCAACATTACTACAAAAATATTCAAACTTGGGTTATCAAATAACTATGACCCATAGACTGTAAATATATTTACATATATATAACATGACAGCTCCCCAAAAATGGAGCCATTGCATCTTGATTGACCCCTGGTGGCTGGCTGCAGAACAGGTCAGAAATCCTCCATGTTAGTGGATAAAACCTGAGCCTACCTGAAAAGTCATAGTCAAATACATTTTTCTCCAAGATAGTTTCTGATGCTTAAGGTAGTTGTTATCACAAATATGTTTGTTCAGGTGCTTGTTTATGATAAGTTTGGTTTTAATTATTGATTTGATGCTATAAAAACCAGGTGAAACATCATGATTGACAGCTGATTCTGATTCACATTAGGTCCAGTGCATGTATCAAATCGACCTCCATACTGCAGAGGTCACAAAATGATCAATCAGAGGACACGATTAATTGAAAGAAATGATCAATTGACTAACCGCTAATTAGTTTAATCATTAGTTTCAATTATGTTTTACTCATTAAGTTCTATAGAGACTAATATTTACTCCATGTTTTGCACAGGTTTCTGTTTATCATTGTTTGTAAACTGTCACTGTTGTGCTCTTTGTTATACTCCACAGCTGTCGTTTTGTCTACAGAAGTACAATTTTTGTTTTGATAAAACTAATATACGATGTGTGATATAACCATGTGCACACACCAACAACTCCTTTGTCTCTTATCATGTCCAGAGATCGGGATGGGGCTGACAGGGTTTGGCGTGTTTTTCCTCTTCTTCGGGATGATGCTGTTTTTTGATAAAGCTCTCCTCGCCATTGGAAACGTGAGTTGATCATTGATGTCAACACACTGTCAAACATCTCCCTTGTGCTGACTGAAAGATGTCTTGACCTGTGATGTTCTCTGTGTTTGTTGTACAGATTTTGTTCGTCTCTGGTCTGTCATTCGTCATCGGCCTGGAGCGCACGTTCAGATTTTTCTTCCAGAGACACAAATTCAAAGCCACCAGCTTCTTCCTGGGAGGAGTGTTGGTGGTTCTGATCGGCTGGCCGATCATTGGAGTCGTTCTGGAGATCTACGGGTTCTTCCTCTTGTTCAGGTCAGCTGAAGCAGACAGAAAACAAACTCACTGTCATCATATTCTTGAATGAACTGGAACTGATTCACCTCTCCCCTCATTCTGTGTAACAGAGGATTCTTCCCAGTGGCAGTGGGCTTCATCAGACGAGTTCCTGTGATCGGCTCTTTGCTCAGTTTACCTGGGATCAGTTCTGTGAGTATCACGTTCACCGATTAACCAAGAAAACTGAACACAGATTTAAATTATTTGAGATTCGCTGTTTTGAGGATTTATCACAAATACTCTTTAGTCACCTTTAAAAGTAGGTCGGTCTATCTCTCTGAGTCTGGTTCTGCTGGGTGTGCTTGGTGGGAAGTGCTTTACAAATAAATCTGAATTTAACTGAAGTTGTCTATGTAGTTAAAGGATAAATTGGATTGTGAACGTTAAATCCTGAGCTGAGTGATAAATGTTGTTTGAGGTAGAAACTAAGGGTTATTTTCATTGTTAGATTATTCAGTGTATTTTTTTGATGAATTGAATATATACAATATCAGAACATAGAAATTTCAATTTTCTCGCAGTTTGAGGTGATGGATCTTGTTTTATTGGAGCCCAAATTCCAAACTCTATTCAGTTTACTATATGTGTGAAAAAGAACTGGAACTGTTATCAAAACAATAAAACACATAAACAGGAAAGACAGATAACTTTATTATAGATTTAATACAACACTGACAAAAATATTTGCTTGAAATGAACCATACTTTATTTTAGTTATAGTAATTTCACATTGATTAAAGATTTACTTTAAAAGTGAATATTGTTCTACTCTTGTTGATTTTACTATTATTTATACAATAATTTTTTTAATAGATTATAATTTCTATAATCTAAAACCAAGCAAATATAAACTCTATATACCTTTATATAATCTGGTGGTTTCCAGGCTTTTATAAGAGTGAGAAAGAGCTAAAGTACAGCGTCTCTGTTGCTGTGAACCCGGCCTCCTGGGATTCTCCTCAGAATCTGTTAGTGTGTGAGGCCTTCACAGGTTCATAAAGACAGTCAGTGTTCACTCAGTGTAGCTCTGTGCTTAATGTGATACATTGTGACACACTGTACTAGTCTCAGCACAGCAGATATTTTACAAATCTCATGCCTCTTAATAGAAAAACTTGATCTCATCTCATGATCCCGTCAACATCTGTTTAATAATCCCATTATTTCTTATGTAAGTCTTTCTAACGAGTGTTTCAGAAAAAAGAGAAATCCTCAGACCTCCATCCCATCAGGTCGTTTTGGTTTTAAATGAACGCCCCCCTCGCTTTTATTGTTTCAGAACCAAGTCTGTGCAAAACAATTGTAAACTAAAGGAGAAGTAGAGTGGTTTCTTTTATACTGTCTGACCTTTCTCTGAGGTGAAAACACAGACACAACTAAAATGTCACCAAGTGAAGCAATTCCCCTAAATTTGCCAGATTTTGTTTCCACAAGGATGCAAGATTTATTCCCTGGGAAAAGGGTGAAAATGTTAAAAACACCCTGTCTCGTAATGTTTAGAGACATTTAAGGGGTTTGTTCTTGGCACACGTCCCATCCTCCCACCAAGTTTCATGGAAATCTGTTAAGTAATTTTTTCGTAATCCTGTTGAGAATGTGAGCAACAAAAAAGCAAACAGACAGAGGTAATAACACAACCTCCTTGGAAGGGGTTATTATATCTATCAGAAAGTTAGTGCATACAGAGTTTTGCATTGCATTTCTATTATTATAAAAAAATATAAAGTGTATCTACATCAGTATGTTGGATGTATTTTTTCTGTGGCCTATAACTAACTCTGTTTTGTCTTTTTCATTTTCAGCTGGTGGATAAAATTGGTGAGAGCAACACAATGGTATAACAGTGGCTTGTTTCCTGTTGGAGGAGAGTTTTAAGTATTTATCAAAGCTTCTAACAGTTACTGTATATTTTGGTCATTGCCACTCCATGACTGTGAATCATCATTTATTATTCTGCACAAAGTTCGTATGCGGACATTTGACTGACGTGAAGTTTGTCTGTCAGATGGAAACAGTTTTTGGACTAAGTTACCACGACAGATTTTTTTATTTTAAAGGTTGGAAGCAGGTCTCCCTTTTTTGTATCATTCCAGTCTTGATATTTATGGACTGAAAATGTGGGACCACTGGATCAACTCCCAGAGAGTCTGGGGCCTTTTACAGCAGCCACTCCTGCAGATCGTGCCTGAAAAACTCACTGAGAGCTTTTTTCTATCAAGTGTTACTGGAGTTTTGTACATTATACTGAGGTGGAGCTAAATGTCACTGAGGTTGGTTAAAGGTAGAAGAAGCTTGTTGTGGAGATGTGGAACTGTTACTTTTGTAAATGCAAACTTGAAATAAATTGACTTTCATACATTCTTTTATGTGTTTTTTTTTGTTTTCACAGTTTTAAATATGTCACCAGGGATGATTTATTACACTAGGCTCTAATTAATGTGCGTCTGTTGAACCTTTTTACTCCTTAACTATTAAACAATAGGACAAGGTTGTGACAACATTACTTCATTTCTTTGCTGTTTCCCAGTGTTGTGTCCTGCAGATACACAGTATTTACAGAAATACTCAGTAGTTAAATTATAGTTCTTATTTCAACTGAAAAAATACTCAGTTAATGTTCTATATATGTGTTTTTATTCTCTTTACATTTAAAATATATATATTATATAGTTTATGTTTAAACTGTAAAAGTCAACAACTTTGTAATTTTGCTCCTTTTTTTAATTTATATATACGCCTAAAAATTGGTATCAGAATTATTTTTACTCCCTACTATCCGCAAGAGACCCCATAAATCCATATCGGTTGGGGGACCGGTGATCACCTGCCCAAAGAGTGGGGGAGACACACTGACTGCAGACAGATGCACAACTACTACAAGGATGAACCAATCAACCACAATGAGACACAAATAATCTACAAGGAAAACCCAAGATGACAACAGAGAGGCATCAGAAAAGATCTACAAACATATGCAAAATGAGTTGAAGGATTTTGCAAACCTTTGCCAAAACTAACACTCTTATCTTGTCATGTCAAAGATCTGCTCCAAACCGTAATGGGTCATGTCCCACCACCCCACAAAATAACTTGGAAATAGGTTGAGTGGTTTTTGAATATTCCTTATAATAAAAAGTCAGACAGACGGACAAATGACAGTGAAAACATTGCCTCCTTGATGGAGAAAATTAGAATCAAAACTAGAATGGCTCTCAGTAGAGCACAAACCTCCACCAGGGGCCAACAGTTCCCTTAAAACCAATCAAGTTACAACAGCTTACAAACACACCACTTTGTAGTTTTTAGTGCGTTTATATTTTTACGGTTCAGGAGGGTGAAGGGTTCATCTGTTCATGACTGTGAATGTTGGGCTGTGTTATAAAGGGCTACTTTTATTTTGAAGTCACGTAAATCCTTGCGCACTCAATGTGCAAAAGTGGCTTTTGCAGTATGACAAGTATGACTCAAGCATCTTTTTATAGCAAACATCAATAAATTCACAAACAAGCTTATACCCGATCTCCATCCTCAGGCGTCCTGCAGGTGTCTCCACCCACATACAGGCTGTCATCAACCTCAGCTCCATTCATAAACTCTCACCAGTGTCGACAGTGACCCGGTGAAGCTGCTGCTGCTGCTGCTTCTAATGAGGGACCTCAAAGTTCCAAACTCTCACATGTGTGTGTGGTTAATGAGCAGTGACGGTTTTAATAGCACCTGTCATCCTCGTCAGCTGAAAGACAGTTTAATGTGTGACGCTGGTGATGAGGGGGTTTCTTATTATTAATTAATTAATTATTAATTATTAAAGAAAATAGAGGAGCACAAAGCACAAAGCAAACATTAAGACTCAAACTGCAGCCTGCAGGACAGCAAATTAACGGTGAGCTATTATTATCACTATTATTATTAATTGTAATAATTGTTGTTGTTGTTGTTTTCTTTTTCCATTCACAAGAGTTTACATAAGATTTGTCTTCACTTTGACAGTCTGTGAGAATTATAATGTGAATTTAATTGTTTTATTTATATTAAATTTTTTTTATATGTTTTTACCTGAATTCCCAATATTAACAATTTGAATGTAGAATACAGCTTCATAGATGGTCTAAATTATATTTATAACTATTGTTTGCACTGTCCCTTTTAGTTGCAATATACAGAGAAGGTGTGATGATAGATAAATAAATTAACTTTCTCCAAAATCTATTTTTCAATTACCTTTACTTAATTGATAATTGAGTGTTATTTAGCTTCCAATGTGTGTGTGTTAAGTGGGTTAATATAAAATGTGTGTTTTTAATCATTTCACATGATTAAGCACCATATACACATTCAAAGTGGTTTATTACACACTATAAAGATGTTTTGGGCAGAAATAATAGTTTGGTATATTTAGGAGCCCACACATGGAAGCTGGTGAACAGATTAGTGACAATAATATGGAACAAATTAATTGCATTAACATAAAATATAGTATAAATCACAACAAATGCATACAATATTATAAAATCTATAGGGAAACTGCACGATCTGTTTCAGTATGTGTGTATTAATCAACACCTGACATGTCCTCTATCTGTTTACTCTCATCATAAACCATTTTTCAATGTTTATGCACTGCCTATAAGTGTTACATTTATTTATTTAATTCAATTATTTGCTGTGTTAATTGATGTCTTGTGAAAAAGCGGCAGATTACATAAGATTATTCCACTTTCCGCTCCTTTTCTTTTAAGATTTGAGATTTTGTGTTTGCATTGATATTGTTTTGTTTGGTCAAAGAATGAAATAAACTTAGATATAAAAAATATAGTTAATTAGGGAAATAAAGATAAAATGTTTTCAACTGATGGGGAAATATACGTTTGTAGCACTCTTTTAAATTATTATCAGTCATACAATTTATTTGATTTTGAATCAAACCAAATGTCATTCCAGAGTTCAGCGATGTCCCTTATAGTCTCGTTGTTTGTGTTGACGTTGGTGACTCAGTGCTGGACGGCTCCACAGGTGAGTGGCAGCTCGCGTCTCTGGGTTTTATAATAAATGTGTAGAAACATCAGTGTGAGATGAAGCTGTGTTGTTGATTTTCCAGAGGAGGAACTGGACTCCACAAGCCATCTTATATCTGAAAGGAGCACGTAAGAACACATTCACAACTCAACTGCTCTGCTTTTAATGTTTTTTCCACAGTGGCCATATTGACATGAGGTGGTAAACACAAGTGTTGCTCATCACTCTCATTAAAGCTCATCGTCTTGTAAATGAAAACCTCATTAGTGTGATTAGTAGCAGATCTCTTTACATGACAAAGATGCCTGCTGTGAAGAGTCTGTACAAAGAGAGAAAACAGTGTTGGTGCTTTACAGAGGGACATCGCTCAGTGCTGCAGCGAAACAGCCGAGACAAGGATGACACTTCATTCTCAGGTGAGTTTAATATGTAACACAGACATACAGATATCCTATGATTAAAATGTTATAAATAAAAAAAAACATTTCAGTTTCACCGTCTGAAGTAATTTGAAGGAAAAAGTTGTGTAAGCAGTAGTTGCTGTATATTTGGTTCTTAAAAGCCTGTTAGATGTCCAATAAGTCTGTTTTGGGGTTTATCAGTGGGTAAACTATACTGGTGGATTTTAATAATATTGTACTGGAGGGTTGTTTAACAAACTGGCAACAAATGGCCTACAATTTAAATATTAAGTAATTATTATATCCTCTCGTTTATCAACTTTTATAAAAAGTTCCTTGTTAGAAATTGGAATAAAACATCATCAATAACATCGGTTTGAAAATAGATATTTATCTCATTAAATTAAATGTCAGCTCTCATATGTCAGCATAGTTATTATTGGAAATTATGAGGTCGTTCTTAAGTAATAGTCTCTTCCTCATATGTGGCCAGATGTTTGCTTGTAGTTTCTTTCCATCACGTGTTTCAATTGTAGAGTTTCTTTGCCAAACGTTCATGTTGTGTGTCTGTGCAGTGACTCACAAACTGAGCGGTGATGGACTGGTGATATCTTGGGCCTCGTCCGTCCTCCTGCAGTTTCTGCAGCGAGCCGTGGAAGAAGGTCCAACCCGGAGAGACGTCACCAACACGCTTCCTGACAAACATCCATCATATACGTTCTTTCTTCCTCAGGTGGACACAAATTAGATGATTCCCCAGATGAACATTAAACATTACTGTTGCTGAACTGAATTGTAATAAAATGTGCTAGATGAATAAAACTGTCTTACCTGTGAGCTTTTATCCTTTAATTATGAGCCATGTTGAATTTATTGCGTTTATCTATATTCTCCTCGGTGAGATTCACGGCATGTGTTCAGCGTGAAGGGGATTTCCTGCTTTCACTGTGGTTCAACTTGTCAAAGGAAAAATTTAAGTTTGTCAGCTTGAGGCGACAATTACGTGATTCTCACCGCACAGTGATCAACACCAGGCTAAACAGTCAGACATCATCACATTGTCCACACGGGGGTCATCGGAGGAGTCGGCCCACTGAGTTTTATTAGACAGAGCAGCTCGACCCGGTCGTGAATGGGTCAGACGCAGGTCAGCAGGGGAGCTTCATCCTTATTCTTCTCTTCGAACATCAGTCAGAATGAAATACAAAATAAATTAAAATTTGGATAACTGGTATAAGATTTTTTTTATTTCTAATTAAAGGCTTTATGTAAAATATATAATTTTTAATATTCAGAAACTTTATCTGAGGCTGTTACTAACCTGAACATCCACAGAAAACCATAAACAACTAAAAGGTGTAGTTGAGAAATTAAATTATTATTGCTATTTTCTCATCAAGAGAATTTCAGCTAAAATAAAATGAAATCAAAATAGAATAAAATAGGATAAAATGTAATAATATATGAATAATAATAATAACCAGGGATTTGTTGATGTTCTAGATTTGTGCAGTAGTGAGGCCTCACCTGATCTGTGCACGAAGTGGAAGTCAACCTGAGAAGCTAAACTTGAATGAGGACATTCAGAGGGGGACAGAGAGGCAGCTCACCTTCAAAGTAAAAGTTCAGGAGGCCGGAGGTTTGATTTGAATAATGAGTAATGAGTGACCCTTACTCCTTGTGCTAGTTGATGGGAACAATATGTCATTTATTTGATCACCGAATATAAACTAGAAGGTTTGCATGAATTTTCAGAATTATATTAAATTAAATGTGTCCAACACTGTGATTCTTGTAAGGCTTCAGAAGCCAAGGTTGGAAACTACTGGATTATTCTCTAACAATAGGTATTTAAAGCATGCTAAATCATCCAGTATCTAAAATCCAAAAATATAAAAGTAACTTTTAAGTAAAGCTGTCAAATATATGTAGTAAAGTAGAAAATACAATGGTTTTCTCTGAAATGTGTATCAAAAGCAACATAGAATTACACAGACACACACACACAATAATTCGTCCATCTTCTTAAGCTGCTTAGTTTCTCTTGGGAATGAACAGGCGGTGTGGCCTAGGCGGTAGAGTGGTCGTTCTTCAACAAGAAGGCTGGGAGGTTCAAATCCTGCACTTCCCCACCTGCATGCCAGAGTGTCCTTGGCT